>NW_006921730.1:3141174-3167165 GCF_000298275.1 Orycteropus afer afer
TCCCTTGTCAGATATGTCATTGCTGAATATTTTTTCCCAATCTGTAGGTTCTCTTTTGGAGAAGTCTTTGGAAGCACATAAAAATTGAATTTTTAAAAGGTCCCATTCATCTAGTTTACCTTCAGCTGTTTGTACATTTTGGGTTATGCTTAACAGTCTATTTATGCCATAAATGAAGGTCCCTGAATTTGCCCCTATTTTTTCCTTGAGGAACTTTATAGTTTTACATTTCACATATAAGTCTTTGATCCATCTGGAGTAAGTTTTTGTGTATGGTGTGAGGTACGGATCTTGTTTCATTTTTCTGCAAATGGATATCCAGTTTTACCAGCACCAATTGTTAAAGAGACCACCTGTTGCCCACTTAATGGATTTCAGCCCTTTGTCAAAAATCAGCTGACCATAGGTCAATGGATATATTTCTGGGTTCTCAATTCTGTTCCATTGGTATATGTTTCTGTCATTATACCAGTACTAGGCTGTTTTGACTACTGTGGCTGAATAGTAAGTTTTGAGATCCAGCAGTGTGAGGCCTCCTACTTTGTTCTTCTTCAACAGTGCTTTGCTTATTCGAAGTCTCTTTCCATATGGAATTAGTGATATGGTTTTAATATGGTTTTTCCATGTCCTTAAAGAATGTTGATGGGGATCTGGATTGGGATTGCATTGAATGTATAGATTGGTTTGAGTAGTATTGACATTTCCACAATGTTCAATTTTGCTAACCACCAGCATGGTATGTTCTTCCATTTATGTAGATCTCCTATGGTTTCTTGGAGTAGTGATTTGTAGTTTCCTTTGTATAGGTCTTTTGTGTCCCTCGTGAGATTTATTCGAAGTATTTTATTTTGTTGCTAGCTATTGTAAATGGTATTGATTTCCTTTTCAGCACTCTCTTTGCTGGTGTACAGGAATCCAACTGAGTTTTCGATCTTGTATCCTGCCACTATGCTAAATCTCTCAATTAGTTCCAGTAGTATTTTTGCTGAGTCTCTTGTTTTTTTATGTATAGGATCGTATCATTAGCAAATAGGGAGTTTGACTTCTTCCTTACCAATTTAGATGCCTTTGATTTCCCTTTCTTGCATTATTGCCCTGGCTAGGACTTCCAATATAATGTTGAGTAGAAGTGGTGATAGAAGGCATCCTTGTCTGGTTTTTGTGCACATGGGGAATGGTTTCAGTCTTTCTCAACTGAGAATAATGTTGAAATGTTGACTGTTGGTTTTGCATATATACCCTTTATTATGCTGAGGAATTTCCCTTCTATTCCTATTTTGCTGAGTTTTTTTTTTTTTAATCAGGAATGGGTGTTGGATTTTATCAAACACCTTTACTGCATCGATTGATATAATCATGCAGTTCTTTTATTTATGTGATGGATGACGTTAATTGTTTTTCTAATGTTAAACCATTCTTGCATACCTGGTATGAACCCCACTTGGTCCTAATGTATTATTTTTTTGATACATTGTTGGAGGCTTATTGGCTAGGATTTTGTGGTTTTTACATATATATCCATGAGGGATATTGGTTTAGTGATGTCTTTGCCTGGTTTTGGTATCAAGGTTATCCTTGCTTCATCAAATGGATTTGGGAGGATTCCATCTTTTTCTATGTTCTGGAATAGTTTGAGTAGGATAGGCATCAGTTCTCTGAATGTTCAGTAGAATTTGCCAGTGAAACCGTCTGGGCCAGGGCTTTTTTTTGTTGTTGGTAAGTTTTTTATTATTTGTTCCTTTTTTTGTTTTGGGTCTGTTTAAATTTTCCTTCTCTGCCTCTGTTAGTTTAGGTAAGCAGTACGTTTCTAGAAATCTGTTAGTCTAGATTTTCAAATTTTGGAGGGTATAGTCCTTCACATGACAACAACAGTTCTTCATAGTATCCTGACATTATGCACTTACATTCTGACCCAGCAATTCTACTACTGGGAACTTATCTGAAGATACATCTCAATAATAAAAAAATATACAGCACAAGGCTATTCAACTTTAGCATTGTAATAGGAAAATACTAATCTCAATGCCCATACATAAATAACCGAATAAATTGTGGTACAGTCACACAATGGAATAAGATGCGAATGTGTGTGGGGAAGCCTAGGAAAGATCTCTATGACCAAAGAGTAACTATAGTGTACTACCCTTCACATAAGGAAAATAAGAAATTAAACCACCATTCCTTCATTTATACAAAAAGAAACACAGGAAGGATAAACTATAAACCAGAGACTGGTAACCTATAGGGGGTTAGGTGTGAAATGGATAGTAAGTGCAGGAGAAAGACAACAGGATAGAAAGGATTGAGAGAAGTGACACTTCTGTTGTGTAGTTTGGACTTTTAGAACTATGCTGTGGTGTAGTGAACTACTTCGAATGTTTCTTTGAGCCATGGCCTTTGTGACTCCCACCAAATTACTGGGTGGAACTATGCAAATGTAAGGTTGGATAGCTTGTGAGTAATGTAAACAAGGTACATGACACCCTTGTGGGGCTGGGACAAGGTGTATGGAACCATAATGTGGGGATTGGTTAGTTTTGTCATTCTGCCAGGTTTAAAGTGAGTCCTCCTAGAGGCAGAAGGAGGAAATCTCACCGCCATCGAGAGAAGAGGCACAGGTGGAGTGGAGTGCATCCTAGGACCTGAGATCCCTGTGCTGGACCTCTCTGGCAGAGACAGCAGTGAAGACAAGCAGAGATGACTGGCTGAGGCAACCAGCTGAGACAGCAGCAATGGAACCAAGGGGACCAAGAGACAGAGTGGCAGGCTTGCCAGCCCAGGAGTGAGAAAGCTGAACACATTTGGGCAGGAGGCTTGGTGGTGGAGTGGGGTGCACCTATCCATAGAGCTAGAAGAGCTTTGTGACACTGGCCTGAGCAGGGCAGAGGCCAGGTTGAGAGGCCAAGAGTCAGGGAGGCATTCCTGAGGGCATAGCAGAGGGGGCTGTCATGATGGAAGAATTGTATCCTGGGAGCGTTCCTGAACCTGAATTGTAACCTGTCACTTCCCTAAAAAACTCTATAATCGTTGACTATTGTCTTTGAGTTCCATGTGGACATTGCAATAAATTACCAAACCCAGCAGAGAAACAGTGCTGTGAGAGGCACAGTTGGTGTTAGAACTGGTAAAAAGGCTGGAGAGTGGTGGCATGTCTGACCTCATAGGAAAAAGCCTTGGGCTGTTGATGGTAACCGTTTTCCCCTTGGGAGGCTGGAGGAGGTCAGAGGATGCCACTCCTGTTTCCTTAGCTCTGGTAGTGTAGTGCCTAAGGCACTTGACTATTAACCAGAAGGCTGGCAGTTCAAACCCACCAGCCACTCCTCAGAAGGTTGGGCAATCTACTTCTGTAGTGATACACCTTGGAAACCCAAGGAGGGGTGACTATGAGTCAGGTCCTACTTGACACATAACAACAACAACAATCTTTCATGTACCCCCCCAAAAAAATGATAGGCGCCCAATTATGAAATACAAACAGAAACAAATGAACTAATTTCATTACAAATGAAAATTCCTATGGAGGCACAGAAACAAACCAACCTACATTAACCTTGTCAAACTGTACTTTTAATTACGTATTCTAAGGCTAAAAACAAGGAACTTTACACAAATACAAGCAGTCCATGGGTTACCAACATCCCACTTACAACTCCTATTTGCCTTTTAATGTTTAAACTGAAATGTTTAAATTTGCTCACACTGAAATTGATCGATCCAATCTCTACTCACAACAAATTAATCACACTCACTTTCATTTACTGAACATAAAGTTTTTAAATCATTGGAAAGTTATTTGAGTCTTATCTTACATTAAAGGCTATATAAGAACCATAAGCACCTGTACCCACTCCCCTAAAATCCCATGTAAAGATACATTAGGGATGGAACTTGTTTTTAACCCAGGACTGCCTTATTGTTTTTCACAGGTAAATGGGTAATTCAAAAACTATTTTATGTGGATCCTAGAATTAAGCAAATAAGCATATTATGGATAGTCAACATCAAGTTTCTCACTGTTGGAGAAAGGACTTACAAATATACAAAGAGGGAAGACTAGAATGAACTTTTGTGGTGTTGGACTACCACTGGAAGAATCAATATGAACTCATGGAGAAGACACATATACAAAGATATAGAAAAATATACATATATTTCCTAGCTGTGTTGGATAAGCAGGCCTAGAAACAATGGTACCTCAGTACCAGTGAGCACATAATGCTCTTTTACTTTTTAAACACTATTATCCAATAAAAGGAACCATGGTTGCTTTAAGAAATCATTGATTTCAAGACTAGAGACGTACACAATGAACTTAGAACTTCTTGTGATGCTGGAAACTGAAGTACTCAAAAAAAGGATGGAGACATGTCAAAAGGACATGGGTCAACTTGAAGAGGCTCTCATGACCAAATCCAAGGCAGCCTGAGCAATAAAATAAATGACAGTAATGGGTTATAACACAAAAAATAAAAATCCAAGGGCCCATTAAAAATAATCAAACTAAATAATGATGAAAGCTGTCTCACAGTAGTTTCAATTAATAAAAGTAGGAAGGATGGAAATAGAAAACCATTTGGCAAACACTACACAAATAATTGTTTCAGGAAAGAACCATGGTTGACTCCTAGTTACTGGCAAAAAATATGACAAAGAGCATTTACAGTCTCAAATATCTACTCATACAAGATACTTACTAAAAATCAAAACCCACTGCTGTCAATTTTGATTCACAGCAACCCTACAGAACAGAGAACTATCTCACGGGATTTCTAAGGCTTCAAGTCTCTACAGAAGCAGACTGTCAACATCATCTCCAGTAGAGGAGCTGGTGGATTCAAACCACTGATTTTTGGTTAGTTGAGTGCTTTAACCACTGCATCACTAACGTTCCTTACTCATTACTGTGTAGTGAAGAATTTGACCTTATCCAAAGAGGTATAGTCTTTGCCCTTCTGAGAGGTAAGCTATGTCATACCTGACAGGAAGGTCTTTGTTTAGAGTGGAAGCTGATCCCACTGAAACTTAATGTGAGGCCAGCCAGCCACACCAGCAAGATCAACCTTGTGATTCAGGGTAGGGGCTTTAGGTAACAAGGTATCATTCGATCTGGAAATTGAGTTCAACCACATGGGCAATTATCCATATGTGATGAAGTCCCAAGAAAAGCTCTAGATATTGACGCTTGAGTAAGCTTTCCTGGTGGGCAATACTCTCTGCATACTATCACACATTGATTCCTGGAGGGTAACACTTCCTGAAGGCAGTGGAAGCTCTGAGTTTGTTTGGAATGGAATCCTCTTGAACTCTTCCTTTGCGTGATTTTAGGCTGTATCTCTTCCCTGTAATAAACTGTAACTGTAAGAACAATAGTTTGCTTTCAGCAAGTCCTCTGGGTCCTTCTAGCAAATTGTCAAACCTGTACACCTTGCAGTTTGGCTAACTTGGGTAATAACAAAGGGAAAAACAGCAAAGAAATCTGATAGACTACCAAGTAAACACTAATGGGACAAATTGACATCCTGTGCTTCTTGCTATGATACAATGAGGATCTTATCAGTTCTGTGGTATTCTTGCCAAAAATGCAAAAATGATTTAATAAGCAAACATCAGGGAAACACAAAATTGAGGGATCTTGTACAAACTGGCCTAGACTTTTAAAAAGTCCAAAGAAAGAACATTGAAGTGTTCCAAATTAGAGGAGGCCGAACAGAAATAGGAGGCACTTGGCTACTGATGGAAAGGTTAGAGGTTTAAATCCACCCAGAGTCTCTTGGAGAAAGACCTGGCACTCTACTTCCAATCAGCCAGCCATGAGGTTACTGTAAGTCAGAATCAACTTGATGGCAACTGGTTTAAAGAGAGAGAAGTAAATGCAATGTGTGAAACTGAAGTAGATCTTGGGTTAGGAGGACTTCAGTGGGGCCAATGGTGAAATATGAGTAAAGCCTGCAGAACAACAGTGTACAGAATAACAGATAATAGCATGTGATCATGTTAATTTACTGACTTGAACAGTTATCATGTAGTTATGTGTTAACATATGTGTTTACACGTGGTAAACATATGCAAAGGGTACAAGGAGATAATTAGGATTTTTTCCATTTTTTTTGAAGTCTAAAAAATTTTCAAAATGAAGTCTGAAAAAAACTTTTAAGTACATTCCATTGACCAAGAAAGTAAGTTGAACAATCTCACTATAGTATGTCAAGCTAACCTTGACAGTAGATTTATGAAAATTAGAAACTCAGCCTTCATTTGTAATGAGAAATGAATCTTGATTTTAAAATGTAGTTCAACTTTTCTATTTACTAGGGCCTGATGTGTTCAGCACCAGCATTGTAAATACTAAAAGGATATATTCTAAAAGGGAAATCTAACAAGTTCTGGATAAGAGGTTAGAAGAAACTAAGGAAAAGGCCGCTCTAATGACGTGGGTTAACAAAGTGAAAGTGATGGAAATGAGAAGGCAACCAATGTGACCTTAGAATTCATGTCAACCAAAGAAAATAAGTTTGGGTATCTGGAATGTGTTTGACAGAAGAATGCCTAGTATGCAGGATAAAGAAAGCATACTGAGTAACAATATTAAAAAGTAACCAGAGAAAGAGGGCATATTTAACCCGAAGGGAGCAAGTAAAAGTACAGTACAGAAAGATCCCTTCAAATATTTTATGTAAGCCATTGAGTAGTAGAGGGATTCAATCCCCCCTCCCCCACTTTATGGTCTTAAATCTCTATATACAGCTAATGGATGGTAGATAGTAGTCAGAGAGTATGTTCTAACATTTAGGAATTTTTAAAGGTATGTATATCTCTACAGGATTTTCTAGAGCGTAGGACATATAACTCTTTGGACTTAGAGAAGGGGGATTTGGATTTGTTTGACCCTTTAAGTCTTTTCCAATCTGCGGTAATATAAAGCTACAGACTGTTGTCAAGTTAGGTAGACCTTAATAACGAAGACTTTCAAACCCTCCATTACTTTGGCCAATAATACGGGCAAAAGTAACAATTATAACATTTGTCTCAACTTTTTGTAAAAACATACAAAAGCAAGCAACAATAAGTGGAATAGAAAATAAAAACACTATTGAGTTTGACAATTTATTGGTATTTTAGTAAAGACATTCATCTCAGTCATTTCTCTCTCCCATCTTGACCTTAGGTAAATATTTCATTTGGGTCAAGAAAAGAATATTGTAGGAGAGGGATAATTACTATTTTAACATAAACAGTAAAATGAATGAAAATGGAAAGTTTGCCTACATTAAAGTAAGTTAAATTCATGTATCTTGATATAATTAAATCATGTAAGAACAAATAGTTCTATATACATTTCCAATGTTTTACTTGGGACTTATTCTAAACTTAAATGCAAGTGAACAAAGTATTAGGAATATACAACAGTCAGGCTGCTTCTCTGGAGTTGTTATTACCTATTATAAGAGCTCAGTGAGCAGTTACCACCAATAAAATAGTCTGAAACATCCTCCAAATTTAATATTGTAGGGATTTTCAAGGACATTATTCTATTTTATGTTTCTTTTGTTTGTGACTCTACTTTCAAAGATGTGCTTAACTGTTATGTTAAGAGAGAGAGCTCATATACAATATAAAAATACAAAAGGAAAAAAAAATACCACCCTAGACCCCACAGAACAAAGCATATATGGTCAGCGATTCCATAAAATGTTTGAAGATGCATTTTCTTTCCTTCTATATTCAGTATCTAAAATGCACTTTTGAGAAGTCATTGATCAATACATGTACTCTTAAACTGTAGTATTCTATTAATAAGAACTCCTGTAGTAAGGTCCATTCAAATTGGATTTCACAAATTAGTAATGTAAATGCTTTGACAAAGTACAGAAAATGTATCTTCTCATTCCCTTCTTCATACAATATTAATTTCTTTTTTGAGTGTTCATACCTTTTAAAAAATAAAAGCAGCCAAATATTTAGGCAATATGTACATTTAAATTTTTTTGGTGGTGGTTTATAGTTTAAAAGAAACAGCTTCCTCAAGTTCTGGTGGAAATGCTTTCAGAAACTAGCTAATAACAAAAACCAAGAGAAGCACATTCAAAATACTGATTTACTTTGGTAGCAAATGGTTGTTCTTTGAAGACTACTAAAGGTAGACAAGACCCGTTAAGATGAAGTGAGCTATTTCAAATATTCAACAGTTTACATAAAATTTCAAAAAATGGTTACTTTCAAAAAGCTAAGCATCTATATCTAACAGACAGCAATGCAAAAACTACTTTATGACTTGAAACAAAACAAATGCCCATACAAAAAAAAGCTGTATTTCATTTTATCTAAATTTACTTTCAGTCAATAGTCCAGTAACATTTTTCCTCCTAATACAATACTCCCTTTTCTATAAGGCTGTTCCTGGGAGCCAGATAGTTTATATAATGAGGGAGTTAAATTAGAGAGTAATTGCTTGTATTTTGAAGACAATAACTTTTTGCTTCCCTCTTAATGTGCTAATAGTTATCTAAAAAAATATGCAATTCTTAAAAAGGTACCATTTCTGATTTCTTTATTATCTGCAACCTTTGGAAACTAATCAAGTGAAACTACAAAATTAGCAAATGTCTTGAAATCTGTATATAAAACATAAATTACCTCTAATTTCAAACTCTCATTTTATTAGTGTACCATTCAATCTCTAATTAAAAAAAAAAAAGAAAGAAAAAAAGAGACGGCTCCGAAGATAGTCTTATATCATTCTTTTAAAAAAGGAAACTGTTCCTTTTAACTTTACACCCACCCCACACCCCAATCGTAAAACACATCATTTAATTGTCTTGGTCATGGACATTTCCAAGATGAGATTTTATATTTCGCTCCCATAGCTTCTGGTTATCAGAAAATCCATGCTTTCCTTTGTTGAAAGAGTTTGGTCCTGCTGATGTTGGTGTATCCCTATATTAAAAGAAAAATGTTTACTTACAATGTTATACAAAGCCTTTAGGACTATTTTAACTCATAGAATACTTTTGTTTAGCACCTATTACAAACACAGGCTGAATAACAGAAGGCCTTATAGAATTTTTTAAAAATAACTTTTCCACAGAACTATCTTACAATTTCAGATTCAGTACGCCTGAGGTGAAGTCAGGTAAATCTTTAGTTTTAACAAATATCTAAACTGAATTCTGATGCACTATAAGCCTGGAAACCACTAAACTTTTTTTTAACTCTGGGTTGTAACTCATAAAGAGGGTCATGAAATCAATTTGGTGGTTTGCCATCAACATTTGTTTAAAAAAAAAAAAAGAAAAATTATGAAGATTTATCACATATAGTAAGGCTCAATGTCATTTTATGAACTTGTTTCAATTTTATCTGTTTAAACATATGTAAACGTATACTGTGTGCTGAGATTGGATGACACTGTCAGATGTATTTCTTTAGTTTCCAATAAAAAGGAAGGAAGAAAGGTAGGCACCCACTGGGCTGTTCCCAACTGAATCACACAACTAAAGTCTAAAATGTGATGCTTGTGTATGGATTTAGGGGAGGTTAGATTTAGGTTTGGTAGAAATGAGGACATAATATCAGTTGATATGAACTTTCTCGCCAGCCTCTAAGTTATCCATTTATGCATGCAAAGAAAGGAAACTGAAATTATCATGTTAACTTGAAGTTAATGTTAGTTATTTCCAGAAAAAGAGGAATAATGGAGGAAAATAGAAATTAAAATATTTTTACTTGTCTTATTTTAATATTTGGCATCTAAATTGCCAAGGACAAACAATACACAGGATCAAGTGAAGAGAAAGACAACCTAAGGGGCTGAAAGTCATTTCTCTTTTGTACTAGAAAAAATGTAAACATTAATTTTAAACCAAAAATATTTCTGATAGCTATTTCTTATTTGAAAAACATAGGTTACATGTATCTGAAAAGAAAAGAGACTTAGGTTATTGTTATTTTTCACATATACTCAATTACTCTTATCAGGAGAGAAAAATAAAATGACTATTATACATAGCTCATATAACACCACATTCTTACTAAACCATTATCTTTTTCATGAGGATTAGTCTGTTTACACATCTTCAAAATCTTAACTATTAGTATATATATTTTGCCAAAATTCTTGAGAAAATGCTAAAAGATTGTGTAATTTATTCTTGTTCTTAATTCACTTCTATCATTTTCTGTAATACTAAAGTTATGAAAAATTATAGTACCTTCCAATATTCTTCATCCTCATCTTCGCTTCTGGAGGCATCTCTTCTGGTTCACTCTGGAGAATTAATCCAAGATGATGGCATACAGATTTATTCACCTGATTACTAACAATGCTAAATTTTACATCTAAGTCTCTTATAATTTTCAGTACTGTACATTTTGCTAATAGGAGAAAATCCACTGAATTATTTATCTTAACCTCATTTTAAAAACAAATACCTAGCTTCTAATATATGATTTTGCAGCAAGTAAAAAAACTGGTATAAACCCAATATTCTTGAACTAAAGTCATTTATCACTTACTAGGCAATCCCTAGAGGAAAATGTGCTACACGTTGAGTTATATGCCTTAATAATGCACTATCATTTAAAATCCTAACAATTATGAGTTAAATGCCTTAATATGCACTATCATTTAAAATCCTAACAATAACCCTATGAGGTAGCTATGATTATCATCCCATTTTACAAATGAGGTAAGGAGGTTAACTTGCCAGGTCAGAAAGCTAATGTATGGCAAAACAGTCTGATGTCAAAAAAAGGTGCTAATCACTTTACTGCTCTCTCTCTCATTTCTTTTCCTTAAAGCTAAAAATGCATGTGACAAATCAAATCCTATCATATATTATTTGTACTTATAAATGCTGCTGCTGAGCTAAATACATGTATGTGTGTCCTGAAGATTCAACCTAAAGGGGCTTCCTTCTGGTCATCTTTGGGACAATTTGAGCATTATAGAGTAACAGATAAAGGATTATGTTGTTGTTATGTGCCCTTGAGTCAGCCCAACTCACAGTGACCCCTCCTTGGGTTGCCGAGGCAGTATCACTACAGAAGTAGATTGCCCAACCTTCCTACTGAGGAGTGGCTGGTGGGTTTGATTATAGCCTACCGAATAAAGTAAGAAGCCACAAGTCTAAACTGATACAAATAAAATTTTAAAGAGCTAAGGGAAAATTGGAGCTCTAGTAACGTAGTGCCCGAGGCATCTGACTGCTAATCAGAAGGTGGCGGTTCAAACCCACCAACCACTCCTCGTAAGGAAGGTTGGGCAATCTATGTCCATAGTGATACCGCCTCAGAAACCCAAGGAGGGGTCGCTATGAGTCGGGACAACTCGACAGCACTTAACAACGAAAGGGAAAATCCTTTTATTCTTTTTATTGTGATTTGGGTAAAGTTTACAGAGCAAATTCATTTTCTATACAGCAGCTCGTACACATCGTTTCATGACAATGACTGCAGTCCCCGAGCTCTTTCTACTTCTTTCCTGTAGTTACCTCTTCCCTGTGTCCTTCTATCCTATGTATTCCTGCCCCCTGAGCTATCTCCCTCTGCAAATACTGCCCTTCTTGCTTCATCACTCTAAAGAGTGTATCTGCCTGATGGAAAGGTTCATCTTATATGCCTATTGCTTGGAAGCCACCCAAGTGAGTGCAATTCCAGGCCTGAAAGGTGACTGGAGGCCATAGTCTAAAGGGTCTCATCAGGCTCTATCAGACTAATAAACCTCGTGTTTTTCATGATTTTGAGTTTTGTTCCACATTATTCTCCCAATTCTATCCAGGATCTCTACACCAATCCCTTTCTGACAGTGGCAGCCAGGCACCATGGTCTCATGGTCATATAGGCTGAGGTTCACATGGTCCACTAGTCCCTTGGACTAATTGTTTCCATGCATCTTTGGTTTCTTCATTCTTCTTTGCTCTGGATGAGGAGAGACCCATTGCTGCAGCTAGATAGCCACTTGCAAACTTTTAAGACCCCTAGTCGTTACTCACCAAAGTAGGATGTAGCATAATGTTTTTGTGTAATACGTTATGCCAACTGAGCTTGATGTCCCCCGTGACCATGGTACTAAGCCCATAGGTCCAACATCTCACTCCATCAGGGTGGCTGGCTGTGACTGAAAAGTTATTGTAACTTTGCCCTGTTAGTTCTAGTTCTATGGACATTCTTATACCACATACAAATATGTATGTAGAAATACCATCTGCCAACCTTATATATGGTCATGAGTATATTCTTTTGCCTAGACATACCTGATCATTCAGCCTGTCTACCTGTCTATTTATCTGTAAATTAATGTTTGTTACCGCTGATAACACAGTATTGTGTATGCAAAAGGGTTTATCTTTATTGTCTATACTTCTTATGCACCTCTCTGTGTCTTCCTTTTCCTTACTGTGTTGGTCATTCCCTTTTGGTATATTGCCTTTCCCTTCATCCAGACCAATACCTGTCTCTACCTATCTAGCAATGTTCCCTCCCTCCCCCTCCTATCCCTGGTACCCAATAAAGGAAGTTTCCTTCTATATATAAATCTTTCCCTGACCTTTTAAAATAGTGAACTAATACAATATTTGTCCTTCTGTGACTGACTTATTTCATTCAGCATAATGTCCTCCAAGGAAAATTCTTCCTTACAGTAAAAGCCAATTAATGAACTCAGAAGGGATGATGGAATTGGAAAATCACTATTTGGCAAACATCAACATAATGATTCAGACCACAATTACTGATGCCTGTGACATTAGTAAGTGAATGTTTAAGGAATAATGGGATATTTACATATCTTACAAAATACATCACCACAACATACATTTTAATTTCAAAAGATAAAAAGTAGAGAAACCTAGCAGACACCACCTTAAACAAATGATCAATATTAACTTTGTAAGTAGTGGGACAAAATGGTAGCATGTGCTCCCTGACATGATGCACTGAGACTCTCACGTACTTCTGGGGTATTCCTGCTGAAAGTCAAAAATGTGAATCTAATGTTGAAGAAACACAAACAACTCCAAACTGGGCGACATTCTACAAAATAACTAGGCCGTTTTCTTTAAAAATGTTAATGACATGAAATAATAGACTTAGGAATTGTTCCAGATTAGAGGAGACTAAAGAGACACAACACGACTGAAAAAATATAAAATATTTTTAAAGCAATTAATTAACTGGGTCCTCTATTTATCAGGGCTCAGAATATATGCATAGTAACTTATGTAGTGTAGAGCAATGAAAAGCAGATTTTTTTTTTTTTTAAAAAAAGGCACCTCGAAAGAAAGGCTGGTAATCTACTTCCAAAAAATTAGCCATAGAAAACTTTATGAAGTATAATTCTACTCTGCCACACATGGGGTCATGATGAGTCAGAATTGACTCTATGGTTGGTACCAAGTAGTTTTAGCTTATCCTTTACTCACATTAACATATTACAGAAGAAAGAATGATGTTTGAACCTGTCTAAAGTTTCTTTTAAAAAATACAGAAAACAGTAAGCTATGATGTAAAAAAGGAAACAGAAGAAACCAGAGGACTTAAATTCTAATTCAGCATTAGTATTCATTAACACACTCACACACACTTTACTTCACTTTTTAGTTGCTCCATTTAAAAAAAAAAAATATATCACAATTCATAGGGATACATGGAAAGTAAAATAAAGTTACGACACATTGTTAGGCACTTCAAAGTAAGCTATTACTATTATGTCAGTGTTTAAAATTTCTAGTCTTTGCATTTTTGCACATGCTGTTCCCTTTTTCCATGTGGTTCTTCTCTCATACACTTTGCACCTATCAGTAAGCTACCTAATCTCTTAAGAATGTTAAGAGATGCCAGAAAATGGGGGGAATCCAGAGCCCTGCTTGCTAGGCATCTCCCTCTCACATCATAGTAGCTCCTAAGCCACTTCCATAGAAGCCAAAACTTGAGAAATAATTTAAAAATCCATGATCTAAAGTTAGCCTTCAATTCACAGGTGAGAAACTAAGGTTCCAAAAAGGTGAAGTGATAAACTCAAAGGCTTTCTGCTGGTTAGTAACTGGCTGGTTAGTAACTGGCAAGGCAGCATGTGGGCACGAATCCAGGTCTTAGGGATTCCCAGTCTACTGTTCTTCCCATGCTGTTGCACTTAGTTACCTGGCCTCTCTTCTTTCTTTAAATTTCCTCATCACTTCCTCTCTTCAGGTATTTCTGATTTTATATCCTGTACCCTTTTATGTGTAAGTCTCTGCCCTAACAGGCTATTTTTTAAAAACATATCTGGGTTATCTTTGTACCTTTATAGTACCTTACACATAGAAAACACTCAAATTTATAGAATTAGTAAAGTTCAAAGGAGAAGAGTGTGATAACCATAGCAATTCTTTGCCTACTGCTCTTAGCTCTATCAATTCCATAATTACCCTTGACCAATATTCGTCTACAAAATTCTGCACACAAAACTCAGTATTTATCACTTGTGACTTGAAAGCTGATGCCACAGCTTATAAAAGCATATTTTTTGGCTCTTAGAAAACGGTTTAGTATCCAACTCTCTTCTATATTCTTCCCAAATCACTTCAGCTCCACAGTTTGAGCTCCTATGAATGTATAATTTTTATTGTTTGGGGGAGCAGTTACTCATGTATCCTATAACATTTAATTATTATACAATAAAGGGTCACATTTAAGTTGGAGTTAGTAAAGAGTGTAAAGCAAAATTCAATCAAACTCATCCGCAAAAATTGCATAAATCATTCATAAGCATAGTATGAAAGGGACACTGTGAGTGGCATGAAGGGTTCCATGCTCCCCTTAACACATGTATACTGAGCAGAACTGAAAAAATACCCGCACTATTTAAATTGTTATTCCTCCTAAGGGTGTAGGGAACAAGCTCCAAAAGTTGCCTCCTGTTAAGTTAAACACATGTATAACATCTCATCACTAAAAACCCTAACTATAAAAATTATTAAAGGTATAAGTTTTGAATTCTCTTTTTGGATCCCTACTATCTCTTAGGACAGTATATTACTATCATAATAAGCATCTGTTGATTTGGTTCTTAAACTTTTCTTTTTTTAAATAAATTTATTTCCTCCTACAACTGATCACTCCAAGTAGTTTATGTACCTGATATAAATGTTCACCTTATATGCCTATCCACTGTTCGTCTGGAAGCCACAGGAGTGAGTTCAATTCCAGACCTGAAGGGTGGCTAGGGGCCATAGTCTCAGGGGTCTCACCAGACTCTATCAGACCAGCAGAGCTGGTCTATTTTTTTTTTTTTCTTTAAATGATTTTGAGTTTTGTTCCACATTGTTCTCCCACTCTAAGTTCAAAGCTGCAAAGAAAATTCAATAGTATCATAAAGGTAACCTATAATTTGCCACTAACACTTCCTTTAAAGAACTGACCAAAATAAAATAAACATAATTAAGTAACTTACATCTTCATCTTCATTAAAAGCTGCTGCTACCGAAAGGGTTTTTGGAGCAAGAGTTGGAACTGTTTCTTTAGGCTTCTAAAGAAGAAACATATTTTTTTTAAATATCACATAAATAACATTGTAATTATTTATATTAATGACAGGAATAATTGATCTTGAAAGATTCAACTTCATCTTTTCTTAGGAACTTACACAGTAAGGAAGGAAGTTAGTACTTTGGACAATTCTGTTCTCCCTTGGAAACTGTGGGTTATCAGTGCATAGGTTTTAACATACTAGTTACGTATCCCTTTTTCCCCCTCCTGTAAAAGATTTTCTACCTTGTCAGTGAAATCTCTGACCTGCAGAGACAAAGTAAATCAACCCTGCCATATCATAAACATTTGCTTTTGAAGGAATAAAAAAGCATTACCTTGAGATTACAAATAGTAACTCCAGAAACAGCCTTTACTCTTTTAAAGGTATCACCGTATTTGATCTTATAGACGCAAGATACAAGTAAGTATCTGCTAGTTGATCAACAGGGAGCTCTGGTGGTGTAGTGCCTAAGGCACTTGACTGCTAACCAGCAGGTTGACAAGTCAAACCCACCAGCCACTCCTCGGAATGAAGGTTGGGCAATCAACTTCTATAGTGATACTGCCTCGGATACTCAAGGAGGGGTCACTGTAAGTCAGCGATGATTTGGCAGCACAAAACAACAACAGCTGATCAACTATATTTTCACGCAGTATAATCAAAACTAGCAGTTTGACTATTTTTTATATCCCACACCTTACCCCCCCCACACACACACCAAGATTGTATTTACACTGTAATTTATGTTATGAAAACAGGGTTTTGCTTTCCAAAGATTAGAATGTTTTACTGTTCCTTCTCCCCCCCCACATATCACCACCCTCCTAAATTGATCAACAATTACTAAATCATGTCAATGATGTAAAACAAATAGGGATTTGGATATCTGATTTAGAGGAGTATGTCCAAGCTCAGGAAAATCTATTACCAAGGGGACCATCTATATTAGAAGTGAACATGAGAATACTTGTTTGATATACTATCAAAAACATTTAATTATTTATGCAGTCAGGAGCATGCAACTTTTAAAAAAACAAACGTGAAACAAAAATATCAGTTCTAATAGGGGACAAAGTTAATGAGGTTTTAATGTTAATGTCTTTTGTTCACATTAAAATTTAGGGGAGCAAGTGAAAGAAAGAACACAGCATAGGCATAGGGCTCTGAAGAATAGTAGCTCTCAAAACGAGAAGTACATGGAAATGGATAAAGATGATGCCTGGACACAATGATGGACACAATCATTGTGAACTGAACTGAACTGGACATGTAAAAGTTAAAATGGCACTTGTCACATGTATTATTTACCACAATTACAAAACAAAACCAACAACCTAGAAATACTGCTCAACCATGCTGGCTTTAACTGGAAACTGATCCAGACCATTTTTTTTAAGGATCTCTGAATAAACATCTAATACAGAAATAAAGCTGTATGGTAATTGAACAGTGACTTTCACAAAACAGACATGAATTAAAAAACTCAAAAGCAATTTTAGATTTTTCTCTCCTTATGCACAAATATAACCATTTTCTAAAATCAGTAACAATGCACTATTTAAATAACTTAAAACTAAGATAATCAGGAAGCTCTTATTACCAAGCAATCTTTTACTAATAATTTTTTATGATAAAAATAACTTGATTTTTATAAATACTATTTTTAATACCACTGGCACTAATATAAAACAGCAACTGAAATTCTCTCTGAAAGTATTTTTTAGAAGTTTTGTTGGAAAAACTTTATGTAGTTATGACTATATTCCCTATCACAGATGTTCCTTTAATATTCCAGATCTTTCTTGAACACAGTATAATCACTTTTTAAATACTTACATGAAGTTCACACAAAAAGTATTACTTCTAAAGCAATGTATCTTTATTACTTAATTTACTATAATCTTTTAAATAGGTTTCCAAAACAAATTCTTAAGATATATCATAAACATTATATTTAAAACAACAACTCACACTTGCTCCAAGTTTGATGGATATGGCTGATGCTTTCTTTGTCGTCTGACTACCTATGGCAAATCCAAACTTAGAGATCTTTGTAGGCTTTGTTGGGAAGTCCCCAGCTTCTTCTTCAGCTGATCGCTTCTCAGCGCTGCGACTGGAACTTTCCCCTCCATTACTGGAAGAAACAGTCTTAGTTTTCACAGGTTTTTCTGCTTCTTCTTCAGGTCCTGGTGAAGTCGAAACAACTTACCAAGATGAGCTATTTTTACTGAGCAGATTGATGGGAGCAGCAACCTCAAAAAGCATCGTTACAAGGAAGATACCTCTGCAGTTGTCACCTACTGACCCAACAGTCTCTTCCACTGTTTGTTAGAGTATACAGCAGGAACTGAGATTGTGTGGCAGTAGAAGAGGCTCCCATGAATTAACTAGCATAAAATACAGAGCAATTTAAAATTATAAACATGGAGTTCACACAAAGTAAAGATCCTTCAACTAAACACTATTATTTAAGTTATACAACAGGCTACCTACTTGTGGAACTTTGCTTTGTAGAACTTAAGATCTATAAATTTTTCTACACAAACTACTTTGTGGGCTATCAGTTACATCGTAAGAGACTATATTTGGACAATAAATTCTAATATTCTTCAATAATGTACCACTAATTACACAAAATATCTAGTTAGAAACAGGCTAATTATTACTTGTACTTCAGTGTTAATACAGTTTGGAGAAATTTTCTTAACTGATATGTTCCTTGTGTACATCTCACAGAATCTTAAGAATTGAAAGGAATTTAAGAGGAATTCAAGGTATTTCCTGAGTAATTGAACTGTACTATGAAAAGTAGACTATCATCTGTTTTACCTTTAAGAAAAATGAACAATCATGCTTAGTTTTATACATTTTTCTTTCTCATGAAATAGCTAATTATAATTTAAAACAGTGGAAGGCAAAGACTGAGGCTTGAAATGTAAAATATCTTTAGGTAATTTTGCTTGTTTTCATATTAGGTCAGTGATTAGTTTGCATCTTGAGTAACTTAGGTCTCTTATATAAGAAAGCTATTTATGAACATATTGAGAGGTAAGACGGGAGAAATCGATTTTTAAAAATTTTATTTTCTTTCCTCAGTTATAGCCTACAGAATGTATTCTGCTACGCTACATGAATAGTTAATTTAAGGAGAAAGAGAAGATGCTCTAAGAGATGGTACTGACACTAGGTGAGAAAACAGGACAAAAAGCCAGAATGGGAGGCTGGGGTATCAAAGCCTGCTATGCAACAACTGAAATATAGAACCCAATTTCTTAAAAAATATATATATTTTTACATCAACATTAGCACTTTCAAAGTCTAAGTTTATAACTAAAAGCATTTATGCTAAATTTTATTTTGCACTCTATTCAGTTTTAGTCAACTATGGTATTTTATAGTAAAACTCAAATAATAATTACTTTTCCATACCTGACACAGCTAAGACTGTAAACTCACTGGGGGCACACAGAAATAGAAAACTCACTGGCTTTACATATATGCTACAGGTACAATTTTTGTGGAGAGATAATTATGAAAAATACCAAAACAAACATCATTAAAAAAAACAAACATTTAGACTTCACTGTAGTGTAAACTCTTTCAAATGTAACCCAAGGGATATAATTAGTTAAGGTAAAGTTTCTGCTACTTTTTAGAACTATCTTTTTTTTTATTCTAGGTCTCCCTTTACCCAGACAATATTTCTGGAACAGAGAATCTACAAAAATTAGAGTATAGATGTGAGAGAAAAGGAAAACATAATTCTTAACATTAAATGTGATAACTAGCTTAACTAGTATGTGCTAATATGTGAAATACAGTACTATATGACCCAACCCATTACGGTGTGTAGGATAAAGGTCCATAGAGACTGCTCCAGAAAAATTAGCATGAAAAGGGGAGTTGGGAGAACTATTCTACCATTCATTACTTAACCAACTGGCAGCAGTTCATTTTTATCACATCTGATTTCTGGACATCCAAAAAGGCCCATTTCACAGGGCCACACTTACTATTAAATAAGCTATGCTATTAGGTTATTTCTACATATGACTGATCCCAGATTCACCAAATTTATTTCTGTACATAGCAAATCACTGTCTGACCTTGCCTACCCTCAAGAAGTTTTTGTTTCCAATTTTTAAAGTCAACTACAAAAACGCTATAGATGTCTTTAAGATTTTCTCTCTGGTGGGGACAAGGAGGGAATGAAGAAAGATGAGTACACTATTTTTACTCTGCCTCAAAAGGCAGAATGTGTCACCTGGCTCCAGTTGTTATTTTCTCTTTATGTCCTCTTCTAACAATTACATACAAAATACACAGAGCATTTAGGAAATAAAACAAATGGATTAAGTAATGAACTAAGGTGGGAAAATGAAAGTCAAATTCACATTAACATGATTGGTATTATATAATTTCTACAATTCTATGTATAAGTCATTAGAAAATTATTTCAACCTAATGTGAGCTTTGAAACAAACTATTTAGTATCAACATTACTTTCTAAGTACATTTAAGTGTTGTCCTTTAAAAAAAAAAAATGTACTACTCTAGTGTTTGGCACTTTTAACCAGGGACTGTTATTTTCAGTCTATTTAATAAGATGTTTTGTGTTTTAGGACTGTGGAAAACAAAATTCTGAATGACCACAAATTAGTACTATAAAAATTTTACTTACACGAATTATAAAGAATTATCATTTTTAAAAAAAAAATAAAACCACAAATCAATTTAACAGGAATAAAATTACTAGATTCCATCAAGGAATTATTTTAACAAAAAGGATTTTAATCTAGTTTCTACTTATTCTGAGCACACCAAATGTGTAGTTTAATTAATGTGAAATCATTTTACACACAGGGTACTATCATTTTTGGTTCTTTTTCATGGAATAGTTGAGGAAGAAGCATAGACTTTGGAGTACAAAGGTACTTTTTTAAAAATTACCTTATAAGAAAGTTTCATGACCCATTTTGCATTCTCCTTCTTTCCTCATGTAAAAAAAGGGCACACAGCCACATCTAATAGAACTTGTGTGAGGCTTAAGGACTATCCAAGATTCCACAAGTGTTTTGCAGAAAAATGTCAATTTCATTGAAGTTCTTAGCATAACCTAATAAAGCCTGACATGGCCATGCTTTTTGATGAGTAGCTCTTCTCTAAAATTTCTACTTATTTCAAAGTAGAAATTAAAAAAAAATAGTAATAAATAAACAAAATTGAAGAGGGGAAAAAAATCTTACCCAAAGCCTTATCCCTCCTAAGGTGAAAGCAGTTAATTCAAGTAAATAGCTCCTCTCATTGACATAGTTATGTGAAGTACAGAAGTAATCCACTCATAAAATACCTGAAGTGCCAATATACTGGAATGTTCAATTGAAATTAAAATTTAAAAAATATTTTTAAAGTAAGCCCTTAAGACAAACTTGATAGTGTTTTCATAACAGTGACTATCTGCCACAGAATTAATAATTTATTAATACCCATGTTATGAAATGTTTTAAGTGTAAGTGCTCTGTACAATTTCATTAAAAATATCTGACAATTAAAAATTATAGGCAACAGCCCTAATTCATTGCAAAGAAAGGCAAATTATGTAGTAGTTGAGGCATATTACTTATTCCAAGTTACCACCAAAAGAGATAATCTTTGATATGGGTTAGCTAAGGTAGCTCCCTTCTCCCCACCCTACCCCACCAAAAAAAAGGCAAAAAAAAGTGGAAACATCAAGAGAGAGATTAAGGATTCGTACTACAGAGCTAATATCTCTCAAATGACAGTGGTGGATAAATTATACAGTTTAATTTTGCTGATACTTAAGGTATATTTTGGCAGCATATTAAACACATCTCTTCTACACTTAGTAGACAGTTAAAAAGGCAGCCTAAAATTAAAAGTCACGTCTACATCCATAGTGATACTACCTCGGAAACCCAAGGAGGGGTCGCTATGAATCGGGTCGGACTCGATGGCAAACATTTTTTAGGCTGCAAATCTGTTTTTTCTCAAACTACTTCTAATTTTTAACGTAATTTTACTGAAAAATTTCCAAGACAGTAATTTTGGGGGGGAGAGGCTTCCTAACGAGGTAACACTAGATGATCTAAACTATTGTTTCATAAGCTATTTTAACGGGGGGGCGGGCTGAATATCACTGCCCATGTTTTTTGAAATGGAATTTGTGGGTCAAAAATACTGAACATTTCATTTCTCTTCAATACTTTTGTTTCCAAGATAATTTACATCACGTTAGCAGGTCTAAATTACCTCCATATGCTATTAATCTTTGGTATTTTCTCCTATTAAATGCTTTCAGTCACAAGACTCTGAAGACTCAGGTTGGCGAACATTTAAAACATTCATTATAAGCTCGCACGTGTTATATTCCCTTGTTAAGACAATGCAGGGATGGAGAGATTACACTTTCTTTTCCTTAAAGCACAAAACCCAAATTTACGGGGAAGGGAGGTTCATCTATAAAGATAGCGTCAACCTAAGTGTACTCCACATCGTAACAAAATACAGGGCACATTAGCCTAAATATCTGGCATGCGGTCAACTGGCAACAGCCGAAGTAAAAGCAAATACAGGCAATCAAAGCCTAGACCCTGCAGCGTAAACCAGCGGGCGGGCAGAGTTTCCTCTCTCCCTACGTCGTCTCGGCCCATCCCATTTAAAAGCCAGCAGTTTGAAAATAAAGTACAGGCAAAGGTCGTCCGCCTTGTCAGCGAACAGAGAGCGACACACCTAATTAATTTCTAGGTGTACTAGAGAGGCCGACACTGTCGGAAACTCGGCTTGCGGCCAATTCCCGAGGCCACCGCTCGGTGACCCGTGCAGAGTGTGTGTTTTGTGTGATGTGCGTCTCTGATGTGGAGGTAGCGGTTCCTGCACAGCCGCTCCGAATTCTACCCCGAGTTCAGGCTCCCTTTCTGGGGCCCATCTCCCTTCTCTTCAGAAACGGGGCGTCCGCTGGGGCTAGGAGGTGACATCTCCCCCAGCAAGAAGGAGATGTGGGCCCGGTTCCCAGCAGGCCGCACCGGGCGTGCCCAGGGCTCGTCGGGGCCCAGCACCTATCCGGGTGAGTGCTAGATCCGCCCATTATCGCCCACTGAATTCCCCCCACCCCGGGGAGGCCAAAGAATGGACCGGAGCATTCCCCGCAGCCCGCTACGCTGGGGTTGTGTTCACCTCCGGCGGCTCCAGCTCGTTGCGGATTCTCCGGCTTCTCTTCTCCCGCCTTCCCGTCCGCCATTTTCCCCGCCGCGATCTCTCCTGCAGCCACGCCAAGGACGTCACGGCCCCGCCTAGCAATCATCGAAGTTCGCAACCAACCCGCGAGGCTGCAGCCTAGAGCGGCCCTGGAGAGTTGGGGCGGGGGGAAGGGGCTTTCGGAAACGGAACTGGATGTGATGTAACCGATGGGTGCGGAAGGTTGGGCGGTCTCTGTGGAGGCCTAGGTAGAGACTTGATAATTAGAGACCAATTAGCTATTTCATGATCCGGTGGTGGATCCAGAAAATTGAAGGGAGATGGGAATCTGAGGTTTCTGGAGCCCCGGGTGTGATTGCAGCTGTTACTGGCGGAATTTTTCTTTCGTCCGTTACTGGGTCTCATGGCGCAGTTTACGTAAAGAGCACAGTCTTTTTCCCTACATAAGGAAATCAACATTTTTCGAGCGCCTTCTAGTGTCAAACACCATCCATACACTATTGCGTTTAATTCCGACAAAATGCGGAATATATTATTTTAATTAGCTTCGAGAATTGAGGCCGGGGAGGCTTAGTAATTTCTCTGAGGTCACGTAGCAGAATGGTAGGACCATATTTTTCTACAAGTCTCAATTAAAAGAAGTCATAAAAAAAAAAAAAAAAAAAAAAAAAAACCCACTGTCATCCAGTAAATTCCAATTGATAACGACCCCATAGAACAGAGTAGAACTGCCCCATAGGGTGTCCAAGGCGGTAAATCTTTACGGAAGGGTACTACTGCCTCATCTTTCTCCCGCTGAGCTGCTGGTGGATTATATCGCCTACCTTTTCGTTAGCAGCTGAATGCCTTAACCACTGCAGGATCAGAGCTTCTTAAGAAATGGAATAAAGAATCCGAAATGAAGTAGTAGTTGCCAGTTTTAGAAACCTTTAATGGATCCCCGGGTTTTCTAGAATGACGTCCGAGGGTTATATTGGACACCAGCCTTCCTTTTCAGTATAATCTTAACATTTTTGCTCCATTTATCCAGCCTCCTAATTGAGTCTATTTTTTGCCCGGGAAACGTAAGGAATCTTTTGGGGTTGCCCTACGATATACAACAAGTTATAGCAAAAAGGAGTCCTCGTGGTGCAGTAGGTAAGCGCCTGGCTGCTAATGGTTGGTTTGAACCCACCAGTCACTGCAGGAGAAAGATGTGGCAATCAGTTTCTGTAAAGATTACAGGCTAATAATCGCTATGGTCTCTCAAGCTGAGAAATTCAAGCCTCGAGTTGCATTCAGTTGTGTGGATCCTAACAAATTATGGATAACATTGAGAAGAATGGGAATTACAGAACACATAATTGTGCTCATGAGGAACCTGTACATAGACCAGGAGGTTGTCTTTGGAACAGAATAAGTGGGTATTGCATGGTTTAAAATCAGGACAGGAGTGTGTCAGGGTTGTATCCTTTCACCATACTTATTCAATCTGTATGTATCCGAGAAGCTGGACTCTATGAAGAATGTGCCATCAGTATTGGAAAAAGACACATTGATAACCTGTGATATGCAGACAACACAACTTTGCTGAAAATGATGACTTGAAGCACATACTGATGAAGATTAAAGACTTCAGTCTGTAGTATAGATTACATCTCAACATAAAGAAAATGAAAATCTTCACAACGGGACCAATAAGCAGCATCACAATAAATGGAAAAAAGATTGAAGTTGTCAAAGATTTCATATTACTTGTTCCACAATCAACACCAATGGAAGCAGCAGTCAAGACATCAGACAATGTATTGCA
Source organism: Orycteropus afer afer (assembly GCF_000298275.1). NCBI lineage: Eukaryota > Metazoa > Chordata > Mammalia > Tubulidentata > Orycteropodidae > Orycteropus > Orycteropus afer. The sequence continues at coordinate 3,165,687 of NW_006921730.1, forward strand.
CTGGGCAAATCTGCTGCAAAAGACCTCTTTAAAGTGCTGAAAAGCAAAGATGTCTCCAAAGACTAAGGTGTGCCTAACTCAAGCCATGGTGCTTTCAACTGCCTCATATGCATGTGAGAGCTGGACAATGAATACGAAGACGGAAGAAGAGTTGATGCTTTTGAGTTGTGGTGTTGGGGAAGAATACTGAAAATACCATGGACTGCCAAAGGAACTAACACATCTGTCCTGGAAGAAATGCAGCTGGAATGCTCCTTGGAAGAGAGAATAGCCAGACTTTGTCTCACATACTTTGGTCACGTTGTCAGAAGGGACCATTCCCTGGAAGATATCAGGCTTGGTAAAGTTGAGGGTCAACAAAAAAGAGGAAGGCCCTCAATAAGATGGATTGACACAGGGGCTCCAACGATGGACTCAGGTATAGTAAGGATTGTGAAGCTGGCCCAGGACTGGGAAGTGTTTCATTCTGTTCTGCATGGGGTTACTATGAGTAGGAGCTAACTCAATGGTACCTAACAGCAATAAACTAAGAAATTAAATTTGTTAAATCCACCCACTTGTGGTATTTGTTATAGCAGCACTAGATAACAAAGACACAATCTATTAGCAAATAACTGCCAGTACTACTTTCAAGATAATATATTCAGATCTGACCACTTCTCACTCCCTCTCCGATACCCAATCTATCCAACCCACTATTCTTTATCACCTTAGTTACTGTTAATAGCCTACTAACTGGTCTCCATCTTATGATCTATTCTAAAAACAATAGCTAGAGTGATTCTTTTAAAATGAATCAGATTTATTCATTCAATGAATTTTTAAGTACTTGGTATGTGCCAGGCACTGTACTGGACACTAGGGATATAGCAGTGAATAAAACAAGGGGGAAAAATGTCTCTGCCCTCATGGAGATAACTGACAGTTATCCTATTATGAGTCAGATGTCATTTCTTTGCTCAAAACTATTTGGTCTTCCCATCTTATTCACAACAAAAACCAAAGTCCTTACAATGGCCTGAGGCTTTATGTGATAGAACCCTAGTGACTCCTCTGATCTCTTCTCCAGCTACACTAGCCTTCTTGCTGTACCTTGAACTCTCTTTTCAATGCCTTTGTTCTTACTGTTTCCTTCACTTGGAACTCTCTTCCGTCATATCTTCATAGCTCACTTTTGCTTCATTCGGGTCTCTGCTCAAATGTTACCTTATCAGTCTTTGTGCAAATTAGAAAAAGAATAAGCTCTCAGTGAATGTGGTGGTTAAGTTTGTGTGTCAACTTAGCTAGGCCTGGTTGAGTGGCTAGGCAGCTGGATGTAGTATTCCCCATGATGAGACTGGTAATCAACTCCATAGTGGAATCTACTGAGAGCAGCTGAGTAGCTGCTGTTGGGTATGTGGTCTGCTTCCCATATGTGTTAGATTGGGTTCTCTAGAGAAACACAAAAACCAGCAAAGTGTATATGTATATATATATATA
>NW_006921730.1:3167815-3169096 GCF_000298275.1 Orycteropus afer afer
GCCTCTAGCTTCAGTGGGCTGGGAGCAAGAGGCAGAGCTGAAGCCCAAGGTCAAGGGGCTTTCACATAGCCCCTAGAGCCTGGCACTTTGAACTCGGACTTCTAGCCTCCAGAACTGTAAAAGGATAAACTCCTGTTTGTTCAAGCCATCCCATTTGTGGTCTATTCCTGTCAGAGTGGCACCACGTAACCAGAACAGTGGATATATAATCTTCTAAGCACTTATCTTTTTTTTAAAATGCATTTTACTGAAATATAATTTATGTACAGTGAAATACACAAAACTAAAATGACCTAAGTTAATGCATCTTTTTTTTTTTTTGCAGTGTTCCCTCCCCTCCCTCCCACCCCTGGCAACCAACAAAGAAAGTATCCCTCCATATATAAACCTTTCCTTGACCCTCCACAGCAATGAACTAATACTATATTTGTCCTTTTGTGACTGACTTATTTCACTCAGCATATGTCCTACAAGTTCATCCATATTATGCAGTGTTTTGCAGACTCTACATTATTCTTCAGCCCCAGGGTTACAGGTGAGGAGAGACAACTCAGGGACGCCCAGAGTAGCGGCCGGAACAGCAGGAGAAAGGGGATAAAATCCAGGAAGCCAGAGAGAAGAGCAATCAGCCGAAGGGATTAGGCGAGGAGAGGAAACTCAAGCCCGCCCAGAGTAGCAGGGCGGAAGAGCAGGAGAAAGGGGATAAAATCCAGGAAGCCAGAAAGAAGAGCAATCAGCCGAAGGGATTAGGTGAGGAGGGGAAACTCAGGCCCGCCCAGAGTAGCAGGCCGGAAGAACAGGAGAAAGGGGATAAAAGCCTTGAACCCGGACAGAAGAGCAGTCAGCCGCAGGGTTACAGGTGACGAGAGACAATGCAGGGATGCCCAGAGTAGCAGGCCAGAGCAGGAGAAAGGGGATAAAAGCCTTGAACCGGGACAGAAGAGCAGTCAGCCGCAGGGTTACAGGTGACGAGAGACAACTCAGGGACGCCCAGAGTAGCAGGCCGGAAGAGCAGGAGAAATGGGATAAAATCCAGGAAGCCAGAGAGAAGAACAATCAGCCGAAGGGATTAGGGGAGGAGAGGAAACTCAGGCCTGCCCAGAGTAGCAGGCTGGAAGAGCAGGAAAAAGGGGATAAAAACCTTGAACCCGGGCAGAAGAGCAGTCAGCCCGAGGGATACAGGTGAGGAGAGACAACTCAGGGACGCCCAAAGAAGCAGGCCAGAAGAGCAGGAAAAAGGGGATTAAAAGACAGGAAGCCAGACAGAGGAACAGTCAGCCA
>NW_006921730.1:3174356-3176337 GCF_000298275.1 Orycteropus afer afer
CTTGATCTGTCTCTCAATCCTTTGAAGATACCTAAATATAATTCTTTTGAATTCCTTATCAGAGAGTTCCAATGCTGTGTCTTCCTCAGTGATGTACTTTGGGTTTGTATCCTGGTCCCTTGTTTATGCTACTTTATCTTGCTTCTTTGTGTGGACTGTGATGCTCTCTTGTCTCCGAGGCACTGTGATGTTTTTGTGTTTATATTTAATTGGTGATTGTACGTTGGAGTGACTTGCCCACAATTTTCGTTTTGTTTTGTTTGTACGTTATCTACGTAAGCAGGGTGCTGTGCTGTGCTCCTCTATTCGCTACTTGACAGCATTTGTACACTCACCACCTGTCTCCTTTTCTGTTGTCAGCCTCTTGTATGTCCCTGTCATCCTTGGCAAACAGAGCCTATTCATAGGTCCCTGGAATCCAAATGAGAAGTCTGTCACTTTAAAATCCAAAATGGCCACCGCTTGTAAACATTCAAAATGGCTGCACCCTCAGTCAGTTTAAATATCCAAAATGGCCACCGCATATAAATAATCAGAATGGCTGTGCCCTCGGTCACTTTGAATATCCAAAATGGCTGCCATGTGTAAGCAATCAAAATGGCTGCTCCCTCTGGGCAGTGGAAAGTCCACAGCTCAGGTTGTCTCCCCCTTGCTGTTTCCCTTCCTAGTCACGGGCCACCAGCTCAGTCATCCCTGCAGCCCTTGGCAACCAGGGTCAATCTTTAGGTCAATTCTCAGGTCCCAATACCACTTGGAAATATTCAGGCTGCTGGTCCCATCAGAGTAGCTGACAGTCCACTGCTCTATCTCTGAACTCACTGTTTTTGTTTAGGTTTTTCCAATAGTTGGTGCCTCATTCACTTCTGTGTACTGTCTTTCAAAACTCAGGGCTTCAGGATTATCTTCTGTATCTCTGTCAATTGGTTTCTCTTTTCTTTGTTGAGGAGGGTCTATGTGGCTTGTCTGCCTACTCCTCCATCTTACTGGAAGTCCGCTTAAGCACTTACCTTAAAGGCAGACAGTGCCTTTGTATGAAGAAAAGGGTGCCTCTTCCTTTCAGCAAACACAGCCCTACCTAGAGGGTATGGCTTAGAGAAGGTGGTATGGGTGTTGTGCAGCTTGGTTAGAAGGCATCCCAACTGCCTTTTATAAAATATTAACTATCCCCACTCCAGCATTCTTCTTCAACTGTCATATAACTTACCACTATCTGACATTATATATATTTACTTATTTATGTCTATATCCCTTCTCCCCCAGCCCCTAGAACTTAATATCCATGAAGGCTGGTAAAATTTTGCCCAACTGCTGTAGTACCAGCACCTAAAAAACTTCTGGGTACACAGCCTGTGCTCAGTAAATATTTGCTGAATAAATGAATGAGCCAATGAGGAATATAAGCTGCTAGGGAGGGTAAAATAAAGACAAGTGCTGTGTTATGGAAATCAAGAAAGGAGCATTTCAAGGAGGGAATAGTTCAGTGAGATATGCTATGATTCAATAATTGGTGAAAAATGGCGACTGAATCTGGCTGATGCAGCCACAAACCAGATTGCAGGTGTACCAAGCCATACTCTAGAGCTATTGAGCACTTGAAATGTGGCTAGTGGCTGATAGACTAAATTAACTTTTTTATTTTAAACTTGAAAAGGGAAGCAGTATAAAAGACTTTGTCATGCATAACTATTATTTGATAGTACTGAAAATCTTGCATTACTATTAAGATGTGCTATAACCATTAACATACACACCAGATTTTGAATGCACGGTGGCTGGGGAACAAACAGAGAAGGTGAAGAGAAAGGTGGGCTGAGCTGTGAACTTTTGCCAGTCCGGAGGGTGCCAACATTTTGAAGGTTTAAAAAGCAGCTTGACTATTTTGGATATTTAGAGACAGTGCTCTCGCAGATTTCTGGGGCTTAAAAACACGTTCTGTTTTCCAGCAACCCCAAGGACACTTGGGGCCTGCAAGACTGAAAAG
>NW_006921730.1:3179456-3189393 GCF_000298275.1 Orycteropus afer afer
AAAGGAGCTCTGGTAGCATAATGCCTAAGGCACTTGACTGCTAACCAGGAGACTGGAGGTTCAAACCCACCAGCCACTCCTCAGAAGGAAGGCTGGGCAATCCTACTTCCATAGTGATAACTGCCTCGGAAACCCAAGGAGGGGTCGCTAGGAGTCGGGGCCAACTCGATGGCAAATAACAACAACAACAACATAACCATTAAAATACACACCAGATTTTAAATGTTTATGGGAAAAAAAAAGAAAGCAGAATATCTCATTAATTTTTATACAATTACATATTGAAATATTTTGGGGTGTATTGGGTTAAATAAAATATATTATTAAAATTAATTTCCTGTTTTCTTATTTTTAGTGTAGCTACTAGTTAATTTTAACCATGCATATGTAGCTTACATTATATTTCTATTGGACAGCACTGGTGTAGAAGAAATGCAAGCAGTATTTAAGAATACTTGATTGAAAGATGAACCCTTTTGCACATACAGTACTGCATTGTGAGTGAAGGCAAACACGGGTACATGCGTGGATAAACGGGTGGACAGGCTGAACTATTAGGTATGTCTACACAGCAAAGAGTATATCCAAGACCATGTATAAGGTCGGCAGACAATGGTTCTACAAGTGTATCTGTATGTTTTGTAGGAATTCCTAGGGTATAGTAGAGTTGACAAAAGACAAGGTTGTAATCACTTCTTGGTCACAGCCAGCTGCCTAGAGGGAGTGAGTAGTTGAACCTGTGGGCTTGGGACCATAGTGACAGGGGACATCAAGCTCAGTTGGCATACTACACAAAACATTGTTCCACCTCTTACTTTGGCGAGTAGCAACTGGGATCTTAAAATCTTGCCTCTAGATGCAACAATGGGTCTCTCCTCATCCAGAGCAAAGAAGAATGAAGAAAATCAAAGATTCATGGAAACAATTAGTCCTTGTGACTGGTACACCATATGATCCTCAGCCTATATGACTATGAGACAAGAACTAGATGGTGCCTGGCTACCACTGTCAACCACTCGGAGTGGGATCTATATAGGAGATCCTAGATAGGGAGAACAATGTGGAACAAAACTCAAAATCATTTGGGAGAAAAAGAGGCGGGGGGACCAGGTTTGCTGGTCTGATAGAGCCTGGTGGAACCACTGAGACTATGGTCCCAGCTGCCCTTCCGGTCTGGAATTGAACCCACACCTGTGGCTTCCAGCCAAACAAGAGACAGGCATATGAATTGAAAATGTACCTGAGGTGGGTATACTCTTTGGAGAGAACAATCATGGGAGAAAGAAGGGCTGCTTATGCACGGGGAGACAGTTAAGGGGGCAGGAATGCATGGAGGTATGGACACAGGGAAGAGGTAGCTATCGGGAGGAAGTGGGAGGGGAGCTGTTGCATTGGGGTAAATTGTAGTCAATGTCATGAGACAACATGTGTGTGAACTGCTGTATGGAAAAGTGAATTTGCTCTGTAAATTTCACCCAAATCACAATTAAGAAAAAATAATAATAAAATAAGAATACTTGCTTTAGAAATCTTGCTTAGATATTAAGAAATTAAATTGGATAATAGTAGTGAGTAAAGGCTTCTTTTCTTTTTTTAATTATTAAAAGTTAGGTGAAGCCTGTTTGAAAATAGTGAGTGGTAGAAATGGCATTACATGAAAACATGTCTGTAAGAGGCAAGAGGAAATACAATTAGTACATAGGCTATGGAAGTTCCCTGTTAAATTATTGGGTGTTTTGAGACAGAGAAAAAAATTTCCTTCAACTCTTAAAACAACAACAAAGAAAAAAACTCAAACCTGATGCCATTGAATTGATTCCAATTCATGATGACTCTGTGTGTAGAGAACTGCATTCCATAGTTTTCAGGGCTGCGACCTGTTGGAAGCAGATCACCAGGCCTTTCTTCTGAGGTACCTCTGGGTGGGTACAAACTGCCAACCTTTAGGTAATCACACCCTTAACCATCTGTGCCACCCAGGGACTCCTTATTCCTAGTCTTAAAATAAAACCAGTTGTCCTCAAGTTGACAACTCATGGTGACCCCATGTATGCAGAGCAGGACTGCACACCATAGGGTTTTCAAGGCCATCTGTCTGAGGCACCCCTGGTAGGTTCGAACCACCAACCTTTTGGTTAGCAGTCCAACACTTAACTAAATTTACCACCTGAGAACTCCATTCTGAATCTGTTACTGTGTGCCATGGAGTTGATTCCAACTCATACCGACCCTATAGGACAGAATAGAACTGTCCCGTAATTTCCAAGGCTGCAATCTTTATGGTAGCATACTGCCACATCTTTTTCCTGCAGAACTGCTGGTGGAATGCTTCAATTAGCAGCTGAGTGCTAACCACTGCACCACTAGGGCTCCTTACTACAAATCTAGTACCTGGAGTATCAGACCATGTTTTAAGGCATTTGGCTGCTTACCAAAAGGTCAGCAGTTCAGACTCATCAGCTGCTCCGTGGAAGAAAGATGAGGCAGTCTGCTTCAGTAACAATTACAGTCTTGGAAACCCTTTGGGGGCAGTTCTACTCTGTCTTGTAGAGTTGCTATGAGTCAGAGTTGACGTGATGGCAGTGGATTTGGCTTTGGATTTATGTAACATACACTGTATTACATGACTCAAAACTTATGTCTTTCTATAGATGACAAAAATGGAACTTTCAAGAGATTTAAGCCATTTATGCAATGCCAGAGCCTATTAGATAGTGATGGAATCCAAAAAGCAGGGCTGGGACTATAGGCAAATGAGGCACCCAAGAAGGCTTGCTTCACTCTAGTCCCAGTTCTGCCAGGCAATCTTAACCCTTTGCTCTCAATCACTGTGGTAATTTTTCTTCAATGGATCTCAAGTGGTTCATATATTACTACTTTGCCATCTTGACACTCTAGGAGCCCTGGTAATGCAGTGGTTGAGCATTCAGCTGCTAACCAATAGGCTGGCAGTTTGAACCTACCAGCCACTTCACTACAGAAAGATGTGGCAGTCTGCTCCCATAAAGATTGCAGTCTAGGAAACCAAATGGGACGATTCTACTCATCCTATAAGGTCAGTGAGTCAGAATCTACCTGGTAGTGCGCAGGTGATGTACTGGTTAAGCACTTAGCTCATATAGGGTCACTAAGAGTTGGAAATGACTTGACAGCATACAATTCATATCATAATTCATGAAATTCATTCATATCACACTTTCCCTCTTCGGGTCCGAGTCTGTACGTCATCTTCTCAAGATGGCCTTTTCTGATCATTCAAGTTGGGTTAGGCATCTATCTTATTTCTTATTTTCCTTGGAAAAAGGTTCTGGCTGGCTCTTTTTAGATCAGGTGCTCATCTCTAGACTGATCAATTGTCTGGGGAGGTAGGGCACTATGATTAGTCTAGTTTGGACTACACAGTGTGGCCAGGGGAGCAAGGTCTGTAAAAAGATGTAATTACATTCAAACTACGTGGGTGGAGGAGAGCTTGCTGTTAGGTGCTGTCAAGTCGGCTCTCACTCACAGTGAGCCTATGTACAACAGAACAAAACACTGCCCGGTCATGCACCAGCCTCACAATCCTTGCTATACCTGAGCCCATTGTTGCAGCCACTGTCAATCCATCTCATTGAGGGTTCTTCCCCTTTTTCGCTGACCCTCTACTTTACCAAGCATGATATCCTTCTCCAGGGAATGGTCCCAACAATGCGACCAAAGTAGGCGAGACAAAATCTGGCACTTCTTGCTTCCAAGGAGCATTCTGGCTGCACTTCTTCCAGGACAGATTTGTTAGTTCTCCTAGCAGTCCATAGTACTTTCAGCATTCTTTGCCAACACCACAACTCAAAAGTATCAACTCTTCTGCAGTCTTATTCATTGTCCAGCTCCCACATGCAAATGAAGCTACTGAAAATACCATGGCTTGAGTTAGGTGCACCACTGTCTTCAAAGAGACATCTTTGTTCTTCAATACTTTAAAGAGGTTTTTTGCAGCAGATTTGCCCAGTGCAATATGTTACTTGATTTCTTGACTGCTGCTTCCATGGGTGTTGATTATGGATCCAAATAATATGAAATCTTTGACAACTTGAATTTTTTCTCCATTTACTATGATGCTGCTTATTAGTCCAGTTGTGAGGATATTTATGTTGAGATGTAATCCACATTGAAGACTGTAGTCTTTATTCCTCATCAGTAAATGCTTCAAGTCATCTTCACTTTCAGCAAGCAAGGTTGTATCATTTGCATATCACAGGTTATTAACAAATCTTCCTCCAATCCTGATGTTGTATTCTTCATATAGTCCAGCTTCTCAGATTATTTATTTAGCATACAGATTGAAAAAATATGATGAAAGGATACAACCCTGACACACACCCTTCTTGATTTTAAACCATGTAGTATCCCCATGTTCTGTTTGAACAACAGCCTCCTGGTCTATGTACAGGTTCCTGATGAGTACAATCAAGTGTTCTGGAATGCCCATTCTTCTCAATATAATCCATAATTTATTATGACCCACACAGTCAAATGCTTTTGTGTAGTCAAGAAAACATCTTCTTGGTTGTGGTAGTTATGTTTGTGTGTCAACTTGGCTGGGCCTGGTTGAGTGATTGGGCAGCTGGTGGTAGTTATTCCCCATCATGAGACTGGCAATCAGCTCCATGGTAGGATCTACCACAAGCAGCTGAGTAGCTGCCTTTGGGAATGTGGTCTGCTTTCTCTATTTAAGGAGAAGCTTTGGGAATGGTCTCTAGCCTATGGCATGCTTGGACCCTGCATGTAGCCATGTCGTTGCTCAGCAGCCTGCCATGCTCTGCCGACCTTGGGACTTACAATGGACTTGAATTAATGGCCTGCCGTGTGATTTGGTAATATCGGGACTGTGCCTTGTTGCTTGTCAACCTTGGGCTTGGCAGCCTCAGCAGCCAGCAGCTGTCTGAGTGAAGAAAAGCCTCTAGCTTCAGTGGGCCAGGAGCCAGAGGCAGAGCTGAAGCCCAAGGCTGAGGGGCTTTCATCCAGACCCTAGAGCCTGGCACTTTTAACTCTGACTTTAAGCCTCCAAACTGTAAGAGAATAAACTCCTGTTTGTTAAGGCATCCCACTTATGGTATAATTCCTCTCAGAGTGGCACTAGGTAACCAGGACAATGCCATCCCACAATTCATCCGGTTTTCAGTCACTGGTGTTCAATGCATTGTTTTGGTTCTTTAGTGCTGCTATATATAACAGACATACTACAATTATATGGCTTTAACAGGAGTTTATTCTCTTACAGTTTAGGAGGCTAGAAGTGCAAGTTCAAAGTGCTGGCTCCAGGGGCTGGGTGAAGGCCCCTTGACCTCAGGCTTTAGCTTTGCCTCTTGCTTTGAGACCACTGAAACTAAAGGCTTCTCTTAACTCAGACGGGCTAGCTGCTGAGGCTGACAAACCCAAGGTCAGTAAGTTAAATGACACAGTCCCAAGATAAACAAGCAATACAGCTGGCCACTAATTCAAGTCTAGAAACAGTCTCAAGATTGGCAGACAACATGGCAGACCACTGAGATCAAAGACTTGGGCAAATGCAGGATACAGATGTGCCCAAAAGCTCAGAGACCGTTCTTATATCTGCCTTCTACTTCCGCAGTGATACTGTCTCAGAAACCCAAGGAGGGGTCGCTGAGTCAAGTCCGAGTCCATGGCACGTAACATCAAGGTGATAGTTATGTTTGTATGTCAACTTGGCTAGGCCTGGTTGAGTGGCTGGGCAGCTGGATGTAGTATTCTCCCATGATGGGACTGGTAATCAACTCCATGGTGGAATCTACACTGAGCAGCTGAGTAGCTGCCCTTGGGATATGGTCTGCTTCCCGTATATAAGCAGGAACTTTGGGAATGGTCTCTAGCCTTTGGCACACTTGGACCCTGCATGTAGCCGTGTCATTGCTCAGCAGCCTGCTATGCTCTGCCGACCTTGGGACTTACAGTGGACTTAAGTTAATGGCCTGCTATGTGGTTTGGTAACATTAGACTGTGCCTTTTTACTTGTCAACCTTGTGGCTTCTCAGAATCAGCAGCCTACAGCTGTCTGAGTGAAGAAATGCCTCTAGCTCCAGTGGGCCGGGAGCAGGAGGCAGAGCTGGATCCCAAGGTTGAGGGGCTTTCATCTAGCCCCTAGAGCCTGGCACTTAGAACTTGGACTTAAAGCCTCCAAATTGTAAGAATAAACTCCTGCTTGTTAAGGCCATCCCATTTGTGGTATATTCTTGTCAGAGCAGTATGAGGTAACCAGAACAATCAACAATATACTGGAAGTAGACCACGTCTACTCCAGTAGATTGCACCATGGAGTTGATAACCAGTCTTATCATGGGAAATAACTACATCCAGCTGCCCAGCCACTCAAAACCAGGCCCAGCCAAGTTGACCCACAACTACCACACGCATCAAATCTATTCTTCAGATGGTCTCTAAATTCAGGTGGGATATAATCAAGGTTATATTTTGGCTCTCGTGGACTTGTTTTAATTGTCTTCAGCTTCAACTTGAACTTGCATATGAGCAATTGATGGTCTGTTCCAGTCAGTTACTGCTCTTGTTTTGACTGAAGATAATGAGTTCCTCCATTGCCTTTTTCCACAGATACAGTCAATTTGATTCCTGTGTATCAAAAGGAAAGACAGATGCACAGTAAAACCTGTAAAAGTCAGGAGCCGTGCAAGGCAGAAACTTTTCAGAGGAAAACTCAAACATTTTCCACTAGTAGTATTTTCCTTAAGAGTAAGGTTACAAGACTGCTTTAGAGGCAAAAAAACTTGCAAGACCTGGGAAAATAACTCTATCCCATCAAGTTCTGGCTCTCACAGGCTTCACTGTTATTTCATAGAACAGGAAAGCTATGTTCACTAGGAGCCTTGGTGGCACAGTGGTTAATTGTGCTCACCAACAGGTCAGTGGTTTGACTATCATTGGTGACTAGAATGCAAAAGTTGGAAACGAAGAGTTTTACCAGTAGTTGAAAAATATGGCCTTGGTGACAGAAATAATGCTGGAGACCACATGATAGAATTTTGCAAGACCAATATCTTATTCATTGCAAATACCTTTTTTTCAGCAACATAAGCGATGACTATACACGTGGACTTCACCGAACAGAATACAAAGGAATCAGACTGACTACATCTGTGGCAAGAGGCGACAGAAAAGTTCAGTATCTTTGGCCAAAACAAGGCCAGTAGCTGACTGGGAACAGACCATCAACTACTCACATGAATGTTCAAGTTGTAGACAATTAAAACAAGTCCACAAGAGCCAAAATATTACCTTGATTATATACCTCCAGAATTTAGAGACCATTTAAAGAACAGATGTGATGCATTCATTGAACACCAATGACCGAAAACCAGAGGAATTATGGGATGACATCAAGAACATCATCCATGAAGCAAGACGTCATTAAAAAGATGAGAAAGGAAGAAAATACCAAAATGGATGTCAGAAGAGACTATGAAACTTGCCCTTGAGTGGAGAATAGCTAAATCAAATGGAAGAAATGACAACATAAAGAGCTGAACAGAAGATTTAAAAGAGCAGCTCGAGCAGACAAAGCCAATTACTGTAATGAAATGTGCAAAGATCTGGAGTTACAAAACCAAAAGGGAAGAACAGAACTGAGGAAAAAATTTAAGCCTTCAGTTGCAATATTAAAAGATTCTATGGACAAAATTTTGAATGATACAGGAAGCATCAAAAGAAGATGTAAGAATACACAGTCACTCTACAAAAAAAAAACTGGTCGATTTTCATCTATTTCAGCAGGTGGTATATGATCAAGAACCAGTAGTAATGAAGGCAGAAGTCAAAGCTGCACTGAAGGAATTGGTAAGAACAAGGCTCCAGGAACTGATGGAATACCCATTGTGATGCTTCAACAAACAGATGCCCCCAATGGAGGCTCACTCGGTTATGACAAGAGATTTGGAAGACAGCTACCTGGCCAACTGACTGGAAGACATCCATATTTATACCCATTCCAAAGAAAGGTGATCCCACAGAATGTGAAAATTATTGAACAACATCATTAGTATCATGTGCAAGTAAAATCTTACTGAAGATGATTAAAAAATGGTTGCAGCAGTATATTGACAGACGGTTTCCAGAAATGCAAGCTGGATTCAGAAGAGGATGTGGAATGAGGCATATCATTGCTGACGTCAGACGCATCTTAGCTGAAAGCAAACACTAGAAAGATGTTTACCTATGTTTTATTGACTACGCAAAAGAATTTGATTGTGTGAGTCATAACAAATTATGGATAATACTGAGAATAATAATTCCAGAACACTTGATTGTACTCGTGAGAAACCTGTACATAGACCAGGAGACTGTCATTTGAACAGAACAAGGGGATACTGTATGGTTCAAAATCAAGAAGGAAGTGCATCAAGGTTGTATCCTTTCACCATACTTATTCAACTTGTATGCTGAGCAAATTATCTGAGAAGTGGGATTATATGAAGAAAAATGTGGCATCCGGATTGGAGGAAGACTCATTAACAACCTGTGATATGCAGATGACACAACTTTGCTTGCTGAAAGTGAGGATGTCATGAAGCACTTACTGAAGAGTAAAGACTACAGTCTGCAGTATAGATTACACCTCAAAATAAAGAAAACAAAAATCCTCACAACTGGTTCAATAAACAGCCTCACAATAGATGGAGAAAAGATTGTAGTTGGCAAGGACTTTGTATTACTTGGTTCTACAATCAACACCAATGGAAGCAGCAGTCAAGACATCAGATGACATATTGCATTGGGCAAACCTGCTGCAAAAGACCTCTTTCAAGTGCTGAAGAGCAAAGATGTCTCCTTAAAGATTAAGGTGCGCCTAACCCAAGCCATGGTATTTTCAATTGCCTCTTATCCATGTGAGAGCTGGATAATAAGAAAGACCGAAGAAGAGTTGATGCTTTTGAGTTGTGGTGTTGGAGAATAAGAGTACGATGAACTGCTAAAAGAACTAACAAATCTGTCCTGGAAGAAGTGCAGCCAGAATGCTCCTTGGAGACAAGAATGGCCAGACTTCATCTACTTTGGTCATGTTGTCAGAAGGAACCTTCCCTGGAGAAGGATGTCATGCTTGGTAGAGGGTCAACGAAGAAGGGGAAAGCCCTCAACGAGATGGATAGACACAGTGGCTGCAACAATGGGCTCAGGTATAGCAAGGATCATGAGGTTGGCACAAGACCAGGCAGTGTTTTGTTCTGCTGTGAATAGGGTCACTATGAGTTGGAGATTAACTCAAAGGCACCTAACAACAACAGCAGCCCCTCCATAGAGAAAGATGTGGCAGTGTGCTTCTGCACAGATTTACAGCCTTGGCAACCCTAAGGGGCACTTCAACTTTGTCCTAGTGGGTCACTGTGAATTGAAATCAACAGCAGTGGTGTGTTTTTTGTTTGTTTACTCTTATTTACACTACATCAGGGAAGTTATATTAAATAATAAATGAATAAACCTTTCCTAATAGGACAAGAAATGTGACTTACTCCCCCAGATCCATTTTTAATAGTACAACCAAATCCCATGCCAAGGGATGTCTGAACCTTCTGTTTAACCTAGCATTGTAATAAATACTACTTTAATAAATGAGCCACCATCTGAAATTTAGTAATCTTTTCTATAGTGATTTTTTAATTTTTAATTTAATGGGGACACTGATGACATTTTTCATGTTGTGCCACCATTATTGCTATTGTTTTCCAAAATATTCCACAGCCATTAGGATAAATTCAATGCCCCGCAAACAAAAGCCTCCCGTATCTCCCTCTCTCCTACCCCTGTTGTTGTTAGGTGCCGTTGAGTCAGACCCGACTCATAGCAACCCCTCCTTGGGTTTCCGAGGTAGTTATCACTACAGAAGTAGGATTGCCCAACCTTCCTTCTAAGGAGTGGCTGGTGGGTTTGAATC
>NW_006921730.1:3189748-3195010 GCF_000298275.1 Orycteropus afer afer
TGGCAGTTCAAACCCACCAGCCACTCCACAGGAGGAAGGTGAGGCAATCTACTTCCGTAAAAATTTATTCCTATAGATTGCAAAGAGATGGAAACAACCTAGGTGCCCATTAACAGAGGAATGTATAACCAATCAACCAACAGAACTGTGGTACATGCATATAATGGAATACTATGGAACACTAAATAATGTAGAATTCATGAAACACTGCATAACATGGATGAACTTGAGAACATTATACTGAGTGAAATAAGTCAATCACAGAAGGACAAATATTGTATTAGCCCATTATTGTAGAAAGTCAAGGAAAGGTTTATATATGGAAGGAAACTTTCTGTGTTGGTTACCAGGGATTGGAGGAGGGGGACACTGCTAGATAGGTAGAGACAAGTACTGATTTAGGTGAAGGGAAAGGCAATATACCAAAAATGAGTGACCAACACAATAACACTAAGGAAAAAAAAGACACAGAGAGGTACACAAAAGCTACAGACAACAAAGATAATCCCTTTCACATATACAATACTGAATTATCAGTGATAACAAACAATCTGTGGGTAAATAGATGGTAGACAGGCTGAATGATCAGGTATGTCCAAGCAAAAGGGAATATACCCATGACCATACATAAGGCTGGCAGACAATTATCTCCACATACATATATGTGTGTGCTATAAGAATATCCATATAATTAGACATAAGAGAGGGCAAAGTTAGGATAACTTCCTTAGGCACAGTCAACTAACCTGATGGAGTGAGACAGATGTTGGACCTGTGGGCTCAGGACCGTGGTCGCAGGGGACACCAAGCTTGAGTGGCATGACATACTGCACAAAAACACTGTTCTCATCATGGGAGAAATGAGGGCTGTTTATGCACAGGGAGACAGCTCAGGGGGCAGGGGTGCATGGAGGGATGGACATAGGGAAGAGGTGACTGTCGGAAGAAGTGGGAGGGAAGCTATTGCATTGTGGTGAATTTTAGTCAATGTCATGAGACATAGTGTATGTGAACTGCTGTATGGAAACTGAATTTGCTCCATAAATTTTCACCCAAATCACAATTAAAAGAAAAAAAAAAAAAAACAACTGTTCTACATTCTACTTTGGTGAGTAGCAACTGGGGTCTTAAAGCTTGCAAGTGGTCATCTAGATGCAACAATGGGTCTCTCCTTGTCTAGAGCAAAGAATGAAGAAAACCAAAGACGCATGGAAATAATTCGTCCGAGGGACTAGTGGACCACATGAATCTCAGCCTATATGACCATGAGACCAGAACTAGTTGGTGACTGGCTACCATTGTCAACCACTCAGAAAGTGATCAGTGCAAGATTCTGGATAGAGTGGGAGAACAATGTGGAACTAAACTCAAAATCATAAAAAACACCAGCTTTACTGGTCTGATAGAGCCTGGTGAGACCCCCACAACTACGGACCCTAGTTACTCTTCAGCTCTGGAACTGTACTCACTCCCATGGCTTCCAGCCAAACAGACAGGCATATAGGGTAAACATTTACATCTGTAGGTATACTCCTTTGAATGATCAAGCATGGGAGAACAGAAGGGCAGTATTTGCACAGAGAGACAGCTCAGGAGACAGGAATGCATAGGAAAAGAGGACACAGGGAAGAAGTAAATCAGGGGGAAGTGGAAAGAGAGCTGTTACACTGTGGAGAACTGCAGTCAATGTCATTAAACAAAATGTGTATGAATTGCTGTATGGAAAATTAATTTGATCGTAAACTGTCACTGAAATTGCAATAAAAATTGGGGGGACAAAAACGTCAAGGAAAGGTTTATATATGGAAGGAAACTTCCTTTGTTGGTTACCAGGGATGAGAGGGGAGGGGAGGGAAAATTGCTACAGGAATTTTTGATAAAAGGGAAGCTGCTGACATGACTAAAAGAACATTATGAAGGAAAATGGGAGCATGAAATTAAAAACATCTATGAAAAAGCCACACCAATAATACAACTGTTTTACTGAGCTCATTTAAAGATTATTCTGTTCAGTAAACGTGGAACTCTTTTTACTTTTTCACATTATTAAGTTTAACAGTAAATAAAATGTATTTCCAAAGTTTTGCACAATATTAATTGGCAAAACACAATAGTGTAGTTAGTTTGGAAAGACTCTACTTAAAAGAAAGTCCAAATGAATTCTACTCAGGAAGAAATACACTAATAGAACTTTACTTACAATCCATTAAGTCTTTAAGCTATGAAGGTTTATCACTCAAGCTACCATTTCTTTGTGCGTACATTTAAAGAGCCTTTTGGAAATGGATTAAAAGTCTTTGACTTTTTCAATTGGTTGACAAACTCTTGAGAATACTGAGAAATCTCCATACATCCCGCATGTTTTCTCCTGGGCACAAACTTCAGAGCCTCTTCCCAATTCCCAGTATTTTTCAGACATAACAAAATGCGCATCATTTGGTCTAAGGTGAGATTTTTGCTCCCAGTTTCCCACTGTAAATATTTATCTAATGGAAGGCGTTCTGTTGCCAGCTTCAGCCGTTTTGCATTGGCTAGAGATATGCCTGGCTGCATATTCTTATCAACAAAAGACCCAATAATATAAATTTTGTCATGCTTAAAAGTAGTCATAACATTGGGAGAATCTGCAGTTAAATAGATAACACTGTCCTTTGGAAATAAATCCACATGAGACTTTTCTGTTGCTGTTAAAAGCAATTTGTCCCATTTCTCTCCATAGCGTTTAACTAATTCTCCGTAATAACCACCATCTTTCTTAAGATTGCAGAAATAAATATGGAAAGGATCAACATTTCTTCTGTTGGATCCCTCACTTTCTAAAAGTTGGGAAACAGTATTCTGCAGTTCTTTTGGTTGCATATAGTTCTCATAAGCCATGTCAAAGACTAAAGGCTGTCCAAATTGCATGGCCTGTGCACCTTTCCAGCCCATTGCATTGTCCATATTCCTATTCCAAAGCCGTAGAAATAGAAAGTTTTGCTGTTTATCTTCCTCAGTGGTTTCTAGCAGCTTGGTTTTTTCTGCTCCTTCCTTTGCTGCTGCTTTCATTTCCTTTTTTATTTGCTTAGCTTTTTTCATTTTTTCCTTAACATATAAATATTTTAAGTACTTCCTTTTTGATGATTTAGAAGCACTTTCCATAATGGTTTTGAGATCTTCGTCACTGATGTGTTCTGGTACTTCTCTGCCAAGCAATCTCCACATCTCAATTAATTCTCTTGTGGCGGCTAGAGAATCTTCATCCTTGCTGCTTGAGACTGCTGAAACACCTTCTTGAGTGACCACACTAGATTTCATTGTAATTTTCCACCCATCCAATTCTAGTTGTTCAGAAGATGTTCTCTCTTTGTCAG
This sequence comes from Orycteropus afer afer, assembly GCF_000298275.1. Taxonomy (NCBI): domain Eukaryota; kingdom Metazoa; phylum Chordata; class Mammalia; order Tubulidentata; family Orycteropodidae; genus Orycteropus; species Orycteropus afer. The sequence continues at coordinate 3,193,102 of NW_006921730.1, forward strand.
GACAGGATACAGCTGGTGTTTTAGAAGACATGTATCTCTGTAGAACTGTTGAATATAGGTCTCTTCTCTTCCTATGAAGGTTAAATGGTACTAAAAATCTAGCAAAAGGTCTTAAGAAGGTGAAACTAACACTCATTTTGAGAAAAACAAGCATGTAAGAAAACCCCTGTAAAAGAAAAAAATACAATGAAGAGTTAGATAAAGATTAAAAATCAAACCCCAAAACCCCCCAAATAACTGCAAATATAAATTTGAGACATTAAAATGCAAATGATTTCTGAAACACAAAGTGGAATCTTAGGACAATTATTTTTTCTTAGGCTCCTGGAGCCTGGAGCCTGTGATCACTCATGGGGCAAAAAGTTTAAATTTATTTTAGACATGAAGTTCCCTAATGTTTTAGGCAGACAGAAACCTTGAATATCCTTACTAGATTTGTATCTAGGAACTCAGGAGGATCAATATTACTGGATAACAAAGTTTTGTGGCTGAGATCATGCCATATTCTTTCCCATTTTACACTAAGTTTAGACAAAGACTTAAACACAAGACCCTTCACAAAAACAACACATGAAAACAAATGACAGAAAATTCACAGAATATGGTAACTTGTAAAAAGTAATTAAAGGCTGCTATACCAATGCAACGTATATCAAAATAAAGAGATCTATTGATTGAAAATAAATCCAACTCTTCCCTAATTCAGATTTTATTTTCCAGCAAATAATGTTATTGCCAAACACCATGTCCAAAATGATTTCAAATTTAAATAAAGCTTCACAATTTTATCTTACAGGTCTGTACACCCACAAGATGACACAAAGATGCTTAGAGATCTGAAACCAGTGTGAAATTTGAAACAAACAAAAAAAAAGGAATCCAATTTTTACAAAACACACACACATGAAAAGAAAAATTCCTTCTCTCCTTGGATTTGTTTAATGACCCTGCTCCTAAGTCTCCCATCTCTCTTACCACTTAAGTATCTTGAATGACTGTGCACTGATGACCAGATAGATGCCCACCCTTAAAGATGGGTATGCCTGAGTTCTGTCCTTAGTCCTTTTTTCAATCCATACATTTTCCCGATCTATTTCCCTTGCTTTAATCATCATGTATCAAACAGACACCTCAAATGAAAATAATACTCTGTCCTCCTCCTTTCCCAACCTGTGTTGTTTCAGAGGAGCCAATACTATTCATTTTAGTTGCTGGAGCCAGAAAATGGCAGCTATTTCATTGCTGTCCTTTCCTATACTCAGCATGCTAATGGATTTGTGTTATATTAATTTTACTATCTAAATACTGCTTGAATCCAGTAACTTCTCTCCAATCTCATTTTCTTAACTCTATCTCCTAGTCTCCAGATTTGCTCTCCCCCATCTCCAAGCCATTGTAGCCAGTCATTCATATTGCCTTCAATATTGCTGTCAGGTTAAAGTACAAACTTATTACTGTGACTCACATTTCTCTTGATGGTATCCTTTGTTTACTTTTCCAGCATAATCTCTAGTACTTCACCTCATACTTTTGAGCAAGTACTCCTATTAGTTTTTATAGCTTGCTGTTCCTCCCTATCATAGTATTTATAATATTATGTTGTAATTGCCTATTTACTTATTTGCCCCATTAGATGGTAAGCTCCATCAGGATAAGGACTGTGTCTACATTGCTAACATTTAATACCCAATGTCTGCTAATATTTGGTTCACAATAATCACTCAAGCTTTTTTTTTTAAATAAGTAACCTTAATTAAAAAAAAATTTGGATCATCTCTAAGGAAAACAAAACCAACTTCATCAACTAAGATGGTGGACTAGGCAGAAGGACTGCACAGACCCTCTTCAACAAAGAAAAGGGAAACCAATTAACACAAACACAGAAGATAATCTTGGACCCCTGAGCCTT
>NW_006921730.1:3206279-3213084 GCF_000298275.1 Orycteropus afer afer
TCTTCACCCAAATCACAATAAATAAAAAAACGAAACAAAACAAAACAAAAAAAGTTCAACTAAATAATAAAAAAAAACCCAACTTACTTCTGACTCCCCAAAATATTTACCCATAGGTCCTCAACCCCAGTATGAGAAACAATGATTTCAGAAACAAAAACCTTTTAATGAATTTTGTCTTTATAACTGGCTCAAGATTCTCAGGACATCTAAGAAATAAAAACTCAAAAGAAAAGTGATCAAGAAAATCACTTTGGAATAGTCAAGGAAAGGTTCATATATGGAAGGAAACTTTCTTTGTTGGTTACCAGGGATAGGAGGGGAAGGGATGGAACACTGCCAGATAGGTACAAAAAACCCAAAAACCGAACTCACTGCCATCGAGTGGATACCAACTCATAGCGACCCCCAGTGGGTTTCCAAGGCAGTAAATCTTTATGGAAGTAGATTGCCCCATGGTCCTTTGGCAGAGTGGTTGTTGGGTTTGAACCGCCAACCTTCTGGTTAACAGCCAAATGCATCAGGCAATTCACCACCAGAGCTCCTTGCTGGACAAGCAGAGACAAGTATTGATTTGGGTGAAGGGAAGGGCAATGTTCCAAAAGCCAGTGACCAACACGGTGGCACTGAGGAAGCAGAAGACACAGAGAGATTACACAAGAGGTACAGACAACAAAGGGAAACCCTTTTACCTATACAATAATGCTATATCAGTGATAACAAACATTAATCTGAGTAAATAGATGGGTAAGCAGACTGACTAATCAGGTATCCCTAGGCAAAAGGGAATATACCCAAGAGGTTGGCAGATGATACTTCTACATTTTTGCATGTGCTGTAAGAATACCCTAATACACAATAGAGCTAACAAGAGGCAAAGTTAGGATAACTTCTTGGTCACATCCAACAACCCTGAGGGAGTGAGTAGTTGGACCTGTGGGCTCGGGACCACAGGGGACATAAAGCTCAACTGGCATAACATACTATACAAAAACATTGTTCTACATCCTACTTTGGTGAGTAGCCAGTGGGATCTTAAAAACTTGCGAGCAGCCATCCAGATACAACAATGGGTCTCTACTCGTACAGCTCAAAGAAAAAGAAAAAGAAAAATAGCTTTGGGAAACACTGCTCTTGTTTGGGCATCGTATTAAAGCCAATTATTACACAGTCTGAAAGGACTCGTGGCGACCTCATGTGTTTCAGACTAGAACTGTGCTCCAAAGGGTTTTCAGTGACTGATTTTTTCAACAGTAGATTCCCTAGGCCTTTCTTCCAAGGAGCCCCTGGGTAGCCAACCTTTTCGATTAATTTTTGCAGTATTTCTCTTAACTGGACCTTCTTAGCGTATGCTGCACTACGTGATTCTTAGAAAATCTCTCACTTCCTCCCAGCCCAACACACACTGGGAGCTCAGAAGAAACATGTCCATTACCAGAAATTAACAGCTCCCGTGGGCGCAAGGTGCACCAACCTCTCAGACTATAAGGCCCAGCTGTGGACGGTCTGGCTCCGAGCAGCGCCACAGCAGAGACCAACCGCAGTAAGCTACACCACTCACCGCTCGCTTCTCACGGTACACGTTACTGACCCAAGACTGGTAACTTGCAGCGCCAGGCCGCGACAGGAAGTCCCGCCGCGGCCATACGACGTCACGCAACGCGGAGCCGGCCCCTTTCTCCCAGTTCCGGTAGAAACCATTCTGGATTTGTAGGGGGCGCGCGTTGATGGACCTTGCTACCGTGGGGCAGCTGCCTTTGGCATGCCGCGGATCACCCTCTCAGTCTGCGTGGAGTTCCTGTTTGTTTCTATTTGTATTAAAAATTCCAATCCTTTCTGCTTTGGACACGTATTTGTAAGCTTTAATTCACATAAAATAGTCCCTTTTGACCAGTTTTTCAGCAGTGCCTAGCACTTTGCTTGGAACGTGGTAAAAAATACTAAATTTCTGCCCTGCTAGCTCATTTGGAAAATTTAATGTGAAAATGTGAAGTTAAAGCAAAGATTGTACCTTATGGTAGTGGCTTTGGGCCATATCCATTTTGCAGGTGTTCTGTTTGGCCAAGAAGGTGTTTTCAAACGTTTTTATTTAGTTATGATTAAAACATAAGGTGATTTCACATTAGAACTCACCTAGAATAAGCACAGGACCTCTGGTAGCATAGTGCCTAAGGCACTTAACTGCTAACCAGAAGCCTGGCGGGTCAAACCCACCAACCACTCCTCAGAAGGAAGATGGGACAATCTACTTCCATAGTGATACTGCCTCAGAAGCCCAAGGAGGGGTCGCTAGGAGTCTGGTCCGATTCCGACGGGACATAACAACAACAACACAGAATAAGCACAAGTTCTGAGTGCCATTGACACATTTTCTTGCTTGGAAACTGGTAGATCTAAGCAGAGGCAGTGGTACACGAGGTACCTGCTTTCCAGTTCTCCACAGTTCGTTCCACTACACGTCTTTTCTACAGTGGGGTAAGTGTCGATTCCCGCATACATTGCCAGCACTGTCTTTTATATGGCAGAGAATTATTTCTCTGTACCAATAATGTCTCTATCAAAAGTTTGAAGGCATAGCATGGATCCAGAGGTCTGGGTGTTCCATACAAAGTAGCGACCTCTTCTGATTCTCTGCTATGTCCTCAGTGCTTACATCAGTGCCTGACATGTAGTGAGAATTTAATTATTTGCTGTTGAATGAATAGTAGTATTCATGTAAGAGATGATAATGGCTTGGACTGGAGTGAAGGATGTAGAGATAAAGATGAGGGGGCAGATTTGAAAGATAATTGAGAGGTAGAAATGATTGGGATTTAGGTGGGAAAGGAAAGGGGAAGTCAATAGTCTAGCTTGAGTATCTGGGCAGGTTGTAATATGGTCATTAGTGACACAGAGGCTTTGTTTTCAAAACAAACATTTCTTGTCTGTGGCAAAAACGTTGATGCTTTGCAAATAAAGAGAAAACCAGTTTCTTTTTGTTTTTTCATTGTGATTTGGGTGAAAATTTAAGAGCAAATTCACTTTCCATACAGCAGTTCACATACACTTTGTCTCATGACATTGACCATAATTCACCACAATGCAACAGCTCCCCTCCCACTTCCTCCCAATAGTTACCTCTTCCCTGTGTCCTTCCCTCCATGCACTCGTGCCCCCTGAGCTGTCTCCCTGTGCATAAACAGCCCTTCTTTCTCCCATGATTGTTCTCTTCAAGGAGTACACCTACCTCAGGTAAATGTTCAACTCCTATGCCTGTTTTTTGTTTGGCTGGAAGCCACAGGTGTGAGTTCAACAGGGGCCACAGTCTCAGGGGTTCCACCAAGCTCTATCAGACCAGCAAAACTGCCCCCCCCCTTTTTTCCAAATGATTTTGAGTTTTGTTTCAAATTGTTCTCCTTCCTATCCAGGATGCCCTACATAGGTCCCCCTCTGAGTGGTTGACAGTGGTACCCAAGCACCATGTAGTTCTCTGGTCTCATAGTCATATAGGCTGCAGATCGCATGGTGTACCAGTCACTAGGACTAATTGTTTCCATGAATCTTTGGTTTTCTTCATTCTTCTTTGCTCTGGGAGAGGAGAGACCCGTCATTGCATCTAGATGGCTGCTTGCAAGCATTTGAGATCCCAGTCGCTATTTGCCAAAGTAGGAGATGGACAGTGTTTTGTGTAGTATGTTATGCCAATTGAGCTTGATGTCCCCTGTGACTATGGTCCCAAGGCCACAGGAGAAAATCAGTTTCTAATGAGATGGACTGACACAATAGCCCTAATGATGGACTCATACTAACAGTGAAAATGGCACAGTACAAGGCCATGTTTTGTTCCTGAGGTTGCCATGTATTGGCACTAACTCAATGACAGCTAATAACAGCAACATAAATGAAAACAGCTATTTATCAAAACAAGAAAACAGAAAAGTGACAATAAAGCAAATTTTATAACCGAGTTAAGCTGCTTTATCATAAGTTTCAGTTAGCATATTTTGTTTTCACTTTCATTGTGATTTGAGTGAAAGTTTACAGAGGAAATTCATTTTCCATACAGCAGTTCATATACATTTTGTTTCATGGCATTGACTGCAATTCCCCACAATGTAACTAACAGCTCTCTTCCCACTTCCTCCCTGTAGTTTCCTCTTTCCTGTGTCCTTCTTTCCTGTGCATTCCTTCCCCCTGATCTATTTCCCTGTGCAAATACTGCCCTTCTGTTCTCTCATGCTTGATTGTTCAAAGGAGTGTACCTACTAATGTAAATGTTCATCCCATGTGCCTGTCCATTGTTTGGCTGAAAGCCGTGAGAGTGAGTGCAGTTCTAGACCTGAAGGGTAACCAGGGGCCGTAGTCTCAGTGGTCTCAACAGCTCTATCAGACCAGTAAACCTGGTCGTCTTTAAAATTTTGAGTTTAGTTGCACATTGTTCTCCCACTCTTATCCAGGATCTCCTGCACTTATCCCTTTCTGAGTGGTTGACAGGGGTAGCTGGGCACCATCTAATTCTTCTGGTGTCATGATCATGTAGGCTGAGGTTCACATGGTCCACTAGTCCCTTGGACAAATTATTTCTATGTGTCCTTGGTTACCTTCATTCTTCTTTCAGATGGCATGATTTCTGATGTGGTTTAAGATAGTTCCACAAATTCTTTGATACTCTTTTCAGGAGTTGGAGCCAAACTCCCCATTCTTTGGATTTAGAAACTCAATTCAAACAAATAGGGCCTCATGCAACTTTGTAGACTAGGTCATAAAAGACAGTGTCATAAAAGCACTCTGATTACTTACCCTGGAAGAAACTGCCATGTTATGAAAACACTCAAGTAGCCTATGGACAAGGTCTATGTGGTGAGAAACTAAGCTCTTCTCCTATAACCATCAGGAAAGTGAGGCCCTCTGACAACAGTCAGTCAAGTCTTCATATTATTGCAGCTAAGGTCATCTCTAATGGCCAATGATTGTGAGCATCTCTTCATGTATTAGTTGGCCACACCTGAATATCCTCCTTGGTGAAGTTCATGTCTTCTGCCCGTTTTTCAATTGGATTAATTCCTTTGTTGTTGAGGCATTGGAGTTTTCTATAAATCTTAGAGATAAGTACCTTGCCAGATGTGTAATTATTGGCAAATATGAATTTGTTGCTGTCCTCTTTGTTATGTGCTTTTTCGTGGTGTCAATTTCTTTGTTCCATATAATTTTCTATGTTGAGCTGGTTTTGTTCATGTCTCGCATTATCACTTCCTTAGTTGTTATTGTTTTAGTATTTGCTAATTATTTGTGCTGGTCCTTTTTTTTTTATTTTGATGCAAAGGTTTATCATTTTTCTTTGAGGTTACCCTGTGATTTATAGTTTTCTTCCCAAGTTTAGAACAGTTTATTCTATCTTGTAGTTGTCTTGACTTCCCTACCATCTAGAAGTTCTGTAACTATACAGTCTTTTCCCTCTTTTTGGTTTGTAGTTGTCCTCATTTGTCAATTGATGTCTCTGGTTCCCTGTTTACAATCTTGTAAGCTTATTTACCTTGAATACTTCCATAGCTGTGTTGGTTTCTGGGTTATGTCATCATGTGTGTTAATGGTCAGTTGTTGTTTGCTGTTGTTGCTTCTCTGTCCAAAGGACTCCCTTTAGCATCTCTGGTAAGACTGGTGTGGTTTTAACAAATTCTCTTAATTTCTGCTTATCTGGAAATGTCCTAATTTCACCAACATATTTGATGGACAGTTTTGCTGGGTACATAATTCTTGGTTGGAAATTTTTCTCTTTCAGGGTTTTATATGTACCATCCCACTGTCTTCTCACCTGCATGGTTTTTGCCAAGAAATCCTAGCTTAGTTTTATTGGTTGCCCTTTGTAGGTACCTTTTCATTTTTCCCATGCTGCTCTCAGGAGTCTTTCTTTTTCTTTGGTTTTGGTGAGTTTGATGATGATATGTCTTGGTGATTTTCTTTTGGGGTCTATCCTGTTTGGGGTTCATTGGACATCATGAATGGATATATTCTCATCTTTCATTTCAGGGAGTTCTCTTCCAACAAATATTGGACAATTTTCTCACTGGTTTGTTTTTCTCTTCCTGTTCTGGACTTCCAATGACACGTAGGTTATTCCTTTTGATGGTATCCCACATGAACCTTAGGCTTTCTTAATTTTGTTTTGATTTTTTTTCTGATTGATCCCTTTCCAAAGAAGTCTTCAATTTCATTAATTCTGTCTTCCATTGCATCAGTTCTACTCCTTTGCCCTCTCAATGTGTTATCTATTTCTGACAATTTAGTATTAATCTTCTAGATTTCTATCTGTAGATTTAGAATCATTTCTAATTTTTCATTTTGTTCTTATATTTTCTTCCAAAGTTCTTTGAGGGTTTTGTCTGTGTTTTCCTTGGTCTGTCTCTCAATCCTTGAAGATACCTAAATATAAATCTTTTGAATTCTTTATCAGGGATTTCCAATGCTGAGTCTTCCTCAGGGATGAGTTTTGGGTCTGTATCCTGGTCTCTTGTTTCTCCTGCTTTATCTTGTTTCTTTGTGTGGACTGTGATGCTTTGTTGTCTCTAAGGCATTGTGATGTTTTTGTGTTTATATTTAATTGGTGATTGTATGATGGAGTGACTTGCCCACGATTTTCTATTTTCTTTGTTTTGTTTGTATGTTATCTATGCAAGCATGGTACTGTGCTGTGCACCTCTATTCACTGTTGTTGTTGTTGTTAAGTGCCGTCGAGTCGTTTCCGACTCATAGCAACCCCATGCACAGCAGAACGAAACACTGCCCGATCCTGTGCCAGCCCCACAATCCCTGCTATACTTGAGCCCAT
>NW_006921730.1:3216634-3226299 GCF_000298275.1 Orycteropus afer afer
GTGCTTACCTTGCTCCTGGAGACCCGGTCCCTCTCGGGAGGGTAACAAGGGAAAGTGTTCAGTGCAGATCAGTGAGTAAGCACAAGCCCGCCCGTGCTTACCTCGCTCCCGGTTACTAAGCACAAGTCTATTCACTAGTTGACAGCATTTATGCACTCACCACCTGTCTCCTTTCCTGTTGTCAGCCTCTTGTATGTCCCTGCCAACCTTGGCAAACAGAGCCTATTTTTAGGTCCCTCGTATCTTAATGAGAATGTTATCACTTTAAAATTCAAAATGGTTGCTACTGGTAAAGATTAAAAATGGCTGCACCCTCAGTCACTTTTAATATCCAAAATGGCTGCCACTTGTAAACATTCAAAATGGCTGCACCCTTGGTCACTTTAAATATCCAAAATGGCCACCATGTGTAAACAATCAAAATGGCTGTGCCCTCTTGACAGTGGAAAGTCAACAGGTCAGGTTGTCTCCTTCCTTGCTGTTTCCCTTCCTAGTCATAGCCAACAGTGCAGTCGTCCCTGCAGCCCTTGGTGACCAGGGCTGCTTTTTAGGTCAATTCTCAGGTCCCAATACCACTTGGAAATATTCAGGCTGTTGGTCCCATCACAGTAGCTGTCAGTCTGCAGCTCCAACTGCCTCTGTACTCACTGTTTTTGTTCAGGTTTTTCCAGGTGCCTAATTGGTGGCTAATCCACTTCTGTATAGTTCCTTTCAAAGCTCTGGGCTCCAGGATTATCTTCTGTATCTCTGTCAATTGGTTTTCCTTTGTTTGTTGAAGAGGGTCTATGTCGCTTGTCTGCCTATTCTTCCATCTTCGAATCATCTGCTTCTCTTTCAAACTTAACTTTCCAAGTACTTCCTCTCAATCTTTCAACTTTAGCTGAAATGGACTTCTTTCTCCTGCCTCAGGATCTTTGCTAGGATTTTTTTCTCCTAGCTATCTACTGTTATTGTTCAGACTAAGCATAATTTTCTCTGAGAAGTATTCTCTGATCCCTATGGATGGTTAGCTCCCATATGAGATATTCCATAGGATCCTTTACTTATTAACACTCTTCACATTTGTAATTTCTTGTTCAGTGTGAATCCTATAAGGGTACAGTTAATGTTGGCCTTGTTTACCACTGTGTCCCTAACACCCAACACCCAATGTCGACTGGCACATAGTAGTTACTCAGATGTTATTTGAAAGTATGAATACATGCACACACACAAGAAAAAAAATTTAAACAAGAACATAAGCATGTGAAGAATGAAGTTTTTATGATATTCAATTGTTTATGTTCACTTTTCATTTTAATATGGCATTGGTAACAGTATAGAAATTAAAGACTAACTTAACATTTAATTTTCATCAACTAAAGTATGGTGTTTTTCTATTAAACCAAAACAAAGTAGCCTTTCACAAGTGTGAACCTCAAACTTGACTCATATTGCAATGTATTAATGATGGCACCGACTCATTTCCTGGTTTATCAATAGGTTACAAAAGGGAATATATTCACTGTTTTAAAAAGTAACAAATCAAATCTCAATCCAGAACATAATACTATGCATGAGCTAAGATGTTCTTTTTCTTCTAGCATCTGCAATAGCAAAGTTGCAGAGTGACAAAAAATGTTAGATGACACAAAAGTAACTTAGGCACTTTGCTTTCTTTTTGAGGAGGTTCTAGCTGCTATTGGTTTTTGAGAGAAATTGATAGTTGTTTTGGCTTTCAGAGCTTTTTTAAAGTATTTAAAAATGGACTCTAGGCTAGTGGAAGGGGCTAGGCAGTGTTTTTCTGTACCAGCAGAAACCATAGGAAACTCCTTCTTCAAAACAGTAGCTGCAGGCTTATCCAAAGGCTTAGGACTTGTCACCCACTCACGGCAGTGGTGCTTTATCCACGCTAATAACTGTACATCATTTCCCAGCTGGTGTCCTACATGATGTTCAGAGTCAATAAGTGCAACAGCATATACTTTGTTCATCACTTCCCACTTTCTATGAACAAGTAGGTCCATAAAAACCAAGCCTCCATAACCATGAACAATGAAGGCAACATCCTTGCCTTCAGTCTTTGAAATGAAGTAGTCCCAGATATAAGCCATGTGTTCTTCAGGGGTGTTGCTACATCTATTTGAAATGCATGTAGGAGACTGCTGGAGAGATGAAAAGCTCTCAGTTTGAACCATTTTTAGGGAAGAGGACTCAATACTTTGTGGTAAGTGACTTTTACACTCTTTTTCCATCTTTAGGCCCACAAAACTGTCATTGGGATTTGGCACAATTACACTGTACTGTGCCTGCAATGCCATTTGAATACATGGTATCTGACTTCCATGTTGGAGACCATGATGTATTATTCCCCGTTGACTCCATTGTCCAGCTCGAAAGACCCCATGGTCTTGAAGAAGGACAAGAAGAACAGAATGATGATTTGTTAATGCACTCTCACTCATGAAAAAGAAACTTCTTGGATCTTTATCAGCCTCAAGTGGGATATATATTTTTTGTAATTTGCACACTTTCTCCAAAAGCTTGTAAATATACTGTTCAAGCAAATGGCCAAGGGCCTGATAGCGCTTGCTATTTTTCTCAAGGATATTTTTGTAATAGTTAAAGACAAAAGGCCTTTGTGTCTCAGTATGTCTTAGTTCAGCTTTGTCATTGAAGTCATATTTAAGTTCTTCTAGTAAGTCAGACTGTTCAATAAATTTTTGGAAGCTCAGTTGCTGAATCATTGCTAACCACTGAAAATAAAAAGAACAAAAATATATTATCAGTGCTAGAGAAATAAAGAAAAATTTTTTTAATTTTTTCACTTTTACACTTCTTAAATACTTATACTGACTTCCACGCTCAGCTGGTACTTCACGAAGTCTTTGGGCTGTCCTAAGTACCCAATATAGTTTGGGTACCTATCTAGACTGCTCTTTACTTCATTAAAAACTCTTTTTCCTCTAGTCTTGCTTATCTCAGCTGTTATTATATAATTAATGTATTTTTTTCCCAAAGTGTAAGGGACTATTAGAACTTAATTATATAGTAACAGGAGAGGTCTCTGGAATTTGATTGATTTAGGTTTAAATTCTAGCTCCAAATTTGTAAGTTGAGTGACCATCAGCAGATTTCTTAACTTCGGAGTTTTGGGTCCTTCATTTTCAACTTCTGTGTTTTAGTTTGTTTATGTTCCTACTTGCTCTCTTCCCTGCTTTATTTTTCTTCATAGAACATAGTACGACCTGACATATATTTTTTTTACATATTTTTAAATATCTGTCTTTCCTCAATAGAATGAAAACTTCATAAGCACTTAGAACAGTATCTGGTACATGAAGTATTTTTTTGAATGAATAAATGAAAAATAGGGATAATACCATCTACTTCACAAGTTTTTTGTGAGGATTAAATGAACCAATGTATGTAAAAACCACCTTACACTGTATATATACACAGGACAATCCTCTTCTTAGAGAAATGTGAAATAAAAAACCTAAAGCTATCTCTTGTCCAGTCCTGCTTTTTTTTTTTGTTACCTGACATTGTGATTTTTATCCACATTAATAAATGTAGTTCTAATTTATTCATTTTCGATATCCATTACATTTATAGTAATCTCTTGTTTGAATTTATTGTACTTCATTTAACCATTTACCTGTTGAAAAACATTTAGATAGCTCCAGTTTTCTTATTTTAAAAAAGCTTCAGTGAAAATTCTTATAAATCTGTTTGTGCACGTATCAAGAATTTCCCTAGGGAATATACCTAGAAGTGGAATTTATGGGTTATATCAACATCTTCCATTTTACCAGATATTATTGTCAAATTGCTCTTCAAAAAGGAAAGTCTATTTTAGAATTTAAAATGGATGTGGAGGTTTGCACAGAAAAGCAGTAAGCTCTCAGATCTAAAATATTTTGTTTATTCAAGTGGTGAGCTGAAAATTGCCTTTCTCTGTACCAAAAATCAAAGAGAAGGATATAAAATATTTAAAACTCTATGAGCTAAACAAGAAACTTTGTTAGCTAACGATTTAACTTTTCTTTCAGTCAGAAAAAGCAAGCCAATCAACCAAATCAGTATTTTCTTACAGCATACAATATACAGCTTTGGATTACTCTTTTTCACCATTGTTAAGTGTTTGGGTATGTAATTGAGAGACAATTCTCTGGAGAAAGGACGGGAGTTTACAAACTGAAAAACCAAAAAATAGCACCCAGGTATATAAAGAACAGGGAGTGCTGGTGGCACAGTGGTTAAAGGATTGGCTGCTAACTGAACCCATCAGCTGTACAAGAGGAGGCAGTCTGCTTCCTTAAGATTGTTGTTGTTGTTGCTATGTGCCATTGAGTCAGACCCGACTCATAGCGACCCCTCCTTGGGTTTCCGAGGCAGTATCACTATGGAAGTAGATTGCCCCATCTTCCTTAAGATTATAGGGAGGAAACCCGATGGGGTTGTTCTACTCTGTCCTGCAGTGTCCTATGAGTTGGAATAGACTTGATGGAAACAGGTTTATATAAAGAACAGGAGCCTTGGTTGCACAGTGGTTAAGCAAGTGATGCTTAACCTAAGGGTTGGCTAACCTAAGGGTTGGAAGTTGGAACCCATCAGTGGCTCCATAGGAGAAAATACTTGGTGATCTGCTTCTATAAAGATTATAGCTAGAAAACTCTATGGAGGAGTTCTCTGTCCTACATGGTTGCTGTGATTGCTATGGTATATTTCAAGGAGCCCTGGTGGTGCTCTGTTGCTAACCAAGGGGACAAAATATGTGGCAGGGCTTCCTTAAAGATTACAGCCTTTGAAACCCTATGGGGGAGTTCTGTTGTTGTTGTTAGGTGTTGTCCAGTCACTTTTGACTCATAGCAATCCTATGTACATCACAACAAAACACTGCCCGGGGCAGCTCTACTGTGTCCTATAGGGTGGCTATGAGTTGGAATTGACTAGAGAGCAACAGATTTGTTGGTTTGGTTTTGGTATACTTAAGAGAAAGGCTATTTTGTATATCCTAAGCCATTAAGAAACACAGAATGAAGGATGCTTTGTTCAGAAAATTAAAATATATCTAAAAATACTATCTTTTCCAGTGACCATGTTTATATATATATATATATATACATTTGTGTTTAGAAATATAAACCAAAAATCCCTAAAAACATATTTTAAGAAAATTACCATTGTATAAAAACAGTGCTATTTTCCTGTGGCTTCCAGCCAAACAGAAGACATGCATATGAGTTGAACATTTACCTGAGGTAGATAGATACATTCCTTGGAGAGAATAATCATGGGAGAAAGAAGGATTGTGTATGCAGAGCGAGACAGCTCAGGAGGCAGGAGTGCATGGAGGGATGGACACAGGGAAGAGGTAACTATGGCGAGCAAGTGGGACGGGAGCTGTTACATTGTGGTAAATTATAGTCAGTGTCATGAGACAAAGTGTATGTGAACTGCTGTAGGAAACTGAATTTGCTCTGTAAATTTTCACTCAAATCACAATAAAAAAACAAAAACAAACAAAAAAAAGTGTTTTTATTTTCTTAACCCAGAATGCTGTGTTATTATGCAGTTACTAGAAAAATAATTATGCCATTTAATAAATTCTATAAAATAGTATATAATACAAAATAATAGAGGTTAAGAAATTGTACTAAAAAAACCAAACCAAAACAAAACACTGCCATCAAGTTGATTTGACTCATAGCAACCCCTCCTTGGGTTTCCAAGGCACTATCTCTACAGAAGTAGATTGCCCAATTGTCCTTCTGAGGAGTGCCTGGTGGGTTTGAACCTCCAGCCTTCTGGTTAGCAGTCCTATTTCTATGGAGTTGATTCTGACTCATAGTGACCCTACAGGACAGAGTAGAACTGTCCCATATGGTTTCCTAGACTGTAATAGCATAGTGCCTAAGGCACTTGACTGCTAACCAGGAGGCTGGCGGTTCAAACCCACCAGCCACTCCTTGGAAGGAAGGTTGGGCAATCCTACTTCTGTAGTGATACTGCCTTGGAAACCCAAGGAGGGGTCACCATGAATTGAGGCCGACTCGATGGCACATAACAACAACAATCCTTACAGGAGCAGATTACCAGGTGTCTTCTCCTGCCCCGCAGCTGGTGGGTTCTAATCACCAATTTTTTGATTAGCAGCCAAGTGCTTAACCCGTGTCACCAAGGCTTCTCATAAAGTAATAGAACTTGTGAAATTATATGCTGAGAAGGCTCCAAAAAAAGCAAATAATACCTTTCTCTGTTCCCCCATTGTCTACCTCTCCCCAGGAAAGACTAAAGAAATTGAATTTAATTCACCTGAGGCAAAGACAGATCTAAACTTGTAGAGACAGTGGGGGGGGGGGCGGGAATCAGCTGTCACTCCGTTTTGGGTTTCCCAAAATTTAATGAGGGCCATTGAATATGCAAATTAAAAAAAATAGTTCAGTGAATTATTATAAACCATCCACTCCAAAAACCCCTCTATGCACCCTGTCCCAATCACAGCCCCTTCCCTCCCTCTAAAAGTAATCTTTCTCCTGACTTTCATAGTAATCACTACTTTTTATTTCTCTGTGGTTTCATCTCCCAAGTGTGCATCATTGGAACTTTTAGTTTAATAATTTAGTTTTCTTCCTTTCTTTCTTTTCTTTTTTTTTGAAACTTGGTATGTCTTTCTGGGAAACTTTTTAAACATATGGCTTCTGAGGCCCCACTTTCAAGAGATTCTGTTTCAAAAACAGCCTCATATGCTCCCAGGAGACTCTGACAAATAGCTAGATTTTGTATTTACTGATTTTGTTCAATCCTAGATCCTATTTTACTTGATTTGGATTATTCAGAGGTAATAGTATGTCAGTGGGTACCAAAAGATAAAGAAGATGAAACTGCCTGAAGTCCCAGTTTTACTAAATATTACACAAAAGATAACGTGTTTTGTTAAAACCACCAAATGTATATGGCAGAGAAATGCAAATACATACAACATTTTAAGTTAGAACACTTCAGAGATATTACAGGTGTATGCACTGGATGGATACCTTAGGCTCAGCCCCAAGGCCAAGTGAAAGTTTGGGGATCTTAGGTGAAAGGTTTAAGAAGCACTGTGAATGAATTACTTCTGTAGCCTCCTGGACAAACGATCTGTTGCTCAAATATGTTGAGTTACCACAAGTTTTCATAACTTCTGGGAATAAGCTATTATTCTATTGTTGATAGTCTTACAAAGGAGGATGAAACAACTTGTTTGTGTCTTTTCATGAATCACATGTCAATGACATATTCACTTCATTTATACGTTGTTGTTGTTGTTGTTATGTGCCATCGAGCGAGCCCTCCTTGGGTTTCCGAGGCAGTATCACTACAGAAGTAGATTGCCCAACCTTCCTTCCGAGGAGTGGCTAGTGGGTTTGAACCACCAGCCTCCTGGTTAGCAGTCAAGTGCCTTAGGCACTATGCTACCAGAGCTCCCTCATTTATACATTGTTGTTGTTGTTGTTGTTGTTATGTGCCATCGAGTCGGCCCCGACTCATTTATACATAGAGGATAAGAATTCTTCAGGTGGTAGAATTTACTTTTCTTAGTCTTAAAGAATCAATTACTGAGGAAAATGAGATGAATATCAACCAGGCACAGTGTTCTAAATCTTTATAAATCTAGGTTTCCTAGAACCCATGGTAATGAATTCCAGATTGTTCATTTTAATTTTTAAAACAAATTTTAGGAAGCCAATATGCCCATCCAAACCTGTTTGCATTTATATTGTACTTAAAGTTAATTCACTTGTGATAGAGAAAGGGCCTTTTATAGATTTTATCTAGCTCTCTTCACAGAGATGGTTTATCAAGGCTTACACACATGGTTGAACACTTTCACACTGCCGATATGGCTTGAAACTATTAAAACTATACTCAATGCTTAAAACAAAAATATACTGATTTCCTAATTTTAAAGTATTTAGCACACAATAAATAACCATATCTATTAAGATCAGACCAGTCCATCCTTTTCCCTTCCTTGAAATTCTGGGCTAATGAATTTCAAATCGCAAATGATTTTAATTCAAAAACTTCTGTACAGTGTGAAGTAAATATGTATAACAGAAATGACATTATCTCCAAACATGCTCAGAAAATCATTCTCTTTTTTTTTTAAATAAGGAAGCTTTCACTTGAATATCATAAAGCATCATAAAAGAAAAGGTTATTAATCTTTCATAAAAAGGAAAGTGAGATTGTTGAATAACTCTCTCAAAAGAAGAAACAATGAAATCACCAACTTTATAGTCCTTGTGTCCTTTCCAATATCACTTACTATTCAGTAGGGGAGCTCTGCTACCATAGTGCCTAAGGCACTTAACTGCTAACTAGAAGGCTGGTGGTTCAAACTCACCAGCACTCCTTGGAAGGAAGGTTGGGCAATCTACTTCTGTAGTGATACCAGCTTGGAAACCCAAGGAGGGGTTGCTATGAGTCGGTCCGACTCATTGGCAGGTAACAACAACAACAACAACATTCAGTAGAGATTGTTAAGGCAAAAATGATAAACAATAATGATTATAAAAAGCAAATTTAAAATTGTTGAGTTTAAAGATAATTTATCTTCATCTATGTTATTCAAAGCAAGTTCCAGTTCAAAGAAAGTTTCACTCAGTCTTTATTAGCACAAATGTTTAAAAATATTTCCAAGCTGAATAATTTGATGAACTTAACATTTCAGTTCTCATAAATTATTCTTAACGCTAAACTTTAGGGACCACTTTCATATAAGCTGTTAGTTTGAAGGGGGTAGTGGATTATTCCTACTTACGCTTTGTTTTTTTATGTTCCCATCTTTCAGCTGTATTTCCATCTTTTGCAGTTTGTTTCCTGTAATATTGGCTAATGAGATATGTCAGCTTGATTGAGTCAGTTAAATTCTTTAAAAGTTGACCTCTGCGGAAACTTAAAGTTCGGATTTTTCAGTAAGCAGTGTTTCCATTTATTAAACTAGTACTTCTAAATGAAATCCTTATAATGAATTTCACTCTTGGCAATCGCTGATGTATTCCTCCTGCCTCTCAGTTATTACTGCCTTGATAGGCACTCCCCTAAGCCCAGTACCCTACAGCACCTGGGGTTTACCAATACCTCAGCACTTACCATGTTGTAATTAAGATGTTTGACTCAAAATACAAGGGCTGGCTTTACTTATTTGAGTAACATTGGGCAATTCTCTTTCCCTCTGTGGGTGTTGGTAAGATAAGGGGTTTACTCAACGCTCTCTGGGATCTCTTTTGATTGGGAATATTCCAGTACCATTTTGCCTCTGATTACAATGCCCTTCTGAATTTTGTTAAACTTG
This sequence comes from Orycteropus afer afer, assembly GCF_000298275.1. Classification (NCBI taxonomy): domain Eukaryota; kingdom Metazoa; phylum Chordata; class Mammalia; order Tubulidentata; family Orycteropodidae; genus Orycteropus; species Orycteropus afer. The sequence goes on from NW_006921730.1 coordinate 3,225,960, forward strand.
TGATTAAATCATGACTAAAGCTTTGTTGTTGATAGTTGTCCTTTAGTCAGCTTTGTCTCATAGTAACTCTATGTACAACAGAACAAAACATTGCCTGGTCTTGCACCTTCCTCATGAGTATGTATGTTTAAGCCCATTGTTGCAGCTACTGTATCAATCCATCTTGTTTACAGTCTCCTTTTTCGCTGACTCTTTACTCTGATGTCTTTCTCCAGGGAATAGTCCCTTCTGATAATGTGTCCAAAGTAAGCAAGAGTAAGTCTCCCCATCCTCCCTTTTTTTAAAAAAATACATTTTATTGAAATATAAATTATGTACAGTGAAATACACAAAACTAAAG
>NW_006921730.1:3227049-3239938 GCF_000298275.1 Orycteropus afer afer
TAGCAGTCAAATGCCTTTAGGCACTATGCTACCAAAGCTCCTATATAAATACATACATACATACATACAAATAAACAAACAAACAAACAAACAAACAAACAAATAAATAAATAAATAAATAATCTAGCCACCTGAATATCCTCCTTGGTGAAGTGTCGAACCATGTCTTCTGCCCATTTTTTCAATTGAATTGTTAATCTCTTCGTTTTGAGGCGTTGGAATTTTCTATAAATCTTAGAGATAAGTTCCATGTCAGATATGTAATTATTGGCAAATATGAATTTGTTGCTGTCATTTTTGTTATCCCCATCCTCCCTTCTAAGGAGCATTTTGGCTACACTTCTTCCAAGATAGATTTGTTCTTTCTCCTGGCAGTCTATGTTACATTCAATATTCTTTGCCAACACCATACTTCAAATGCATCAATTCTTTATGGTTACACATTAATTTTTATTCACATATGTACATTTATGGCTAATAAAATTAATAAAAATATCTTTTAAGCTGATAGGCTCACTGAGAAGATTTCAAAATTACCAAAAAAAAAAAAACAAAACAAAACAAAAAACAAACTCCTTGCCGTGGAGTGGATTCTGACTCACAAGTACCTATGGCAGAGTAGAACTATCATTACAGAAGTAGAATGCCACATCTTTCTCCTGCAGAGATTGGTGGTTCACAAACCACTAACCTTTTAGTTAGCAGGCAAGTGCTTAACCTGTGTGCTATCAGGGTTACCCTTTTCAAAATTTATCAGGCTTAATGTACGAGAAAGCAAGTTCAAGGACAGGGCTATTCCCTAAGTAACATAATGTTAGCTGAACAAATCCCAGTTCACAGCCAATCATTTTCTATCATTATCTCAGAATTTTATGTTTTAAGATATTGAGGTCTAGCTTCTATTTTGGGGCTTTTAAAAACGACAAGTTTGAATTTTAAAAATAGATCCTCACCATGGCATTTTTTTTTCCTTCCTCAGCTGACCTACTTCCACTCCAACTAGGCAATCCAAGGGTTATTATATGAGATTCCTTCCTACCTGTGTCCTTAAGTCAAATTTGTAGGTAAGCTGGAACAGGTGCATATTTTTCTTAATTAGCCTTACTTGGTGCAAGAAAGGAGCTCTGGTGTAGTGGATAAGGCATGGCTGCTAAACTGAAGGTCAGCGGTTCAAATCCATCAGCCGCTCTTTAGAAGGCAGATGGGCGATCTACTTCCTTCAAGATTTATAGCCTAGGAAACCCAGTGGGGGTGACTATGAGTCGGATTTGACTCGATGGCAGCAAGTTTGGTATTTCAGTGCAAGAAAGGCTCAAGGTTTAAAAGCTGCACTTGCTAGTAGGGATTGATTCGATCAATTCAAAGTGAGGGCAAATTTACATAACATTAAAGGGCGTGAGCAAGGTGTCTGTAAGGGACATTGGTATGGGGTGGGGTACTTACTGTATAGCAAGGCGGTTATTACGTGATTTTGCTAAAATTTAAGTTTAAAATTTAAAATTTAATTTAAAAGTCTAAGTTTTTTTTTGTTTGTTTGTTTAGCGTTCGAGGAAGTGCATTGCGGACGAATACATACAGTTCGTTAAGAAAGTAATACTGTAAAAGGAACAATAGTTTTAGTAATTTCTGGGGCTACCTGATTCTGACCCCTAGCGCCTGACCCTACTGATCCAGTGAGTTGAAGGAAGTTTTAAAGTTTCCCCCTTCCACTTTTTTTGCCAATTTAGTGTAAAGCCCTTAAAACCTAGGTTACAGTCTCACACCCAGAGGCCCTTTCCCACTGGGCTAAAGACTGGCACTAAGTACGTGCTTAAGGTTGTCGTTGTCATAAGCCGTCCAGTAGGACCCAACTCACAGCGAGTAGGGTTTCCAAGGCGGTATCACAACAGAACTAGATTGCCCAACCTTCCTTCTGAGGAGTGGCTGGTGCGTCTGAACCGCCAGCCTTCCGGTTAGGAGTAAAGTGCCTTAGGCACGACGCTACCAGAGCTAGATGTTGTTATGTGCCGTCTAGTCCGACCTAACTCATCATAGTGGCCCCTCCTTGGATTTCCAAGGCAGTATCACTACGGAAGTAGGTTGTCCCATCTTCTTTCCAAGGAGTGGCTGGTGGGTTTGAACAGCCAGCCTTTCGTTTAGCAGTCAAGTGCCTTAGGCACTATGCTACCAGAGCTGGATAGTAAACCACAAAGAAAACAAGTCCCGGGAAGTGACTTCCGGATGGAGGTGGGAGGGGTGGTTGATTTCCGGTCGTAGGGCCGGCGGAGGGTCTTGCGCAAGCGCGGTTTGCACTTTCCTGGCTTTTTCCTTTCCCCTCCCCCATCCCCCAGCTTGAGGGGTCTTGAGGTGACAGCGACTGCAACTGCTACTTCATCAGGAGGGTGAGAAGATGGACAAGAGGAAGCCTGGGCGCCGTCGAGCCTCATCCGGTGAGGAAGGGTCGGAGGAGGGTTGAGCATATTGTCCCTTACATTAGGAGGCACTGGCGGCGACGGGCTCTGCGGCCCCAGGCGCGGGGGCGGGGCGGGAGGGAGAGGAGGGGGCGCGCACAATGGAAGACTCCCGGGGCGCCTCCGCCCCTGGAGTCGCGGACCTAGTCCGAGCTGTCAGTGAAGCCTCGGCGTCCCTTCATCTAACACTCCTTCCATTTTTTTCCCTTCTCCCGTGAACACCCTCCTTGAGTATCCTCGGCCCACGAATCTTCCCGGTTGGCCTGCCGCTCTCCTGCCACGCCTTCCTTGTAATTCCACCAATGTTCCAGTTTCATTTCCAGCTTCTCAGCGCCTGACCCTACTTTCCTCTATTCCTTTGATTCTTGAGTAACCCTCCCCCCACGGCCCCGCCCCGCCCGCACCAGCTGCACTGAAGGAAAGGCCGGGCTTACTACTTGGTATTTCATTTCTCAGGTAAATGCTGAAATGTGTCTCCTTCTGCTGAACAGACGCGCTTAACAGCCTTTCTCTTCCACTCTCCTCCAGCTTCTTCCAAAAGTGATTAAAAAGCCGAACAAAGGATTTGAAGCCGTGCTTCCGTAGTGCTTTTATTCTCAGCATATTTTTGTTTTTGAAATTTAAGCTAAACCATATGAGTATCTGCGGTTTTGGGTATTACGTCTTGGAAACACCTAAGTGGAGTTATAAGTCGTAAGGTACTCAACAAGTTTATGTGAAGCATCGTATCCGTTAAGTATACCCCAAGCCCGTGTGTTTAGTCTTTTAGTACAACGGGCAAGGAGGAGGACTTTAATAAGCTTATGATCTAGTACAGAAACTAACACCTATAAATCATTTATCTTTTCCTCCTCAAAACCTTCAAGTAAAATGGACACATGTTTATCCGGTGTCATCTGTGTACTTCCTAACACAGGACTTCAGGAGTAATCGTTCTTCAGTTTGAGATGCACAGCCTTACGGTGTCTTTTTATTGTCAGTAAATGCATTTCGTCCTGCTTTTATGTATGTTTTTTTTTTGGTGGTGATGATGGGGCAAGATGTTAACCTTGCCCTTCAGCAAATTACATTTGTTTTTGCAAATATCAGTATACTCCTTTACCTGATCACACTTAGATTATTTTTCACAGTTGATTTGATGCAAGAGTTTTGGGGAGTGAATTTGGAGAATAAAGCTGTTAATTCTTAAAAAGGCATTTATATTATGCCTCTGCAAAGGTGTTTTTTTTTTTTTTTCTCTCCAATGAGTTGCCTTTTGGAGATGTCCCTTCTGAAAGTATTTGTTGTTAACATAACAAAAACCGTTTCCAAGTCTAATAACAACCTAGCTGTTCTCCAGTATGTCTCTATACTTTGAAGAAAGAGATAACAATTTTTGAGAATCATTCTCCTTTTCTTACTAGTGTTTATTATTTTCCCAGTATAAATACTCAGAAACAAAAAAAAATGGTCAGTTGGTTGAAAGGGATTCTGTGTAATAGTTATATGCGTGCAGTTACCATATGATCAGGAGTTGTTAACTGGAATGAAAATGACTGAAAGTGATGTTTCTAGCTCAAATCCCATAATTACACTAAGAGAAAAATTTGATTAATACAACAGGAAAGATTCTAAGAGGCAGAAGGAAGAAGGGAAGCATTAGAAAAAGAGAAGATAGGAAGCCTCATCTGTGAGATGGCACTAACTTTCTTTAAACTTTATCTAAACGAGGAAGAATCACAAAGGATTGCATACTATATTGCTCAGAACTCTTTCAATTGTAAGTAGCAGAAACACAGTTCCAGCAAAACACAAAACAAATATTTGTGGACTCACTTAATTGATAACTTTAGGAGTGATTCGGCTTTAGGCATGCTTGTATCCACATAATACAGAGGTTCCTTCCCAAAGTGTGGTCTGGGAATCTGTCCATTTTCTGAGGCCGACATGGATCTGTGAGGTCAAACTGTTTTCACAATAAATCTAAGACATTGTTTGCCTTTTTTTTCTCTTATTCCAGGCTACATATATTGAAACTAGTTGAATGCAGAACCATATAGAAAAATGCAGCTATCTTCTATAAGCCAGATGTTAGAGATTGCAAATATGTAAAACAATGCCAGTCTTCTCAATTTTTTTCCAAAGCAGAATTATGTTAATGTTTTGTGAGTTTATTGTTTTTAAATGAGTTACTATTTTAAGATTATAAGAAGAATTTTAACCGTTTGAAGTTAAAAAAAACCCACAAAAAACTCTATTGTAGTTTTCTGGAATGTGCCCATGAATCAGGAATTTAAGCACAAAAGATCTCTGAGTAGTCAAAGGAGATAGCACAAAGTTTGTGTGCTAAAAAGTTTGCCTACTTTATTCACGAGAAGCTTTTCAGGCTTTTCATCAGTACATGTTGAATCTATATATTTAAATTATTTATTACTCCAGTAGGAGCTCTGGTAGTGTAGTGCCTAAGGCACTTGACTGCTAACCAGAAGGCTGGTGGTTCAAACCCACCAGCCACTCCCCGGAAGGAAGGTTGGGCAATCTACTTCTGTAGTGATACCGCCTCAAAAACCCAAGGAGGGGTCACTATGAGTTGGGTCCGACTCGACGGCACATGACGACATTACTGCAATAAGCATGAGTATCTTGTTTCCAAGTTCACAGCATATCAAAAGCAGCTGTTGGATGGGGATACATATGTAAAAATCATTGGCTATCAGAAACAGATTCACAAACAATTGAATGAAATAATTAAGTGCACGGAGCAAGGGAGAATGACCATTAAAAACTATTAAAAAAAAGTACACTACAGATAATTAATCATTTTCAAATGAATTTTTGAAATAAAACGTATTCAAATAAGTTTTCAGGTTTTCAGCTGGCTGCTTCAGGCAATGTCCTACAAATCCGTGTTCACTCATTTTCAGTTATGGATATATGCACAGTTTTGAGTGCTAGGTACTAGGAATTGTGCTAAGAACTTTACAAACCTTCTTTCAAAAAGCCCTGTAAAAGGCTGTTATTTCTGATGTATAAGTGAGGAAACTAGAACTTAGGGAGGATAAGGAATTGTTAACAATAGCTAGTGAGAAACAACCAGGATTCAAAACTTGGTCTTTCTGATTCATAAATCTATAATTTTAACATCATTTACTGTGATAGGATATTGATGAGGCTTACTTGAAAACATGAGGTTCCATTGACAAATATGTGAGAACTGTAGTTTTAAAAATGTTCTTTGCTTCAGGCTATGCTGCTGTACATTTGCCTCTCCAAGAGTGACTGAGCATACAGATTTTCCCAAACTTGATTTTGAAACTTCTACGCCAGTATCTTTAGTGACTAGTGACCCATATGATCCACCCTTCATTAGTTTTCTGATAATGTCTGCAAGATTTTGAATTTTAAGTGTAATTGCACTATAATCAAGATTCAAAATGAGTACCTACAGTTAGTTATGATATCTAAAACTGTTGCCATCGAGGCCAATTTGAGTCTTGGTGAACCCATGTCTGTGAGAGTAAAACTGTGCTCTATAGGGTTTTCAAGAAATGGCTGTAATCTTATGGAAGTAGGTCATGAGGCCTTTCTTCTACAACACTGCTGAGTGGATTCGGACTGCTGACCTTTTGCTCAGTAGCAAAGCGCAAACAGTTTGCACCATCCAAGGACCTTATTAATCACAGTAAAGATACGTTATTTTTAGAGGTGTCAGCTGAAGCCATTGGAATGAGTGGCATTATCCATAGAAAGTATAGAGTGAAAAAAACGAACTACATATGTCTGTTTCAGAGTAAGGGAGAAGATACTGCTGACACTGAGAAGTTAGATAAGAGGCAGATGAAGAATGTGATAGTTCTATGAAGCATGGGATGAGAGTGTTGAAAGCCAGTTAAAAAACAATGTTACAGAGAGATGAAGTAATACCAGAGGTTTGGATTTGACAGGAGGGCACAGTTAAAAAGTGGTTATACTAGAGCAGTAGGGAGAAGCCAGATTTTAAGAGGCTGAAGGAATGACTAGGTGGTGAGGAAATGAGCCCCAAAAGTCACCTGAGGAAATGAGATGTGAAGAAAATATTTTTGGAACAAGCTTGAGTAGGAAATGTGGTAGAAAGAAAGTTTTTATGAATGAGAGACTTAAATTGGGTTGGCAGAAAGGAAGGAGGGGGTCAGTGGAGAAGGAGAGATTGAAAATAGTAGGTAGGACATTGATTATGGGTGAAATCCCAAAAGAAATGGGGTAGGAGGGGATCAAAGAACAATTTATTGAGACATAGAAAGGAGGGAAGAAAATTTAAGAAGTTAAGGATATTAAAATCACAGCTTCTATCCTAGTGAAATAGAAAACAAAGTAATTTGAGAAATTTTACATGGTATTCCAAAAAACCAAACCAAACTCACAGCAGTGGAGTTGGTCCCGACTCATACTAACCCCTCCTTGGGTTTCCAAGACAGTATCTCTATGGAAGTAGATTGCCTAGTCTTCCATCTAAGGAGTGGCTGGTAGGTAGGTTTGAACCACCAGCCTTCTGGTTAGCAGTCAAATGCCTTAGGCACTATGCTACCAGAGCTCCTATTTTAGGTGGTATTGGAAGCTTAAAATACTGAAATAGTTATTAGATGGAATAACAGTACTAGTTGCAGTCGGGGAGCTCTGGTGGCAGAGTGCCTAAGGCATTTGACTGCTAACCAGAAGGCTGGCAGTTCAAACACACCAGCTACTCCTTGGAAAGAGAGATTGGGCAGTCTACTTCTGTAGTGATACCGCCTCAGAAACCTGAGGAGGGGTTGCTCTGAGTCAGATTGACTCCAAGGCAGTGAGAGAGTTAGAGTTTAGGAGTTGCAGTTGAGTTCGTTCTGTCTTATGGTGACCTCGTGTGTCAGAGTAGAACTGTGTTCTATAGGATTTTCAGTAGTTGATTTTTTGGAAGTAGATCACCAGGCCTTTTCTTCCAAAGTATCTCTAGGAGAACTTGAACCTTCACCCGTTCAGTTAGCAGCTGAGCACGTTAATCATTTGCACAACTCGGAGTCCTTGATGGAATACAGTAGAAGACAAATTAGGATGAATAAGAGAAATACTAAATAAGTTTAAAGTCTTAGTTAAAACCAATGTAAATTTATAGTTGTAGTTTTCCTCAGTTAATGTGAAGCAATCTAGGGGCAAGAACTTGGGAAAAAATGAGTTTAGTGTTACTTACAGTGTGTGGCAAGTATGGGGACCAGGAATGAAGTCAGTGGGAGTAAGTAAATGAAGGAGTGAAAAGACAGTATGCTGTACAGTAAGAGGGCAAATTTGCAGTTGAGAATTTGAGAAGTGGAATGATTTTCTATTCATAAATACATATTTCTGAAATAGGAATATATAGAAGGTGGCTATTGAAGTAAATTAAGGTGAATCCAGTGTATTGACTAAATCAATTCTAAGTTTTAGTGCTTCATGTGAGGGTAGATTTTAGTGATAGAGCGGAAGACTGTGAGCCAGGTATCAGAGTATTCTAAGGATGTTAGGGAGAGTTTTGGGTCAGTAAATGACAATTATGAATATGAATGAAGGGGTATATCCAATTTTTGGGAATTTTAAAGGAGGAGTTACTGCAATAAATACAGAATAATTGGAAGTGGTGTTGTTGATGGTGGAGATTGTTAATCCCTTTTGACTGCTAACCAGAAGGCTGGCAGTTCAAACCCACCATCCACTCCTTGGAAGGAAGGTTGGGCAATCTACTTCCGTAGCGAACTGCCTTGGAAACACAAGGAGGGGTCGCTATGAGTCAGGTCCCACTCAACGGCAGTGAGTTTGGTTTGGTTTTGGTTTACTCCTAGTTTTATAAAAGGAAACTCCTTGAGAGAGTCTTAAAAAAAATAGTGTTGCCAATGAGGAGTTAAAACAAAGGTGGAGGAAATATTCAAGGAAACATGTAGAACATTAGGAAATGGTATTGACTCTGTTAAAAGATTTAGTAGGCTAGGGAAAGATGATGAAGAATGTAGAGTTGAATTACATGAGGGGAGAGAATAACAAGATATCAGGCTGTAGGGATTGGCATCTAGGGTTGTGAATGTAATTCCTAGGCCTAAGGATGTAAGGCAGAAAATTGGAATGTAGATGATAGGAACGTGGTAATACAAGAAATGAGTTATAAATTGGACTGAGTAGCCCTAAAGATATAGACTGGAACTTTTATATGATGATGCTGTCTCAAACTTTCCTTCCAGATGGATAACTTATTTGTGCCTTCAGTAATTAAGGAGTCTGCCCATTGTGGAGAGGAGACAAGGTGGCCGCATGGTTAAGATGATGGACTGCTAATGCACTGCTTCGTCCTAGTTGCTGGATGTCTATGTCAGTAACTCACCCATGAGCTGACCTGGCACTGGAATGTCATTCTTACCCGTTTCTGCTTATGTAAAATTTCTTAATTCTTCAAAGCCCTTTTGAATTGTACCTTTCTAAGAATCATCTAACACAAATTTAAAAAAATTATACTAGTTTCTGAACTGCCGTGAGTGTTTATGCTTCTTGTATAATGTTTATCTGATTCTACCGTATAATCTAGCTATGCTGAATTGTCTAATCTCTGTTGCTATGCTGTTACTTTGTGACAGGGACTGTTTTATTCATTTTTTTTTTTTTTTTTAACATTCAGTAAAAAGTGGTAAGTTATCAAAGCAGTAATTATTCAGACAGTAGTGGACCATGATATCAAAGAGCTTAGGTTCTTGAGTCAGACCACTTGAGTTGCAATCCCAGCCTTACTATTCAGTAACTCTGTGATCTCTTACTGTGCCTCTGTTTTAGCATCTTTTTTTTAAAATTTAAATTTTATTACTATTTTTTAAATTATAATTTGAGTGAAAGTTTACAGAACAAATTCATTTCCTATACTACAGTTCATGTGTGTTTTGTTTCATGACATTGATTGCAATCCCCATAATGTAACAGGTCTCTTTCCAGTGCCTGCCTGTGGTTACTTTTTCCCTGTGTCCTCCTTTCTTATGCATTCCTGCCCTCTGAGCTATCTCCCTGTGCAAATACTGCCCTTCTGATCTCTCATAGTTGATTGTTCTAAGGAGTGTACCTTCCTAGTGTAAATGTTAACCTTATGTGCCTGTCTATTGTTTGACTGGAAGCTGTGGGAGTGAGTTCAATTCCAGGCCCAAAGGGTGACTAGGGACCATAGTCTTGGGGGTTTCACCAGTCTCTGTGAGACCAATGTGGTTGTGTGTCAGCTTGGCAGGGCCTGGTTGAATGGCTGGGCAGCTGGTGGTAGTTATTCCCCATGATGAGACTGGCAATCAGCAACATGGTGGGATCTGCCATAAGCAGCTGAGTAGCTGCTTTAGAGATGTGATCTTCTTCCCATATATAAGAAGCACCTTTGGGAATGGTCATTAGCTTATGGCATGCTTGAACCCTGCATGTTAGCCAAGTTGTTCAACAGCCTGCCATGCATTGGTGATTTTGGGACTTCATCTGGACTTGGATTGGCCTGCCTGTTGTTTGGTAACATTGGGACTGTGCTTTTTCCTTAGTCAACCTTGGGCTTGTCAGCCTCAGTAGCCAGCAGCTGAGTGAAGAAAAGCTTCCAGCTTCACTAGGCTGGGAGCAGGAGTCAGAGCTGAAGCCCAAGGTTGAGGGGCTTTCACCCAGACCCTAGAGCCTGGTACTTTGAACTCAGACTTAAAGCCTCCAGACTGTGAGAGAATAAACTCCTGTTTGTTAAAGCCACCCTAATGTGGTATTTCTGTTAGAGTAGCACTAGGTAACCAAAACAACCAGTAAACCTGGTATTTTTTATTATTTTGAGTTTTGTTCCACATTTTTCTCCCACTCTATCCAGGAGATCTGTTCCCGAGTGGTTGACAGCGGTAACCAGGAACCATCTAGTTCTTCAGGTCTCAGGATCATGTAGAATGAGGTTTGCAAGGTCTACTAGTCCCTTGGACTAATTGTTTCCATGCATTTTTGGTTTTCTTCATTCTTCCTTGCTCTGGATGAGGAGAGACCAATTTTTGCATCTCAGAAGGCCACTTGAAAGCTTTTAAGACCCCAGTTGCTACTCACCAAAGTAGGATGTAGAATAATGTTTTTGAGTAGCATTTTACACCATTTGAGCTTGATATCTCCCATGACCAAGGTCTCGAGTTGTTTTATTCATCTTACATCTCCATAGCATCCAGCATGCCTAGTGTGTACTAGTTAAGAACAGAATTTGGATCAGACCAGAAATGGATCACCATTGGATCTTTGGCAAGTTATTTGCCTTCCTTAAACTTAAATTTCTTCATCTGTAAGATAGGGTTATTGATCTCATAAAACTTTTGTAAAGATGGAACGAAATAATTTATGTAAAGCACTTATCATAGTGCCTGGCAATGATATTTTTTTCCAAAGCAATCTTTGTGGAATAAGTGATGAATGATTCCACAAACTACTTGGGGAAAAAGTCAAGCTTTTTAATATTTTGAGTCATATATTTAGAATGAGAATAAGAGATTTTGTTGTATATTAATACTAATACCTGAGGTCTCTTAAAGAGGAAATATTTTAATATAAAATATTGTTGTAATAATAAAACAACAAAACCCACTGCCATTGAGTCAATTCCAACTTACAGTGATCTCCATTGGGCTTCCAAAGCTGTAAATCTTTGCAGAAGTAGATTGCCCCACTTCCTCTTGTGTAGCAACTGGTGTGTTTTAACTGTCGACCTTCCAGATAGCAGCCAAATGCCTTACCCACTATGCTGTCAGAGCTCCTTTTGTAGTAATAAGCAGCTCATCTCACTGCTGTCCAGTTGGATCCAACTCACAGTGACTCCTCCTTGGGTTTCTGAGGTGGTATCACTATGGAATTAGATTGCCCAGTCTTCCTTCTAAGGAGTGGCTGGTGGGTTTGAACCGCCAGCTTTCTGGTTAGCAGTCAGATGCCTTAGGCCACTACACTACCACAGCTCCTTTTGTAGTAGTAATTGTTGTTGTTAAGTGCGACCCCTCTTTGGGTTTCACAGGCAGTATCACTACGGAAGTAGATGATTGCCCCATCTTCCTTCCGGGTAGTAATAATAGTTACCATTTATTTTGCATTAACTACATGCTAGACATAATGTTAAATACTTTAATACAGACAGTGCCATTTAATCTTAATAATCAAAAAGACAGATATTATCCCCAGTTTTACAGATGAGAAACCTGGATGTTCAGAGTCAAAGCTAATACGCCATGGCACATAGGAATTTATGTTGTCTGGTTTTAATGTCTGTGCTCTTAAGAACTACACCTTACCAGACATTCTCAAGTAGAGGAGCATCATATGTTTATTAAAACACTCCAAAGTCAACCTAAGTATAATATGGAGGAACTCAATTTAAGTTTTTCAAAGATTATTATTATTACATATCTTACTTTCTGAGGACTCAAGTTCAGGTAGTCCTGGGGGTAGTCTTGGCTGATCCCCTGAGAATGAACAATTAACTCAGGAACCATGTTCCAACTGGAAAAGCTTAGAGCTTTCTCTCCCAGCTTCTTCGGTAGAATGAACTCTGTGTGTGTAGAAATCACCAACTTAAATTGGCTGTGGCTAATACTACTAATAATGGCTAACACATGTTGAGCAGTTACTTTGTGCAGAGCACATGTCTTTTTACATTTTCATTTATATTTATTTTCTAACTTTTTCTTGGGATTTGGGTGAAAGTTTACAGAGGAAATTGGTTTTCCATTCAACAATTCATACACATTTTGATTTGTGATATTGATTGCAATCCCTACAATTTAACAGTACTCTTCCCACTTCCTCCCTGTATTTAGTAGTTCCATTTGCCCTTCTTTCCCATCCCTTCCTGCCCTCTGAGCTTTATCCTGGGGAAATGCTGCCCTTTAATCTCACATGGTTGGTTGGTCTAGGGAGTGGTAACTCCCTGGTGTTACTGTTCACCTTACAGGCCTATCTAATGTCTGGCTAAAAGTTGAGCCAAGGGGTGGCTTGAAGTGTTAAAGAGTGACTAAGGGCCATAATCTTGGGGTTCCACCAATTTCTATCAGGCTAGTCAGGCTGTTTTTTTTTTAAAATAATTTTGAGCAACTCAATTTGAAAAACTTCTAAAATTTGGGAAGTCAAAATAGTATTACTTGAAGGAGATAAGGAAACATAAGCATGATAGAAGCATCTTAAGTTCAATGAGTCATTTTGGACTTATTAATCTATAACTTGGAATTTAAGTAACTGACTTTTTTTTGTGATTTGAGTGAACGTTTACAGAATAAATTTACTTTCCATACAGCAGTTCACACACATGTCTAATGACATTGACTACAATTTACCCCAATGCAACAGCTCCCCTCGCACTTCCTCCTGATAGTTAACCTCTTCCCCGTGCCCATCCCTCCATGCACTCCTGCCCCCTGAACTGTCTCCTTGTGCACATACTGCCCTTCTTTCTCCCATGATTGTTCTCT
>NW_006921730.1:3245538-3250067 GCF_000298275.1 Orycteropus afer afer
CTCTGTTAACTGTTTGTGAAGAGCAGCCAAGGGTGATTCAGGCTCTTCTTGGTGGTTTTTTATCATTGGCTCATTGGTGGAGAAGGAGGTAGTGGCTCCCGCTCAGTAAGTGAAGTTGCAGGAGGTGTGGGTGTGGTTGTATCTTATGGGGACTGTTGTTGTCTCCCACTCAATTATACACAAATTAAAATTGAATAACCATGAAAAAACTAAAAGCCCATGGGTGAAAAATGCATTATGTAATCACACAGGAATAGTAACCAAAAAAAAGAAAAAAGGGATAAAAAGAAGAAAAAACAAGAAAACCTGCAATAACTGGGGAAAGGGCATTAAGAAAAAAAAGTAGAAAAGGAGAATAATAAATGAAAAAAAATGGGAAGAATGCAAAAAGAAAATCAAGGAACAGCATTAACCACAAGAAAAGGGGAAAAGAAAAAAAAAAAGCCTTAAATTTAAAACAGAAAATAAAAATTTCAGCCAGGCACAGGGAAAAGAAAAAATGCTGAAAACTAGGACCTGGGAGGGGAATATTAAGAATAATAATAAAAAAGACAAAAGTATTAATCATATTCGTTGTTTTAAAACAGACAAATACAAGCAAACTAATCACCAGAAAAAAGAAAGCGAAAAAGAAAAAAATAAAAATAAAAAAGAGGAAAAAAAAAAAATCAGTGGAGGACAGGGCAGGGCACCCAGGCTCCATCTGAGCACAGACTGTGATGGACTTCTGTGGGCCCAGAAGGTACGTGGGAGTGGAGGATGGCCGCACCTCTGTTCACCAAGAGTAACGAGGAATGTCCTACCTCGTCAGTCTTGGAGGTCCTGAGTGTCCTTGGGGTTGCTGGAAAGCAGAACGTGTTCTTAAGACCCAGGAATCTGTGAGAGCGCTGTCTCTTTAAATATCCAAAATAGTGAAGCTGCTTTTTAAACCTTCAAATGGCAGCATCCTCTGGACCAGCAAAAGTCCACAGCTCAGCCCACCCTCCTCTTCACTTTCTCCATTTGTTCCCCAGCCACCGTGCACAGTCCTCAGTGCAGTCCTTGGCTAGCAGGGTGATTTTTAGGTTAATTCTTAGTTCCTACCACCATTCGGGAATCTCCAAGCTGTCTGTGCCATCAGGATCGCTCAGGATCACTGCCAGACCACAGCTCCGTCTGTCTCCTTTTTTGGTATTTTCACTCAAATTCTTCTGCTAGTTGGGGTTTAGTCCACTTCTATATCCTTCCCTTCAAGGCTCAGGAGTCCAGGATTATCTTCTGTGTCTGTGTTAAATTGTTTCCCTTTTCTTTGTTGAAGAGGGTCTGTGCAGTCTTTCTGCCTAGTCCGCCATCTTGCCGGATCTCCTTACTATTCATTTTTAAAAGTTACGTATTTTTTGGTAATGTCCTTAAAGAATATGTTACCAAATTATCTGAACTTGTCAGAAGCTGAAGAATAGAGGTTGAAATCATTTTTACATGAATACTTGCTTCAGGAAGCGTATGAATTGGAACTTAGTTGACAGCAGTGGGTGTGTTTTTCTTTTTAATATTATGACGTTGACTCAGATAAATTATTTTAACTATATAGATTTCTAACTAAGCTACAGTCATTTTTTCTAATGAATTCTTGTTTTAAAAGTCATTTTTAAGTGAGATACTACATACAGAAAGCACACGTATCTTTGATATAGAGTTCGATGACCTTTTTATATTTCTGTACATACAACTGTGTCAACATCACTTAGATAAGATATAGAATATTGTCCCCATCCCAGAAGGTTTACTTGTGTTCCTTTGCAATCAGTGCTCCTTCCTGCCACAGGTACTCACTATTTTGATGACTATCACCATAGGTAAATTTTACCTGTTCTTGAATTTCATGTAAATAGAATCACAAGACATGGCAACACACTGCCATTGAGTTGGATCCAACAGATAGCGACCCCTCCTTGGGTTTCCGAGGTGATGTCACTACGGAAGTAGATTGCCCAACCTTTTTTCCGAGGAGTGGTTGGTGGATTTGAACCGCCAGCCTTCTGGTTAGCAGTCAAATACCTTAGGCACTGTGCCACCAGAGCTCTTAAATAGAATCATACGGTATGCATATTTTTGTGTCTATTTTCCTTTAAACATAATTTCTGTGAAGTATATTCATATTGTGTATGTTGTTGTTATGTGCCGTCGAGTGGGACTCGACTCATAGCGACCCCTCCTTGGGTTTCTGAGGCAGTATCACTATGGAAGTAGATTGCCCCATCTTCCTTCCGAGGAGTGGCTGGTCGGTTTAACTGCCAGCCTTCTGGTTAGCTGTCAAGTGCCTTAGGCACTATGCTACCAGAGCTCCCCATATTGTGTATAGCAGTAATACTGTGTATAGTAGTTATTTATTCTTTTGAATTATATAATTTTCAGTTGTTTGAATGCAAAACTATTTGTTTATCCATGCTCCTCTTGATTGACATTTTTGTTCTTTCCAGTTTTTGGCTATTAAGAACAAAGATAATTTGAATTCTTAAAAATGTCTGTTAGTGAGTTAAGCATTTACCTCAAGTAGACACATGCCCTGGAAAGAACAATCATGGGAGAAGGAAGGGCTGCTTATGTGCAGGGAGACAGCTCAGGGGGCAGGAGAGTATGGAGGGATGGACACTGGGAAGAGGTAACTATGGGGAGGAAATGGGAAGGGAGCTGTTGCATTGTGGTAAACTGTGGTCAATGACATGAGACAAAGTATACGTGAACTGCTATATGGAAAGTGAATTTGCTCTGTAAATTTTCATCCCCCCCCAAAAAAAAAGTCTGTTAGTGGCCATATGTACTCTTTCTCTTGGTTATGTATCTGGAAATGTAATAGTTAGACATAAAGTAGGCAGGTTTTTAGCAGATACAGGCCAAGTTACCGTTGTTGTTAGGTGCTGTTGAGTCATCTCCAACTTATAGTGATGCTGTGTACAACAGAATGAGACACCTCCCTATCCCGTGACAGTTCTGTGCTCCTTGCTATACTTGAGCCCATTGCCGCAGCCACTGTGTAAGTCCATCTCGTTGAGGGCCTTCCCCTCTTTCGTCGACCTTCCACTTTACCAAGCATGACATCCTTCTCCAGGGAGAGGTCCCTTCTGACAACACAACCAAAGTAGGTGAGACGAAATCTGGCCATTCTCGCTTTCAAGGAGCGTTCTGACTGCGCTTCCTCCAGGACAGATTTGTTAGTCCTTTTAGCAGTCCCTGGTACTTTCATAAGCATTTTTCGCCAGCACCACAGCTCATAAATGTCAATTCTTTGATCTTCCTTATTCATCATCCAGCTCTCACATGCATATGAGGTGATTGAAAATATCATGGCTTGTTTCAGGTACACCTTCCTCCTCAAGGAGACATCTTTGTTCCTTAGCATTTGAAAGAGGTCCTTTGCAGCCAACTTGCCCAATTCAGTCCATCATCTGATGTCCTGATTGCTGCTTCCATTGGTGTCGATTGTAGAACCAAGCAATGTGAAGTGTTTGACAGCTTCAATCTATTCTCTATTAATTGTAATGCTGCTTATAGGTCTATTTGTGAGGATTTTTTTTTTCTTTATATTGAGATGTAATCCATACTGCAGACTGTAGTCTTCAATCTTTATCAGTAAGAGCTTCAAGTCATCCTCACTTGCAGCAAGCAAAGTTGTGGTGTCAGCATATCGCAGGTTGTTAATGATTCTTCATCTAATCTTGATGCCACATTCTTCTTCGTATAGTCCAGCTTCTCAGATTATTTGCTCAGCATATAGATTGAATAATTATTGTGAAAGGATACAACCCTGACACACTCCCTTCTTGATTTTAAACCTTGCAGTGCCCCCTTGTTCTGTTTGAACAGTAGCTTCCTCGTTATGTACAGGTTCCTCGTAAGTACAATTAAGTGTTCTGGAATTCTCATTCTTCTCAGTGTTATACACAATTTGTTACCATCCACACAATCGATTGCTTTTGTGTAGTCAATAAAATACAAGTAAACATCTTTCTGATATTCTTTGCTTTGAGCCAAGGTCTGTCTGACATCAGCAGTGATATCCCTTGTTCCACGTCCTCTTCTGAATCCAGCTGCACCTTTAGAAGTTCTCTGTCAATATACTTCTACAACCATTTTTGAATTATCTTCAGTAAGATTTTACTTGCATGGGATGTTAATGATATTGTTGGAAAATTTCCACATTTTGTGGGATCACCTTTCTTTGGAATGGGTACAAATGTGGTTCTCTTCCAGTCTGTTGGCCAGGTAGCTGTCTTCTAAATCTTTTGGCATAACTGAGAGAGTGCCGTCAGTGGGTCATCTGTTTGTTGAAACATCTCAATGGGTATTCCGTCAGTTCCTGGAGCCTTGTTCTTCTCCAGTTCCTCTATGCAGCTTTGACTTCTTCCTTCAGTGCCATTGGTTCTTGATCATATGTTATCTTCTGAAATGGATGATACGAGCTCTGGTAGCATAGTGCCTAAGGCACTTGACTGCTAACCAGAAGGCTGGCAGTTCAAACCCACCAGCCACTCCTCGGAAGGAAGTTTGGG
>NW_006921730.1:3250257-3265931 GCF_000298275.1 Orycteropus afer afer
GTCTTTGTACATTTCATTATAGTAATTGGCTTTGTCTGATCGAGCTGCTCTTTGAAATCTTCTTTTCAGCTCTTTTATCTTGTCATTTCTGCCATTTGCTTTACGTGCTCTCCACTCAAGAGCACGTTTCACAGTTTCCCCTGTCATCTGTTTTGGTCTTTTCTTTTCTTGTCTTTTTAGTGACCTCTTGCTTCCTTTATAGATGATGTTCTTGATGCAATCCCACAGTTCTTCTGGTTTTCAGTCATTGGTGTCAGTGCATTAAATCTGTTCTTTAGATGGTCTCTAAATTCAGGAGGGATATATTCAAGATCATGTTTTGGCTCTTGTGGACTTGTTTTAATTGTCTTCAACTTCAAGTTGAACTTGCAAGTTCAACTTCAAGTTGAACAGTTGATGATCTATTCCACAATCAGCTCCTGGTCTTGTTTTCACTGAAGATATTGAGCTTTTCCATTGCGTTTTGCCAGATGTAGTCCATCTGATATGTATTTATTCCATCTGGCGATGTTCGCATATATAGCCGCCGTTTGTGTTGTTGGAAAAGGCATTTTCAATGAATAAGTCATTCGTCTTGCAAAATTCTATCATGCAATCTCCAGTGTTTCTGTCATCAAGGGCAAATTTTCTAACTACCAGTGATTCTTCTTTGTTTCCAACTTTTGCATTCCAGTCACCAGTGATAATTAACACATCCTGATTGCACATTTGGTCAATCTCAGACTGCAGAAGTTGCTAAAAATCTTCAGTTTCCTTATCTTTGGCTTTTGTGGTTGGTGCATAAATTTGAATAATAGTTGTATTAACTGGTCTTCCTTGTAGGCATGTGGATATTATCCTATCACTGACAACATTGTACTTCAGGACAGATCTTGAAGCATCCTTTGTGATGAGAAATGCCATGCCATTCCTCTTCAAATATCATTCCTTGCATAGTAGATCATATGGTTGTCTGATTCAAAATGGCCAAAACCAGTCCATTTCAAGTCACTAATGGTTATCAATCTTCTGCGTTCCATTTCATTTTTGACAACTTCCAATTTTTCTTAATTCATACTTTGTACATTCCATATTATGATTATTAATGGATGTTTGCAGCTGTTTTTCCTCAATTTGAGTTGTGCCACATCAGCAAATAGAGGTCTCAAAAGCTTTACTTTATCCATATCAGTAAGGTTGGTTCTACTCTGATGATGGTGCTCTTTCCCAGTTGTATTTTGAGAGCATTCTGACATAAGTGGCTCATCCTCCTGCACTGTATTCGACAGTGTTTGCGGCTATTCTTAAAGTTGCACAGTAATGTATCAGACAGTGTTTCTCTGCTATTCATAAGCTTTTCTCTGGCCAATTCTTTGAGAAGTGGATGGTCTCTTCCTTCTTTCTAGTCTGTCTCGGTCTGTAAGCTGCGTTGAAACCTGTGCACTATGTACAACACTGCTGGCGTTTGAAACACCGGTGGCACAGCCTCAAGCCTCACTGTAACATCCAAGTCTGGCCAAGTAAATGTACTAATTTACACTCCCACCAATAGTATATGAGAGTTGTAGTTTCTGATAAATACTTTTACTTTTCCCAATTTTACCCATCTACCCACCAGCCACTCCTTGGAAGGAAGGTTGGGCAATCTACTTCCATAGTGATACCACCTCGGAAACCCAAGGATGATGGGTCACTGTGAGTCAGGTTCAACTTGATGGCACGTAACAACAAGAACAACAAGAACAACAATGAGGGCTATATAACGGTATCACATTGCCATTTTAATTTGTATTTTCCTGGTGGTAATGAAATTAGCACCTTTTTATATGTTTATTAACCATTTGGACATTCTTTTTTGCGAAGTGCCTATTTAAGACTTGACTTTTTTTTGCAGAGTGGGGAACACAAGTCAATCTATAATCCACTGCTGTAGAATTGATTCTGATAGTGACCCTGTAGGTTTTTACAAGCCCGTAAATCTTTGCAAAAGCAGACTGTCACATCTTTCTTCCATGGCGTGGCTGGTGGGTTTCCAACTGCTGACTTTTTGGTTTGTATCCAAGTTCTTTAACCACTGCGTGCCTGGGCTCTGACCTTTTTTTTTAAAATTGTGGTAAAATATAAAATTTGCCATTTTATCATTTTTAGCTGTACAGTATATTGGTGTTGATTACATTCACGGTGTTGTATAGCCACCCCTACTATTTCCAAAAGTTTTTCATCATCCAAGATAGAAACTCTACCCATTAAACAGTAACTCCCCATTCTTCCATCCCTTGGTAACTACTAAGCTGCTTACTGTCTCTATGCATTTGCCTATTCTAGATAATTATTTTGCCCTTTTTTAAAATTAGTTGTCTTGTTTATTCTTACTGTTTTGTAGAAATTCTTTATATATCTTAGTTGAGTCTTTTGACAGATATATTTGTTACAAATAATACTTTCCTACACTGTGGCTTGCCTTTTCATTCTGAATGATGACTTTCATGATCATGTATGAATGATGAATATAAGTTCTTAATTTTAGTGAAGTACAGTTTATTAATCTTTTTCTTTATGGCTGATACTATTTGTGTCTTATGTAAGAAATCTTTGCTTATCCCAGTGTCATGAAGTTACTCTCCTATGTTTTTTTCTAGAGTTTTGTTTTACCCTTGTATTATGATCCATTTCTAATTAATTTTTGTGTATGGTGTGAGTTAGGGTGTCAATATTTATTTTTCCATTTGATATTGAAAAGCTCATTCATTTCCCACTGAATTGAAGTGTTATCTTTGTCATAAATGTTGTTGTTGTCTGCTGTCTAGTTGATTCTGATTCACAATGACATTAGATGACAGGGTAAAACTACCCCATACATTTTCCTAGGCTGTAATTTTTACAGGAGTAAATCATAGGTTTTTCTCCTGCAGAGATGTTGGTGTGTTTGAACCACCCACCTTTCAGTTAGCAGCTGAGTGCTTAACTGTTGTGCCACTAGGGCTCCTGTCTTAAATAAGTGACCACATATATATGGATCTGTATCATTTATTTCTATTATGAAATCTGTGTTACATAGACTATAAGTTCCAATGTCTCATTTGCTTACTACATCACTGCCCAGCACAGTGACTGACACATGATAGACAGTCAATAAATATTTGCTGATTGAATGAAATAATTCATAAAAGAAAAATTCACAGGAAGTCTGAAAAAATATTATTAAGGAAAGAGTTAAGCTAGTACCCAGTTGTATAGTGTGCTTAGAGAACTGAATGTGTTTTTGTAGAATATTTCCAACTTCTAGATCTCACCTTTTGCCTTTTTTTCCCCTTTCAGGTCATAAGAATTTATCCTCTCAGATGGTTCAACCAGCATTTATTTATTTATTCTTTCAATTTCTTTTTATTATTTTTAAAAATTTCGATTTGGGTGACAGTTCACAGAGGAAATTGGTTTTTCATTCAACAATTTAAATACATGTGTTTTGTGGCATTCATTGCAATCTCCGCAATGCAATAGCACTCTTTTCCTTTCCTCCCTGTGTTACCATTTCCCTTTGTTTTTCTTTTCTATCCCTTCCTGCTTTCTTAGCTTTGTGGTTGTTGTTGTTTGCCATCGAGTCGGCCCCGACTCATAGCGACCCCTCCTTGGGTTTCCGAGGCAGTATCACTACGGACGTAGGAATGCCCAACCTTCCTTTACCCCTGGGCAAATGCTGCCTTTTGATCTTATATACTTGATTGTTCAAAAGAGTGCTTACTTTTGTGGTATTATTGTTCACCTTATTGCCTTGTCTGTCAATTGGTGAAGCTCTGGTGGCGTAGTGCTTAAGGCATTTGACTATTAACCAGAAGGCTGGCGGTTCAAAACCCACCAGCCACTCCTTAGAAGGAAGACTGGGCAATCTACTTCCATAGAGATACTGCCTTGCAAACCCAAGGAGGCGTCGCTATAAGTCAGAGTCGACTTGATGGCATTGAGAGTTTTCTTTTTTTTTTTAGCCAATGGAGTTGAGTTCATTTCTCGGTTCATTTCTAAAGGCCATGGTCTCAGGGCTTCCACTCATCTTCATCAGACCAGTAAGGCTTTTTATGATTTTGAGTTTTCTTTCACATTTTTTTCCCCCCTCAATCTGGGACCTCCTTTTGTGATCTTTCAGAGTGGTCAGCAGTGGTAGCTGGGTACCATCTAGTTGTTCTGGTCTCAGGGTTGTGAAGGCTGTGGTCCTTTGTAATCCTTTGGATTAGTTATTTCCTTGTGTCTTTGATTTTCTTCACTCTTCTTTCCTCTAGACAGGGAGAACCAATAGTTGCCCCTTAGATAGTTGCTTACAAGCTTTTAAGACCCCAATTGCTACTAACCAAAATAGGATGATAGAACATTGTCTTTGTGGACTTGTTAGGCCAGTTGACTTTAGTGGCCCTTGGGACTGTGGTCCTGAGCCCAGTGCCCAGTGACTCATTCCCTCAAGGTGTTTGGTTATGACTAAGCAGTTTTCATAACTTTGCCCCCTGTATGCTCTATTATATTCATGGATATATTTGTAACATACATAAATATATAGGTAGAGCTATCCACCATGGATATATTTGTAACATATATAAGTATATAGGTAGAGCTATCCATGGTTAAACCTATATATATTCGTGGGTATAGTCCCATTTGCATTCCCACCTCTATTCAGCTTGAGTGTTTGTGTATCTATTCATAGATTATTGTTATTGTAGGATTGTGTATGTAATAGTATTCGCCTTTGTTTGAACTAACACTTAACTGAATACTTACTAGGTCTTCAATAAATATTTAGTAGAACTGGATAAGTGTCTATCTGTGTATCCACTTGTAAATTATTAGTATTATAGTAGGAGTATTATAGTAGGATTGTATATGAATAGTACTCAACTTTGTTTCAACCAATACTTGTTGAAAATCTCCTGGATCGTCATTAAATATTTAGTAGAACTGGACACATTTAACTGAAAGATCAGCAGTTTGAACCCTCCAGTGGCTCTGCAAGGGGAAAGATCTGGTCTTTTGCCTGGGAAATTCTGATTTAGTTCTGAGAGCCAAGTTTCCTTCTTTTTTTTCTGTTGTTATCATACATATATTATATGGTGGAAACATTTTCTAACAATCTACTATTTTTACACGTGTACGTATGATAATAATAATACATATTTTACCTTTTTCAGGTTCTATAAAATGTATCATTGGAAATCCTAAATCTAACAAGAAGTTAATTTAAAACAAAGGATGGCTATGAAAGGACCTCTTTCATCCATGTAGATGTTAAATGATAATTTTTTCCATGTCTTTGGTTTTTATAGAAATTGTTACAGAAGGAAAAAGGAGAAAGTCTTCATCCTCTGATTTACATGAGGTATGCATTTGTTTTTAACCTAGTTATTAATTTTAGAATTGCCTATATTAAAAGCATTTTATTAATTGCTTTTCTAATAAAATTTTAAATATTATAAAACTTTGACTAATGCTTTTTGGGGACTGTGTATCCTAGTTAACTGAGGGTTAACCAGGAAATCCTTTCTGGGACTGGCCTTGTTTAAATTACTGTAGCTTGTACCAGTGTACTTTCTAGTCCTCATTTTAGATAAAACATTACACAGCATTATTAGAGTGCCTCATGTTTGTTCATTAATAATATTATAGATATAGAAGAGTTATACTCAACACACATGCTGAAAATTATTATATTGAATAAATCCTTTCACACCTCTTTTTTCATTTATTTATTTATATGTACCAAGAATAGCAAAATAAGCAATATGAAATTCCTACCCATTTAGGAAGTGTTTTAAAAAATTCATTATTATTTAGAAAGATAATCTATTTACCCTCTAGAATTTTGTGATTTGAGTGCAGTGGTACCCTAATTTATGTTACAATAATTTTTTAGCTACTTTGCTTAGAAGTTATGCACAGAGAATTTTAATTTGGTACATTTTTATGATACAAAGTTGTAACAGAGCAAAGAGGGAAAAGAAATCATAAAAGAAGTCTGGGAATGGGAATTAAGAGTTTCTTAAGAAGACCATATAGAAAGCATGACTTCTAAAATTGTAGATTTTAAAATGTAAAATTCTGGCATTTAAAATTCTGGATTTAGGTTAAGTGGGATGAGTGAGGGAAGTGAAAAAAAAAAACTTGCATTGATAGGCTAAATAGTATCATACGCAGTTTTAAATATCTCTGTATTGGTTACATCTTTTCTGTTTAATATCTTGAGTGAAGTGAATTTTTCTATGTAGGTCATTGCTTGCTCTACACAATTAATCTGAAGTTCCAGCACTAAAAATTACTAATATTGAGTTAATGAATTTCTGTTTCAGATGTTTTTTAACTTTTTGTTTTCAAATAACTTTGGACCTATAGAAGAGTTCCAGAAATAATAGGGTTCTCTTTACCCAGCTTCCCCTCATGTTAACATCTTCCATAAGCATAGTATAATTATCAAAACTAAGCAATTAACATTGGCACAGCATTTAAACTACAGATTTTATTCAGATATCATTAATTTTCGACTAATATCCTTTTTCTGTTTTAGTCCAGGATCCCACATTGTATTTAAATGTCATGTCTCCTTAGTTCCTCCAATCTGTGACAGTTTTTCAGTCTTTTATCTTTCATATGAGTATGACACTTTGAAGAGTACTGGTCAGTATTTCATAGACTATCCCTTAATTTGGGTTTGGTTTATGGCTTCTCATGGTTAGATGAAGGTTATAGCTTTTTGAGAAGAGTATTACAAAAGTTGGGAGCTCTGGTGGCGTAGTGCCTAAGCCATTTTACTGTTAACCAGAAGGCTGGCGGTTCAACCCCCCAGCCACTTCTTGGAAGGAAGACTGGGCAATCTAGTTTCGTAGAGATACTGCTGATTGGGCAGTTTACTTCTGTAGAGATACTGCCTCGGAAACCTGAGGCTATGAGTTAGAAACAACTTGACAACAGTGAGTTTGGTTTTTGGTTTTATTACAAAAGTTATATGCCCTTCTCAGTTCATCAAGGAGTACATGATCATAATATATCTTAATTATTGGTAATATCAAGCTTGATCATTTGGTTAAGGTGGTATCTGCCTGTTTGATCCACTGTAACCCACTGTGCTTGAGTTGCTTCCAACTCACGGTGACCCTATAGGAGAGAGTAAGTAGAGCTGCCCCACAGGGTTTCCAAACCTGAAAAATCTTTATGGAAGCAGTCTGCTGCATCTTTCTCCCACAGAGCGGCTAGTGGATTGAAACCAACTACCTTTTCGTTAGCAGCCAAGCACTTTAACCACTGTGTCACCAAGACTCCTTCTCCATGGGGAAATTACCCTTCGTCTCTTTGTAATTAATAGATATCTGGGGAATGATACTTAGACTGTATAGAAATATACTGTTACTTAAAACTGTTGCCGCCTAGACTATGGCCCCTAGCTGCCCATCAGGTCTGGAATTGAACCCACACCCGTGGCTTCCAGTCAAGCAAAAGACAGGCATATGAGTTGAACGTTTACCTGAGGTAGATACACTCCTTGGAGAGAACAGTCATGGGAGAAAGAAGGGCTGTTTAATGCACCGGGAGACAGCTCAGGGGGCAGGAGTGCAGAGAGGGATGGACACAGGGAAGAGGTAATTATTGGGAGGAAGTGGGAGGGGAGCTGTTGCATTGTGGTAAATTGTGGTCAATGTCATGAGACAAAGCGTATGTGAACTGCTGTATGGAAAGTGAATTTTCTCTGTAAATTTTCACCCAAATCACAATTAAAAAAAATTAATTAATAAAAAACAAAAACAAAACTGTTGCCTACTACTTTAGCATCTATAAGGGATCTTGCATGTGGCAATTAATATATATAGTATTCTAATGGTGATTTTATATTTTCCTCATTCCTTCTACATTTTATTAATTGAAATTCTTCTGTTAGGGAGAGCTGCTTCTCTTTCCTTATTTATTTATATTAATGTTATACGTATATATATGCACATATGTTTGTATATATGTGTGTAAATATGTATATGTATATACACACACACACACACACACACACACACCCTCCCTCTCCTCACTTATCATTGTGGTTAGGTACCAAAGACCAGGATGTTTTGTGAAATCAGTGTTATGTGAAAATGGAGGATGAAAATGGAGGCTGACTACAGCAGATAACAAAATGGGTGATGAATACACCATTATATAACTGCCGGATTACATCATTAAATAACTGCCAGTTTACATCATTACATAACTAGCAAACCATAGAGAATCATGGCTCAGCTAAGTTGACAAATAACCTTAACCGTCTGCAGCCATTATTGTTCTCACCTCACACCTCAGCATTTGTTACTGCCAGACATCCACTGTTAAGGTGCAAAATAGATAGTAGAATTTTACTATTGTTGTAAATGCGAAATGTTGGATTAAAAGAGTTGTTAAGTGTGCAGTCATTACAGAGTTTTGGATATTTATTTTATTCTCTGGGTTATAATCAACTACTGTTGTTACTGATTTTGTTGATCAAAGCGTTTTAGCTTTGACATTACAAATTCTTTCTTGTTGACTCCTGTGTTCTTTTGACATACCCCTAACCTATTTTTGAGCAGTTACTCACTTTCTGTCGCCCTGAGATCCTCCAAATTCATGTTATATTTTCCCTCTCCTAGCATTGGAATGAACCACTTTTCCAAGGAGTTTTGGTTCTTTTCATTAAAAAATGGTATTTAGAAACTCAGGTCTGGATGCTAGGTATATTCGTTGTTGGTAGGATGTAACTTGTTTTCTAGGTTTGCTCAACAGACAGAACTAGAGAATATAAGTATGTAAATTAACCCATATGTGCACACTCATCTTTATTTCTCTCCCTGTCTGACAAACTTGTCTGTCAGTTTGTGTTACTGTGGTGGTTTGTATGTTGTTGTGACTCTGGATGTTATGCCACTGGTATTTCAAATACCAGCAGGGTCACCAAATACCAGCAGGTTTCAGTGGAGCTTCGAGGCTAAGACAGACTGGGAAAAAGGACAGGGCCATCCACTTCTGAAAACTTGGCCACTAAAAACCTTATGAATAGCAGTGAACATTGTCTGATATTATTACTAGAAAGCTTTATGAATAGCTGTGAAACATTGTCTGATACAGTGCCAGAAGATGAGCCCCTCAGGTTGGAAGGCATTGAAAATACGACTGGAGAAGAGCGACCTCCTCAAAGTAGAGTTGACCTTAATAAGGTGGATAGAGTAAAGCTTTCAGGACCTTTATTTGCTGATGTGGCATGACTCAAAATGAGAAGAAACGGCTGCAAGCATTCATTAATAATAGGAATGTGGAATATATGAAGTATGAATCTGAGAATATTGGAAGTTGTCAAAAATGAAATGGAATGGGTAAAGATGGATATCCAAGGCATTAATGAGCTGGTAATGGGCATTTTGAATCACATAGTTGTGTGATCTGGTATGGTGGATGTGGGCCTGGTTTTGAGTGCCTGGGCAATTGGATGTAGTTACTCCTCATGATGAGACTGGTAATCAGCTCCATGGTGGAATCTCCTGTGAGCAGCTGAGTAGCTGCCTTAGGGATGTATTCTGCTTCCAGTATATAAGAAGCAGCTTTGAAAAAGGTCTCTAGCTTTTCAGCACATTTGGATCCTGCATTTGGCTGAGCCTTCATCTTCAGTGGTTTGCTATGTTGTTCTCATCTTGAGACTGTTTCTGGACTTGAACTAGTGGCCAGTCATATTGCTAGATAATTTTGGGACTGTGTCATTTCACTTGTCGACCTTGAGTTTGTCAGCCTCAGCAGCCAGCAGCTGCCTGAGTTAAGAGAAGCCTCCAGCTCCAGTGGGCCAGGAGCAAGAGGCAGAGCTAAAACCCATGGTTGCGGGGCTTTCACCCAGCTCCCAGAACTGGCACTTTGAACACGGACTTGTAGCCTCCTAAATTGTAAGAGAATAAATCCCAGTTTTTTAAAGCCACCCACTTAAGGTATTTTTGTTAGAGTGGCACTAGAGAATCAAAACACCAGGAATGGCAAATTGAAGAGGAATGGTGTTACATTCATTATCCAAAAGGACATTTCAAGATTTAACCTGAAGTACAGTGCTGTCAGGGGTAGGATAACATCCATATGCCTACAAGAATGAACAGTTACACTACTGTTATTCAGATTTTTGCACCAACTGTTGAAGCCAAAGATGAAGAAATTAAAGATTTTTTTTCTTTCTTTTTTTTTTTTTTTACCAACTTCTGCAGTCTGAAATTGACCAGTCAAGATGTATTGATAATTACTGATGATTGAAATGCAAAAGCTGGAAACAAAAAAAATTGGTAATTGGAAAATATGGCTTTGATGATAGAAATGATACCAGAGATTGCATGATAGAAATTTGCAAGACTAACGATATATTCATTGCAAATATATTTTTTTTCAGCAACATATAAGGTGACTATAAATGTGGACCTTACAAGATGGAATATGTAGGAATCAATTAGATTACATCTGTGGGAAGTGGCAATGGAGAAGCTCAGTATCAGTCAATACAAAGCCAGAAGCTGATATGGAATGGAACATTAGTTGCTCCTATGTAAGTTCAGGTTGAAGCTGAAGAAAATTAAAACAAGCCCACAGGAGCCAGAATACAAATTTGATTATATTCCATTTGAATTTAGAGACTAGTTGAAGAATAGATTTGACACATTGAACACCAATGACTGAAGACCAGATGAGTTGTGGTATAAGAACATCATACCTGAAGAAAGCAAAAGGTCATTAAAAGGACAGGAAAGAAACAAAAGACCTTAATGGATGTCAGAGGAAACTCTGAAACTTGCTTTTGAACAGAAAGTAGCTAAAGCGAATGGAAGAACTGATGAAATAAAAGAGCTAAACAGAAGATTTCAAAGGGCAACTTGAGAAGACATAGTAAACTATTATAATGAAATGTACATTTACCTGGAGTTAGAAAATCAAAGGGGAATGATATGCTTAGCATTTCTTAAGCTGAAGTGAATAAAAATTCAAGCCTCAAGTTGCAGTACTGAAGGATTCTCTGGACAAAATACTGAGTGAAGCCAGAAGCACCAAAAGATGGAAGGAATACATAGTACCAAAAATAATTGGTTGACTTTCAGCTATTGCAGGAGGTAGCATATACTCAAGAACTGATAGTATTGAAGGAGGAAGTCTAAACTGTGGTGAAAGACTTGGTGAAAATGAAATCCCCAGGAACTGATCAAATACCCATTGAGATATTTCAACGAACGTGCTGGAGGTGCTAACTTATTTATGCCAAAAAATTTGGAAGACAGCTACTTGTCCATGTGAATAGAAGAGATCCATATTTGTGCCCATTCCAAAGAAAGATAATCCAACAGAATGTGAAAATTACTGAACAATAAAATTTTTTTAAAAAATTTATTATTTTATTTTTTAAATTTTGCAATGCCTCCTCCCTTCCCTCCCACTCCTGGTAATCAACAAAGAAAGTTTCCTTCCATATACAAACCTCTCTTTAACTTTTTACAATAATAAAGTATTTGTCCTTTTGTGATTGACTTATTTCACTCAGCATAATGTCCTCCAAGTTCATCCATGTTATGTAGTATTTTTCAAATTCTACATTATTCTTTAGTGTTGCATAG
The DNA here is from genome assembly GCF_000298275.1 of Orycteropus afer afer. Lineage (NCBI taxonomy): Eukaryota > Metazoa > Chordata > Mammalia > Tubulidentata > Orycteropodidae > Orycteropus > Orycteropus afer. Next base: position 3,261,855 of record NW_006921730.1, read on the forward strand.
TATAATACTCCTTCGTGTGTATGTACCATAGTTTGGTTATCTATTCTTCTGTTGATGGGCACCGAGGTTGTTTCCATCTTTTGGCTATTGTAAATAGTTCTACGATAAACATGGTGTGCGTATATCTGTTCTTGTCCTGGCTTTCACTTTAGGATATATACCTAGTAATGGGATTGTTGGATCAAATGGTATTTCTAATTCCAACTTTTTAAGGGATCACTGTACTGCTTTGCACAGTGTCAAACAATATCATTAAGATCACATGCAAGTGACATTTTGGGGAGATAATTCAAAATGATTCTAACAGTACATCAATAGGAAACTGCCAGAAATTCAAGCCAGATTCAGAAGAACGACATGGAATGAGGGAGATATAATTGTTGACGTCAGATAGATCTTGACTGAAAGCACAGAACAGCAGAAACATGTTTCTCTCTGTTTTATTGGCAATAAAAATGCATTTGGCTGTGTGGATCATAACAAACTGGATAACTGTGAAAAATGGAAATTCTAGAGCACTTAATTGTGCTCATGAAGAACCTGTATGTAGAACAAGAGGCAGTTGCTTGAATAGAAGAAGGGGATACTGTATGGTTTAAAATCAGGCAAGGTGTACATCAGGGTTTTATCTTTCACTGTACTATTCAACCTGTATGCTGAGCAAATAATTCGAGAAGGTAGTCTGTAAGAAGAACGTGGCATCAGGATTGGAGGAAGCCTCATTCACAACCTGTGATACCCAGGTGACACAACTTTGCTGAACGTGAAGATGACTTGAAGCATTTACTTATGAACATGAAAGACTTCAGTATGCATTACACCTCAATATAAAACAAAGCTCCTCACATCTGGACCAGTAAGCAACATGTTGGTAAATGGAATAAAGGTTGAAGTTGTCAAGTTTTTCGTTTTACTTGGATCCACAGTTAGCCCTCATGGAGGCAGGAAATCATATGACTATTGCATCAGGTAAATTTGTCTCAAAAGACCTCTTAAAGCAGTAGAGAGTGAAGATACCACTTTGAAGACTAAGGTGCACTTGACTCAAGCATAGTATTTTCCGTAACCTCAAAAGCGTGTGAAAGCTTGACAACGAGTAAGGAAGACTGAAGGAGAATTGATGCATTTGAATCGTATTGGCTAAGAATACGGAAAATACCATGAAGAAGAGCAAACAAATCTGTCTTAGATGAGGTAGAGCCGGAATGTTCCTTAGAAGCAAGAATGGCCAGACTTCATCTCATGTACTTTGGTGATGTAGTCAGAAGGGACCAGTTCGTGGAAAAGGATATCATGCTTTGTAAAGTAGAGGGTCAGTGAAAAAGGAGAAGACTTTCAAAGAGATAGATTGGCACAGTGGCTGTGATAATGGGCTCAAGCATAGCTAAGATTGTGAGGATGGTGCAGGACTGGATATTGTTTTGTTCTGTTGTACACAGGGTTGCTATGAGTTGGACCCAACTTCATGTCACCTAACACTACCACCACCACAATGTATCTATCAAAGAAAACAGTGAGTTCAATACTGATACTTCAGATTCTAACCCAACACTACAGGGTTTATTCTGGCCTTCTCTCATCCCTTATTTATAACTCTTTTTCTGTCTGTCATTATTTACAGTGATTTATTTATTCCACCATCATTTACACATAAAGTTGTACTACTTGTTTTGGAAATGTAGGTATTTCTTAGAAAATCAACACATTGCTTTCTTCTTAGGAGTTTCTATTATTCCTTTTTTCTCTCTCTCAGGGCAGCTAAATGGAAGTAAATTACTGAAAAGAAGATGGCTTTGATGGATATGGGGATAAGAAACATAGTTTTTGAGCTTACCATATTTTAAAATATTTCTAAAGCAATACTAGTTTGATATAGAAAAGTTAGAAAATTCAGTTGAAGAAAACAAGACCATCTAGAGACAACCAAGATTCATACTTAGACATATTTCCTTCTATTTTTTCTGTTTATTTATCATAAATATTAAAAAATAAAAACACAGAAATACTGTTTCATAATTTACATTTTCTGCTTAACTGTGTATTGTAAACATTATTTTCTATAATTAAAACATTGTTCAGCAAATATTTATTGGGTACTTAGCATGTATTTGACACTGTCAGGCAAGTACCAGGGAAACATAAGTAAACATTTTTAATGGCTATCTTATTTCCAGTATTTGAATGTATCACAATTAATAAACAGTATCCTATTATAATTTTGGGCATTTATCAATTTTTTATTTTGAACAATGGTGTGGTTGTCATTCTTATAGCTAAATCTTCAGAACATTATTACGTACTGTATTATTCCTGAATTTTTGGTAGAGTATGGACAGTAGATTAATTCTAAGCTGAGTTCTCTGGATAGATGTGAAATTAGAGAGCAAATACTTTGGATTCTGTCAAGAGGGAGATGCCTAGTGTTTGGATTTATGCATGCAGAGATTGATATGCTAATTTGAAAGCTGAAATACAAGACTTTTATTTTGTGTTGGTGAATCATAGCCTTATGTATTGGCAGTCATCAAATTTGCCTTAATAATAAATTTATGTCTACTTAGTTTCTGATCAGGTAAGTGGTTAAGGTTCCATACTTCTGTGTTAAGAACATGGCAGAAATCATTTTAGCCTGAACAGTTTTCAGAGCATGTGTTAGCAATGTATATTTTAGTCAATATAATCTAGCATATTTTTTTTCTGGATTATCTGCTTTTGATGGCCTTTTCTTTTTGGGGTGCACATCATAATGTATTAGGTATAAAATGGACTTTGAAGAACCTTGAATTGATTTGCTGAAGAGTTTGTTTAGTATTACCCATTTGAACTTTAGTAAATATTTGACAAAATAAATGGTTGGTGTTGTTATTGAGCTCTCCTTTGGGGAACTTACTAGAGTTTTATGAGTGTATTTAAGTATAAATTTAAGAGAAGGGGTCTTAGAACCCATTTTGGTTTTTTTTGAGTAGAGACAAAAGTTTGTTAGTGGTTTCACCAGGAGCTGGTGGGAGAGAGGGAAGAGGGGACTCACTCACTGTTCAGGGGGCACTGAGCTTCTGTTATGGGAGATGTAGAACTTTGTTTTCAATGCATTTTTTTTTTTTTTAAACAGTAGTCCCTCCCCTCCCACTCCTGGCAAACAACAGAGTGTTTCCTTGAACCTCCACAACAACAAACTAACACTATATTTGTCCTTCGTGATTGACATTTCACTCAGCATAATGTCCTCCAAGTTCATCCATATTATGCGATATTTTGCAGACTCTACGTTATTATTTAGTGCTGCATAATGTTCATTATGTGTATGTACCATAGTTTGGTCATCCACTCTTCCAATGATGGGTACATAGGGTGTTTCCATCTTTTTGCTGTTGTAAATAGTGCTGTGATGAACGTGAGTGTGCATATATCTGTTCCTGTTCTGGCTCTCACCTGTCTAGGGTATATACCTAGTAATGAAATTGCTGGGTCAAATGGTATCTCCAATTCCAGCTTTCTAAGGAATCGCCGTATTGCTTTCCACAGTGGTTGTATCACTTCACAGTCACACAAGCAGTGTATGAAAGTCCCAATCTCTCCACATCCCCACCAGCATTAGTTATTTTCTGTCTCGTTGAATCTTGCCATCAGTGCTGGGGTGAGACGGTATATCGTTGTTTTGATTTGCGTGTCTCTGATGGCTAATGATTGTGAGCGTCTCTTCCTGTATTAGCTGACCACCTGAATATCCTTCTTGGTGAAGTGTCTAATCACGTCTTCTGCCCATTTTTCAATTGGATTGTTAGTTAATTGCTTTGGTGTTGAGGCGTTGGGGTTTTCTATAAATCTTAGAGATAAGTCCCTAGCCAGATAAGTAATTATTAGCAAATATGAATTTCTTGCTGTCATTTTTGTTACATGCTTTTTCATTGGGTCAATTTCTTTTTTCCATATACTTTTCTATGCTGAGCTCGTTTTGTTTATGAATAGTGTTATCACTTCCTTGTAAGGTTTTTTCTGTGTTTTCTTTGGTCTGTCTCTCAATCCTTTGAAGATACCTAAAGATAATTCTTTTGAATTCCTTATCAGAGAGTTCCAATG
>NW_006921730.1:3267256-3269028 GCF_000298275.1 Orycteropus afer afer
TGCAAAGGTTTATCATTTTTCTTTGAGGTTACCCTGTGATTTATAGTTTTCTTCCCAAGTTTAGAACAGTCCATTCTATCCTGTAGTTGTCTTGACATCCCTGTCATCTAGAAGTTCTGTAATGACACAGTTTTTTCTCTCTTTTTGGTTTGTAGTCCTCATTTGTAATTGATGTCTCTGCTTCCCTGCTTACAATCTTGTAGGCTTATTTACTTTGGAAACTTCCATAGCTGGGTTGGTTTCTGGGTTATGTCATTATGTGTATTAATGGTCATTTGTTGTCGGCTGTTGTTGCTTCCCTGTCCAAAGGACTCCCTTGCATCTCTTGTAAGTTTGGTCTGGTTTTTAACAAATTCCCTTAATTTCTGCTTATCTGGAAATGTGGTAATTTCACCATCATATTTGAGGAACAGTTTTTCTGGGTACATAATTCTTGGTTGGAAATTTTTCTCTTTCAGGAAATTTTTCTCTTTATATATACCATCCCTCGCCTGCATGGTTTCTGCTGAGAAATCTGAGCTTAGTCTTATTGGTTGCCCCTTGTAGGTGACTTTTTGTTTTTCCCATGCTGCTCTCATGATTCTTTCTTTGTCTCTAGTTTTGGTGAATTTGATGATGATATGTCTTGGTGTTTTTCTTTTGGGGTCTATCCTGTTTGGGGTTTGTTGGATTTCCTGAATGGATATGTTTTCATCTTTCATCATTTCAGGGAAGTTCTCTTCCAACAAATCTTGGACAATTTTCTCTGTGGTTTTATTTGTCTCTTCCTGTTCTGGAATTCCGATGACACGTAGGTTATTCTTTTTGATGGTATCCCACATGAACCTTAAGCTTTCTTCATTTTGTTTTGATCTTTTTTCTGATTGATCCCTTTCCAAAGAAGTACTCAGGTATTTGTCTTTAATCTCATTAATTTTGTCTTCCATTGCATCAGTTCTACTCTTTTGCCCTTCAATGTGTTATCTATTTCTGACAGTTTAATATTAATCTGGATTTCTATCTGTAGATTTAGAATCATTTTTAATTTTTCATTTATTTTGTCATTTTGTTCTTGTATTTTCTTCTAAAATTCTTCTAGGATTTTGTTTGTGTTTTCCTTGATCTGTCTCTCAATTCTTTGAAAATACTTAAATATAATTCTTTTCAATCCCTTATCAGGGAGTTCCAATGCTGCGTCTTCCTCAGGGATGTGTTTTGGGTCTGTATCCTGTTCCCTTGTTTCTCCTGCTTTATCTCGCTTTTTTGTGTGGACTTTGATGTTCTGTTGTCTCTGAGGCATTGTGACATTTTTGTGTTTATATTGGTGGTTGTATATTGGAGTGACTTGCTCACAATTTTCATTTTCTTTATTTTGTTTGTATGTTATCTACACAAGCAGGGTACTGTGCTTCTCTCTGTTCTCTAGTTGACAGCATTTATACACTCACCACTTCTCTCCTTTCCTGTTATCAGCCTCTTGTATGTTCTTGCTGACCTTGGAAAACAGAGCCTATTGTTGTTGTTGTTGTTGTTGTTAGGTGCTATCGAGTTGCTTCTGACTCATAGCGACCGCATGCACAGCTGAACGAATCACCGCCCGATCCTGCACCAGCTACGATCCTTGCTACACTTCAGCCCATTGTCGCAGCCACCATGTCAATCCATCTCATTGAAGGTCTTCCCCTCTTTTGTTGACCCTCCACCTTACCAAGCATGACATCCTTCTCCAGGGAATGGTCCCCTCTGACATCATGACCAAAGTAGGTGAGACGAAGTCTGGCCATCCTCGCTTC
>NW_006921730.1:3269703-3287434 GCF_000298275.1 Orycteropus afer afer
GTACAGATTCCTCATGAGTACAATCAAGTGTTCAGGAATTCCCATTCTTCTCAATGTTATCCATAATTTGTCATGATCCACACAATCAAATGCCTGTGCATAGTCAATAAAGCACAAGTAAACATCTTTCTGGTATTCTTTACCTTGAGCCAACATCCATCTGACAGCAGCTATGATATCCCTTGTTCCATGTCCTCTTCTGAATCTAGCTTGCACCTCTGGAAGTTCTCTGTCAGTATACTACTGCAACTGTTTTTGAATTATTTTCAGTAAGATGTTACTTTCGTGGGATACTAATGATACTGTTCTATAATTTCTACATTCTGTGGGATCACCTTTCTTTGGAATGGGTACAAATATGGATCTCTTCCAGTCAGTTGGCCAGATAACTGTCTTCCATATCTCATGGTGTATCCGAGTGAGTGCCTCCAGTGCGTCATCCATTTGTTGAAATATCTCAGTAAGTATTCTGTCAATTCCTGGAGCCTTGTTCTTCGTCAGTTCTTTCATTGCAGCTTCGACTTCCTCCTTCAGTACCATTGATTGTAGATCACATGCCACCTTCTGAAATGGATAAAGATTGACCACTTCTTTTTGGTACAGTGACTGTGTATTCCTTCCATCTTCTTTTGATGTTCCCTGCATCATTCAATGTTTTGCCCTTAGAATCTCTCAGTATTGCAACTCGAGGCTTAAATTTTTTCTTCAATTCTTTCAGCTTGAGAAATGCTGAGCGTGTTCTTCCCTTTTGGTTTTCTAACTCCAAGTCTTTGCACCTTTCCTTATAGTGATTGGCTTTGTCTTCTCCAGCTGCTCTTTGAAATCTTTGATTTAATTCTTTTATCTTGTCATTTCTTCATTTGCTTTAGATATTCTCTGCTCGAGGGCAAGTTTCAGAGTCTCTTTTCTCATTCATTTTGGTCTTCTCTTCTTTTGTTGTGTTTTTAGTGACCTCTTGCTTTCTTTATGGATGACGCTCTTGATGTCATCCCACAATTCTTCTGGTTTTTGGTCATTGGTGTTCAGTGCAACAAATCTGTTCTTTGGATGGTGTCTAGATTCAGGAGGGATATATGCTAGATCATATTTTGGCTCTCGTGGACTTGTTTTCATTGTCTTTGACTGCAAGTTGAACTTGCATATGAGCAGTTGATGGTCTGTTCTACAATCAGCTCCTGGCCTGGTTCTGTCTAAAGATACTGAGCTTTTCCATTGCCTCTTGCCACAGATGTAGTCAATCTGATTCCTGTGTGTTCCATCTGGTGAAGTCCACATGTACCGCCTCCGTTTGTGTTGTTGAAAAAAGGTGTTTGCAATGAACAAGTTGTTGGTCTTGCAAAATTCTACCATGTGAGTTCCAGCATCTGTCACCAAGGGCAAATTTTCCAACTACTGGTGATTCTTCTTTGTTTCCAACTTTTGCATTGCAGTCACCAGTGATAATTAACACATCCTGATTGCATGTTCAGTCAATTTCAGACTGCAGAAGTTGATAAAATTCTTCAATTTCCTCATCTTTGGCTTTGGTGGTTGGTGCATAAATTTGAATAATAGTCGTATCAGTGGATCTTCTTTGTAGACGTATGGATATTATTCTATCACTGACAGCATTGTACTTCAGGACAGATCTTGAAACATCCTTTGTCATGATGAATGCCACACTATTCCTCTTGAAACTGTCGTTCTGGCATAGTAGATCATATCGTTGTCTTATTCAAAATGGCCCAAACCAGTCCATTTCAGCTCACTAATGCCTGGGTTATCAATCTTTATGTGTTCCATTTCATTTTTGACATCTTCCAGTTTTCCTCGATTCATACTTCATACATTCCACGTTCCAGTTATTAATGGATGTCTGCCACTGTTTCTCCTCAATTTGAGTGGTGCCATGTCCGCAAAAGGAGGTCTCAAAAGCTTTACCTCATCCATATGAGTAAGGCTGATTTTACTCTGATAATGCAGCTCTTTCCCAGTCCTACTTTGAGAGCTTTCTAAGCTAAGTGACTCATCTTCCTTCTCTATATTGGACAGTATTTCTGGACTATTCATAAAGTTGTGCAGTAATGTGTCAGACAGTGTTTCTCTGCTATTCATAAGGTTTTCCCTGGGCAATTCTTTGAGAAGTGGCTGGCCGCCTCCTTCTTCCTAGTCTGCATGCTGAGTTGATACCTGTGCACCAGGTGTACCCCACTGGGTTTGAAACACCAGTGGCACAGCCTCAAGACTCACAGCAACACGTCACCAGAGTAGGACAAACCGACAGAGAAGTTTGTCTCCCTTAGCTTTTGGAAACTCCTCCAACTACCCTTACCTGGATCCCTGCAGCTAACTCCTTGATCTGTTCTGGTCCCCTTTGCCTTTTCTGTCCTCTTCCTGCTTCCTGCCTTGCTGCTTGTGGTGGGTGGCCTGGGTTCCCTCTCCTTACCTGGGTCCCTGCGGCTGACTCCTCGATCTGTTCCTATCCCCTTTGCTTTTTCTGTCCTCTCCCTGCCTTCCCGTCTCACTGCTTGTGCGGTGCGGCCTAGGTTCCCTCTCCTCATCTGGGTCCTTGTGGCTGACTCCTCGATCTGTTCCTATACCATTTGCCTTTTCTGTCCTCTCCCTGCTTTCTGCCTCACTGCTTTGGTGGGTGGCCTGGTTTCCCTCTCTTCACCTGGGTCCCTGCGGCTGACTCCTCGAGCTATTCCTGTCCCCTTTGTCTTTATCCTTTTCCAGCCTTCCCGCCTTGCTGCTTTTGGGGTGTGGCCTAGTTCCCTCTCCTTACCTGGGTCCCTGTGGCTGACTCCTCGATCTGTTCCGGTCCCCTTTGCCTTTTCTGCCCTCTCCCTGCCTTCCCACTTCACTGCTGGTTGGGGGTGCAATGGGTTCCCTCCCCTCACCTGGGACCCTGCGGCTGAGTCCTCGAACCTATTCTTAGGTCCCTGGAATCTGAATGAGAATGCTGTCATCTTAAAATCCAAAATGGTTGCCACTTGTAAAGATTCAAAATGGCTGCACCCTTGGCCACTTTAAATATCCAAAATGGCCACTGCTTGTAAATGTTCAAAATGGCTATGCCTTCAGCCACTTCAATATCCAAAATGGCTACAGCGTGTAAACAATCAAAATGGCTGTGTCCTCCAGACAGTGGCTAGTTGACAGCTCAGGATGTCTCCCTCCTTGCTGTTTCCTTCCTAGTCATTGGCCACCAGTGCAATTGTCCCTGCAGCCCTTGGTGAGCTTTAGGTCAATTCTTAGGTCCCAACACCACTTAGAAATATTCAGGCTGTTGTTCCCATCAGAGTAGCTAACAGTCTGGAGCTCCGACTGTTTCTCTACTCACTGTTTTTGTTCAGGTTTTTCCACTAGTTGGTGCCTAATCCACTTTTGTATAGTTCGTTTCAAAGCTCAGGGCTCCAGGATTATCTTCTCTATCTCTGTCAATTGGTTTTTCTTTTCTTTGTTGAAGAAGGTTTTTGCTGCTCGTTCGCCTATTCCTCCATCTTACTCAATGTCTGTAGAATCCATTTCATCTTAAAAAATTGAATTTCAATTTTGAGATACTAAGGCACTATTCTTGTCCAATCTATTTCTTGTAATAGAACTGTAATACAGGCTTTGTAGCAGCATTAATAGCTTAGAATCTTTGTTAAATATGCATAGTTGAGACCATGATTAAAATTTGTCTAAGAACATATCAGAATGTTGTAGAAAGGTTATATTTTTTTGATCAGTTAATCATTAAAAAGTATAGAAAAATTGAGTAGAGTAGTTGTATGCAAAATCTATTTGCCCTTCATACATGATATCAGAGTGAGAGAGCCAGACCTGCAGTTCATTGAAAAGAAAGATGCAACAGATATTTTTCTTGAGCTTTTTTACATGTTAATTTTTTTCTTGACCTTTAAAAATCAAATTGTGTTCCTATTAAAAAAAATACAGTGTTTTGAAATTTAAGAAAATACAAAAATGAGAATAAAATTTTTTGTCATTCCAGTACTCAGAGTTTGATTACTGTTAAATGTTTTGATATGTATCTTTCCATATATATTTTTTTATTATTCATTAATTTTTTCTGTCTTATAAAAGGGCTCATTTTGTAAATACACTTTTCTTTTGCACTTACTATACTGGAAACAATTTTTTAATTAGTCTTGTGGAATGTATTATTTAATAACAACTCTACAGTATTGTATTATTTGACCATACTTGTTAAGTTTGTATGCTGAGGAAATAATCTGCAAACTGGACTATATGAAGAAGAACATGGCATCAGGATTGGAGGAAGATTCATTAACAACCTGCACTATGTAGATGACACAGCCTTGCTTGCTGAAAGTGAGGATGACTTGAAACATTTACTGATGAAGATTGAAGACTACAGTCTGTAATATGGATTACAACTCAGTATACAGAAAACAAAAATCCTCACATCTAGACCAATAAGCAGCAACATGATAAATGGAGAAACGATTGAAGTTGTCAAAGACTTCATATTACTTGGTTCTACAATCAATGCCAGTGGAAGCAGCAGTCAAGACATCAGACAACGTATTGCATTGGGCAGTTCTCCTGCAGAAGAGTTCTTTCAAGTGCTGAAGAGGAAAGATATCTCTTTGAAGACTAAGGTGCGCCTAACCCAAGCCATGGTATTTTTAGTTGCCTCATATGCTTGTGAGAGCTGGACAATGAATAAGGAAGACAGGAAGATTTGATGCTTTTGAGTTGTGGTGTTGGTGAAGAATACTTAGAGTACCATGGACTGTTAAAAGGACTAACAAATCTGTCCTGGAAGAAGTGCAGCCGGAATGCTCCTTAGAAACAAGAATGGCCAGACTTTGTCTCACCTACTTTGATCATGTTGTCAGAAGGCACCATTCTCTGAAAAAGGATATATCATGCTTGGTAAGGTGCAGGGTCAACGAAAAAGGTGTAGGCCCTCAACAAGGTGGATTGACACAGTGGCTGCAATGATGGGCTCAGGCATAGCAGGGATTGTGGGGCTGGCACAGGACCAGACAGTGTTTTGTTCTGCTGTAGATAAGGTTGCTGTGAGTCAGAGACGACTTGATGGCACCTAACAACAACAACAACAACAGCGTGAACTATATCACTGATAAGCTTTACAGTAATTTTGCTTAGTTTTATTATAATTCTTTCTGGTTTTCTAATAGGTGATGACCCCAAGGAAGGTGACTATCCAGTGTGCACAGAATCCAATCACTGAATGCCAGCCTTTGGGAATACTAAAACCATACTCACTGCCATGATCCTGACTCATAGCAACCTCTCCTTGGGTTTCCGAGGCAGTATCTCTACCAAAGTAGATTGCCCAGTCTTCCTTCCGAGTAGTGGCTGGTTTGAGAATAAGAGAGTAACTTTATTTATATAGTGCTAGGTAAGGAAGCAGGGGAATCTCCCCTTAGATCTGACTCCCTGAGGTATGTGAGTTACAGCTTCATAGTGCTTGAACAGGGAAATTACACATTTTCATTGAAATTCTAGGAGATCTGCATAGGGATTTTTTTTGCGTGGTGCAGATGTGCACAGCAGTCATACATTGCATGTTGTAAAAATGGTGGCCTCAGCATAATCATTGGGCATGTTTTCATGGTGATGGGGATACACTTCTCTAGGTCATCTCAGGACAAGGCTGGAGAGTCTTCTGTATTTGCTCCATGGGCCAAATCTGGTAGTAACTAGTGTTCACTTGTTGTCTTCTATTTGCCACTGCCGGTTTCTGAAAGATAACTTAAAGTTTCAGTTGCACTGAAAAGGTACAGTTGTAAGTATTGTGGAGGCATGGGCCTGAAGTGCACAGTCTGCCTGTCAGGAACTGTTGGGTCATGGGCCAGGTTACAGATATTCTGTATAATAAGTACTACCTAGCCTGTATCCATTGTTGTTGTTGTTGTGTGCCGTTGAGTCAGACCCAACTCATAGCGACCTCTCCTTGAGTTTCCGAGGCTATATCCATAGTCATAAATATTTATATATTCTTTAATTTTATTTCTTTAGGATAAATTCCTGGAAGTTAGTTGTGGAAAGAGTATATGAACATTTTTAAGGCTTTTGATGATGGTTTAGAATTTTTATAAATAACCAATTTCATATGTGTCTATACTTTGGGGAAAGCAGAAAGCTGCCCTTCCTAAAAGTGGGATAAGTTATATTTTGTCTCCATCCTAATGGAAGTATACATGAATAAGTAGGCTAAATAATTAATTGACTTTGGTCTAAACCGCTCACAGGTAAAATCATGAAAACTAATTACTGTGAAAAATGAATATAAAATCTCCCACAGAGGCTATCTAGAGTCACATAAAGTTGAAATTCTCAGCACCTATATTGAGATCATACTCTTGGGAAATCTCAGTTTTGAACTTGGTCTCAACTTATTACTAAGGCAGTGTAACAAATTACCCCAAAACTTTATGATTTGACTTACTTCTCCCATGAGTCTGCAGTCTGGGCAGGATTCCTTGGGAGATAGCTTTTCTTAGTTCCACTTGGAGTCAACTTTGTTGGTTTAGTGGTTCTGAGTTGAACTTATCTTAAGGCTCAGTCACTCACATGTTTTGATGCCTGTGCTGGGAGGACTCAAACGTCTGAGGGCTTCTCAGGTATCTTTATCTCAATTTAGATTCTTCATGTGATTTCTCCAGCATAATGGCCTCAAAGTACCGGAGTTTCTTAAATATTGGTGTAGGGCTCCTAAGATGTGTTCAGAGCGAGGCAGACAGACAGAGAGAAATTGAGAAAAAGAGGCAGAAAGACAGACAGAGACAGAGAGATGGGGGGGTGGAGAGAGAGAGAGAGAGAGAGAGATATTATGTGCATACACATGCACACATGAACCAGGCTGAAGCAACCAAATCTCTTGATTGACAGAGTCAGAGCCAGTGGTGTTCAGCTCAAAAATGGTGGCAGATGTGCTGCTTAGAATATGTGTTGCTCTTCGCAGTCCTGGCAATAACCCAATCTTCTGTCTCAGGCCCCTGAAAGGGCTCACTACACCTCTTCTGAGTCTCCCAATCCAGAGCTTTGACCCATAATTTTTCCTATTCCTGTTACTGTTTTGGTACAAATTTTACAAATTCTGATCTGTTCCAATTTTGCTGTATTGGCCATGATTGAACCAATTAGAACTACTTCAAAACCCTGCTTTAAACCTTAAATAAAAAATATACCCTGAAGACTTCATTAGACCAAATAACAGTTTAGTTGGTAGAAGATATCTGCCTTGAACATGATGTTCTTTTAAGATCTGTGTGGGATCAAATTGACTATAGCAACTCAAGAGATTAGGTAGGCAGTTTATGGTAGTGGATTTATTTTAACAGAGGAGGAACGATTTTGAAAAGAGGGTAGGAGTGGTTGTACAACTTGAAGAATGTAATCAGTGTTACTGAATTGTATGTGTGTAAGTTGAATTGGTGTAAGTTCTGCTGTGCATATTTTCAACAGCAACAACAAAAATTTGGGCAGTGAGTTTATGTTAATGGGGGAGGGGCAATTTGGAAGAGGGTGAGAATGGTTGTAGAATTTGGAAGAATGTAATCGATATCGCCGAACAGAACTGTAGTAATTGGTGAGTTGGTGTATGTTCCACTGTGTATATTTTCAACAGCAGCAATAAGATAAGTTTAAAAAGAAACAAAAATAATATGAAGAAAGTGATTGATTTAGATATAGCATTCTCTTTGTGGATAAAGAATTAATAAATACACCTTTTTATATGGAATAGGTATAAATATAGGCAGTCCCTGTGTTACAAACCTCTGACTTAATGTACAGCCTGTAGTTACAAACCAACCCTGGTAATGCCTATTATATGAAAAATTTGAAGTACTGCAGTGTAGGGAATTAACATGGTATGGCTTCTCTAGCCATGGTTTTTGTAACGCCCACCAGATTATAGGGTGAGACCATGAAAATAAGTGTCAACTTGGCTGGGCAGCTGGTAGTAGTCATTCCCTATAATGAGACTGGCAGTGAACTCTGTGGTGGAATTTGTCGGGAGCAACTGAGTAGCTGCTTTTAAACTCCTGATTGTTAGTCATCCACCTGGGGTATTTCTGTTGGAGGAGCACAGGGTAATCTGGGAAAGTTTGCTCTCTCTCAGGTGTGTAGAACTCTGATATTGGGATTCGTTATTTTGGTCACTCTGCCAGGCTTAAAATGAGCCCTCCATGGAGCCCTGGTGGCATAGTGCTTAAGACATTTGGCTGCTAACCAGAAGGTTGGTGGTTCAAACCCACCAGCCACTCCACGGAAGGAAGGTGGGGCAATCTTCTTCCACAGATATACTGCCTTGGAAACTCAAAGAGAGGTCACTATAAGTCAGAATCAATTGGATGTTAGTGAGTGGGTGAGTTTGAGAGGCAGAGGGGGAATCTCATTGCTGGCTGAGACTCTTGGCTAAGAGAGACACCCAGCTGAGAGATGGTGGCAGTGGAACCAAGAGGTATGGGACAGAGTGGCAGGCTTACCTGGCCCACAGAGGCAGAGGCCAGGCTGAGGGATCAAGGGCCAGAAAGGTATGTCTAAGGACACAGCAGAGGGGAGACTATCCTGATTGAAGAACAGTATCTGAGCACATTCCTGAACTTGAATTGTAGCCTGTTGCTTCCCTAATAAACCCTGTAATCTGTGAGTTCTGTGTGGCCATTGCAGTGAATAATCGAACCCAAGAGAGAGGTGGTGGGTGCCACGAGAGGGCTGGTTGGTGTCAAAGTTGGTAGAAGGGCTTGGAGGGTGGCAGCATGTTTGGCCTCATAGGAACAAGCCTTGAGCTGCTGATGGTGATTCTGTCTTCCTCTTTTGTAGTTAGAGGAGGTCAAAAGATGCTGCCTCCTTGCCCCTTTAGCAGGTACATACAATGGTTTGTAATAACAAATAGGCACTACTTTGAAACATGCATCAAAACATTATTATTACTATATTATAATGTTGAAGATGTTTTAGTGTTTCTTAAATATTATTTATGCATGGAAAATTATATACTATATAAATCTGACTGGCCTGGGTATGAACCATACCTAACTATTCCAGGTTATGTACAAATTTGATTTAAAGACAGATTTAGAAATAGAACTTGTTTGTGATCTGGAGACTTCCTGTAATCACGAAGTTGCTGGTGCCTAGGAAGGTTAACTTTGTCCCTCAGAAGTGCTAGTGAAGAGTAAGAAAGAACAAAATAACCATTAAAATTGAGTTGATTCTGACTTAAAATGACACTATAGGAAAGAGTAGAGTTGCCTCATAGGGTTTTCAAGACTGTAATCTTTATGGAAGCAGACCACCACATCTTTCTTCTGCAGAGCAGCTGGTGAGCTCCAACTGCTGACCTTTTGGTTAGCAGTTGAGCTCTTAACCACTGTGCCACCAAGCCTCCTTCTATGAAATAGAATAGTTGAGATATACTTTCTTTAGATTCATTCTATTTTCTTGACTTACGCTTTCCTCTCATAGAAATAATTTTATGTTATTGATTGCAGTTGATATGTTAGTTATTAAATGTTACATGTTGTGGTCTGAACTTGAAGCTTAACCATCAGCTCTTTCTTTTTTTTTTTTTTGATGCATTTTATTGAAATATAATTTATGTACAGTAAAATACACAAAACTAAAGTGACATGGGTCGATACATTTTTTTTTTTTTTTTTGCAGTGTTCCCTCCCCTCCCCTCCCACCCCTGGCAACCAACAAAGAAAGTTTCCCTCCATATATAAACCTTTCCTTGACCCTCCATAACAACAAACTAATACTATATTTGTCCTTCTGTGATTGACTTATTTCACTCAGCATAATGTTCTCCAAGTTCATCCATATTATGTGGTGTTTTGGAGGCTTTACTTTATTCTTCAGTGCTGCATAGCATTCCAGTATGCGCATGTACCATAATTTGGTCATCCACTCTTCCGCTGATGGGCACATAGGTTGTTTCCATCTTTTTGCTGTTATAAATAGTGCTGTGATGAACATGAGTGTGCATATATCTGTTTCTATCCTGGCTCTCGCCTCTCTAGGGTATATACCTAGTAATGGGATTGCTGGGTCAAATGGTATCTCCAATTCCATCTTTCTAGGGAATCGCCGTATTGCTTTCCACAGTGGCTTTGTCACTTCACAGTCCCACCAGCAGTGGATGAGAGTCCCAATCTCTCCACATCCCCACTAGCATTTGTTATTTTCTGTCTCATTGAACCTTGCCGTCAGTGCTGGGGTGAGACGGTATATCTCGTTGTTTTGATTTACATCTCTCTGATGGCCAATGATTGTGAGCATCTTTTCATGTGTTAGCTGACCACCTGAATATTCTCCTTGGTGAAGTGTGCATTCATGTCTTCTGCCCATTTTTCAATTGGATTGTTAATTCCTTTGGTGTTGAGGTGTTGGAGTTTTCCATCAATCTTAGAGATAAGTTCCTTGCCAGATATGTAATTATCAGCAAATAAGAATTTGTTGCTGTCATTTTTGTCATACGCTTTTCCATGGTGTCGATTTCTTTGTTCCATATAATTTTCTATGCTGAGCTTGTTTTGTTTATGAATCATGTAATCACTTCCTTCATTGCTATTGTTTTAGTATTTGCTGAATACTTACGCTCTTCCTCTTTTTTATTTTGATATAAAGGTTTATCATTTTTTTTTGAGGTTACCCTGTGATTTATGTAGCCTTTCTTCCCAAGTGTAGAACAATCCGTTCTATCTTGTAGTTATCTTGACTTCCCTACCATCTAGAGGTTCTGTAACTACATAGATATTTTCCCCTTTTTGGTTTGTAGTCGTCATTTGTTGGTTGGTGTCTCTGGTTCCCTGTTTACAATCTTGTAGGCTTATTTACTTTGGATACTTCCATAGCTGGGTTGGTATCTGGGTTATATCATCATGTGTGTTAATGGCCAGTTGTTGTTGGCTGTTGTTGCTTCTCTGTCCAAAGGGCTTCCTTTAGCATCTCCTGTAAGGTTGGTCTGGTTTTAACAGATTCCTTTAATTTCTGCTTATCTGGAAATGTCCTAATTTCACCATCATATTTTGAGGGACAGTTTTGCTGGGTACATAATTCTTGGTTGGAAGTTTTTCTCTTTCGGTGTTTTATATATACCATCCCACTGTCTTCTTGCCTGCGTGGTTTCTGTCAAGAAATCTGAGCTTAGTCTTATTGGTTGCTCCTTGTAGGTAACTTTTCATTTTTCCCCATGCTGCTCTCATGATTCTTTCTTATTTCTTTTGTTTTGGTGAGTTTGATGATGATATATATGTCTTGGTGTTTTTATTTTGAGGTCTATCCTGTTTGGGGTTCGTTGGATTTCCTGAATGGGTATATTCTCATCTTTCATCATATCAGGGAATTTCTCCTCCAACAAATCTTGGACAATTTTCTCAGTAGTTTCATTTTTCTCTTTCTGTTCTGGAATTCCAATGACACATAGGTTGTTCCTTTTGATGGTTTCCCACATGAACCTAAGGCTTTCTTCATTTTGTTTTGATCTTTTTTCTAATTGATCCCTTTCCAAAGAAGTATTCAGGTATTTGTCTTCAGTCTCATTAATTCTGTCTTCCATTGCATCAATTCTGTCTACTCTTTTGCCCTTTCAATGTGTTATCTATTTCACACAATTTAGTATTAATCTTCTGGATTTCTATCTGTAGATTTAGAATCATTCCTAATTTTTCATTTGTTTTGTCATTTTGTTGTTGTATTTTCTTCTGAAATTCTTCTAGGGTTTTGTCTGTGTTTTCCTTGATCTGTCTCTCAATCTTTTGAAGATACCTAAATATAATTCATTTGAATTCCTTATCAGGGAGTTCCAGTGCTGCATCTTCCTCAGGGATGTGTTTTGGGTCTGTATCCTGGTCCCTTGTTTCTCCTGCTTTATCTTGCTTCTTTGTGTGGACTGTGATGCTGTGTTGTCTCTGAGGCATTGTGACATTTTTGTATTTATATTTAATTGGTGATTACATGTTGGAGTGACTTGCCCACAATTTTCGTTTTCTTTGTTTTGTTTGTATGTTATCTACACAGGCAGGATATTGTGCTGCGCTCCTCTATTCAGTAGTTGACAGCACTTGTACACTCACTCCCTGTCTCCTTTCCTGTTGTCAGCCTCTCATATATCCATGGAGAGCCTGGCAAACAGTCTATTCTTAGGTCTCTGGAAGCTGAATGAGAATGCTATCACTTTAAAATCCAAAATCGTTGCCACTTGTAAAGATTAAAAATGGCTGCCCCCTTGGTCACTTTAAATATCCAAATTGGCTGCTGCTTGTAAACATTCAGAATTGCTGTGCCCTTGGTCACTTTAAATATCCAAAATGGCTGCCGCTTGTAAACATTCAAAATGGCTGTGCCCTCCATCACTTTCAATATCCAAAATGGCTGCCACGTGTAAACAGTCCAAAACTCTGTGCCCTCTGGACAGCAAAAAGTCCACAGCTCAGGTTGTTTGCCTCCTTGCTGTTTCCCTTCCTAGTCATAGGCCACCAGAGCAGTTGTCCCTGCAGCCCTTGGTGACCGGGACTGATTTTTAGGTCAATTCTCAGATCCCAACACCACTTGGAAATATTCAGGCTGTTGGTCTCATCAGAGTAGTTGACAGTCCACAGCTCCGACTGCCTCTGTACTCACTGTTTTCATTCAGGTTTTTCCACTAGTTGGTACCTAATCCACTTCTGCATAGTTCCTTTCAAAGCTCAGGGTTCCAGGATTATCTTCTGTATCTCTGTTAATTGGTTTTTCTTTTCTTTGTTAAAGAGGGTCTGTGTCACTTGTCTGCCTATTCCTCCATCTTACCAGAAGTCCATTAGTTATTTCTTACAGTATTTTGGTATACTAAAAGTATTTCTTTCTGTGTAAAAGTTGAGATATTTAAGTTCTGAACCAATGATTTCAGACTTGTTGGTTGTTGTTCTTAGTTGCTGTTCAGTCGGTTCTGATTTACAGCGACCTGTTTACAACAGAAAGAAACATTGCCTGGTCCTGCACCATTCTCGCAATTGTTGCTTCAATTGTGATCGAGTCCATTGCTACTTCCACTGTGTCAGTCTATCTCACTGAGGTCTTCCTCTTCTTTTGGTGACCTTCTACTGTACCAATAGGATGTTCTTCTCCAGGACTGGTGTCTTCTGATAACATGTTGAAAGTAATTGAGACAAAGTATCACTTTTTTGCTTTTAAGGAACATTCTGGCTGTACTTCTTCTACAACAGATACATTAATTTTTTTGGCATTGGTGTATTTAATGTTCTTCGCCAACATCATGATTCAAAGGCATCAATTCTTTGGTCTTCCTTATTCATTATTCAGCTTTGGCATGCATATGAGGCGATTGAAAATAACATAACATGGATCACTCGCACCTTAGTCTTCAGAGTGACATCTTTGCTCTTGAACACTTTTGAGATCTTTTGCAGCAGATTTGCCCGGTGCAGTACATTGTTTGATTTCTTCACTGCTGCTTCCATGAGTATTGATTGTGGATGCAGGTAAAATGAAATTCTTAACCAACTCAGTCTTCCCTCTGTTTATCATGATGTTGCTTGTTGGTGTAGTTGTGAGGACTTTTGTTTTCTTTATGTTGAGGTGTAATCCATACTAAAGGCTGTAGTCATTCATCTTCATTAGTAACTGCTTCCAGTTCATTTTCAACAAGCAAGGTTGTATTATCTGTGTATCTCAGGATAATGATTCTTCCTCCCATCCTGATGCTGTGTTCTTTTTTATATAGTCCAACTTCTTGGATTATTTGTTCATCATACAGATTGAATAAGTATGGTGAAAAGATGCAACCCTGATGTTGCTGTGGTGCTGCAAGCTATGCCACTGGTATTTGAAATACCAGCAGGGTCCCCCATGGTTGACAGGTTTCATCAGAGCTTCTAGCCTCAGAGTAGGAAGAAGGATGTGGCGTTTTATTTCTGAAAATATTGGCCACTGAAGCCTTATGCATAGCAGTAAAACACTGTTTGATATAGTGCTGGAACATGAGCCCCTCAAGTTGGGAGGTACTCAGAATACAAATGGGGAAGAGCTACCTCCTCAAAGTAGAGGCGACCTTAATGTAAATGGACAAAGCTTTTGGGACCTTCATTTGCTGGTGTGGTATGATTCAAAATGAGAAGAAACAGCCACAAACGTCCATTAATAATTGAAATATGGAATGTATGAAATACAAATCTAAAAAAAATTGGTAGTTGTGAAAAATGAAATGGAACACATAAAGATCGATAATCCTAGGTGTTAATGAGCTGAAATGAACTGGTATTGGCCATTTTCCATCAGACAATCCTATGATCTACCATGCTGGGAATGACAGATTGAAGAACTTGTTGGTATAACTTCTAACTTCATTCATTCAGTGTATCATGAGCCACCCACTTTGGAGAAACAAAGGTGAATATACAGGGTTCCTATGAGTTGGAATCGACTAAATGGAAATGGGTTTGGTTTTGGTTCCCTTTAAGGAAACTCCACAATGTGACAGAGCTAATGTCTAAGTAGTTTTAATATAGTATGATACATACAAGTAAATGTTGTTGTTTTTATTTGCCATCGAGTCAGACCTGACTCATAGTGACCCCACCTTGGGTTTCCGAGGCAGTATCACTATGGAAGTAGATTGCCCAACCTTCCTTTCGAGGAGTGGCTGGTGGGTTTGAACCTCCAGCCTTCTAGTTAGCAGTCAAGTTCTTTAGGCACTATGCTACCATAGCTCCCAAGTAAATGATAGAAATATACCAAAGAAATATACCAGAGAAAGGAATCCCTTGGTCTGTGGGGTCCTGCACCATTCACTTGTGTGGCTAAGGGAATAATTTTGAGCAGCATATGGAGTACTTCATCAGGGGAAAATAGAGGGACAGGCATTCTTGATTGAGGGAGCAGTAAGTCTTTACAGAAACGGACAGTCCCATCTTTTTTCCATGGAGTGGCTGGTGGCTTTGAACAGCCAGACTTCAGTTAGCAGTCGAATGCCGGAGGCACTAGATCACCAGAACTCTTTATGCAGAGGTCTAAGGATGTAAAATTATATGACATATTTGGGCAATGCTTAGTAACGCATTGTGGTTAGGAATAGAGTTTGCAGTGTGTGGGTGATGTGAAGGCGACCAGATTGTAAAATATTTTATGTGTAAGTAATGGGGTGCTGTGTTGTATTTAAGTATTGTAGCCATAATTAGATTTATGAGAGAATGCTAGGGATAGCATTTGATGGATTAGAAAAAGACTGTAGGCACGAGAGTGTTAGGGAGCTGTTGTGATATTTCATGAACCTACCTTTATACTCAGTAAAAGGTTTTTAGTGTGTTTTTGCTCATAAAATTATATTAACTGCCTATGAATTAATTACTAAATTACAGAAAATTTAAATTTTAGAACTTCTAAAGTAAATAGTGATGTATTTAATGTAGGACAATACAATGGTTCTGTTACCCAATTCAGGTCTTATTTATATTTCAATTAAACTCATTTCTTTCTCACTAGTTTCGGATTACAAAGATGTTAAATGCAAAACCAGAGGATATTCATGTTCATTCATCACTGTCCAAACTCAGAAGCTCAGGACGCTGGAATCTCCCTTTGCAGGAGGTAATTAAAACTAATTTCTTTTAAGTATATCATTTTATTTAGTGTATTGAAAGTGTTTTAATAAAACAGATTTTTAATTTCTTACATGTCCTATTATGATTTTTAAAGTATTTTAACTAATGCAAATTATTTTTTTCTTATGTATATTTATATGATGCACTGAGATTGGGGTATTCTTCAGTTTAAATCTAAGTGTACCTTGTTATGCACATATGTTTTATTTTACATGAAATGTAAATCTCATTATTGTAAAGAAATTGTACTTTAAAATTACTAGAGTTTCAAATTTAGTAGAATCCTTTGCTTTTTGTTTTTCCTGTTTGCCTATTTTAGAAATGTGGGAATGTGTTTCTTAAAGGTAATGCAAGTATATTTCAAAACATTTTGATTATAAATCTAGACTTTGATTTTGTCATTGTTAAAAAAATATTAATAGGGCTCTAATAAATAAAAGTTTAAGATTGCACTATGTTGTTTTTACTTATTGATTCATCTCTGACTTACGACTTTATGTATAACAATGAAACATTGCCTGGTCCTGTGCCATCTTCATGATCATTGCTGTGTTTGAGTCCATCATTGTGGCTGTTGTGTCAGTCTGTTTCAGTAAGAGTTTCCCTCATTTTTGATATCAAACTCAATTGACTTAACATACTATACAAAGATACTGTTCTACATCTTACTTTTTTGGTGAGTAGTGACTAGGGTCTTAAAAGCTTGCAAGTGGCCATCTAGATGCAGTGATGGGTCTGTCCTCAACCAGAGCAAACAAGAGCAAAGAAAACCAAGGAGACATGGACACAGTTAGTCCAAGGGACTAGTAAACCATGTGATCCTCAGCCTGTATAACCATGGTCCAGAAGAACTACAGGACTTGGTACTAGAAGAACTAGTGGTACTCAGCTACCACTGTCAACCACTAGGAAAAGGATAAGTGCAGGAGATCTTAGACAGGATGGGAAAACAATGTGGAACAAAACTAAAAATCATAATAAAAGACCAGTTTTACTGGTCTGATGGAGCCTGGTGAGACCTCAGATACTTTCAGGTCTGGAATTGTACTCATTCCCATGGCTTCCAGCCAAACAATAGGCAAATAAGGTGAACATTTACATCAGGTAGATACAGCCTTCAGAGTGATCAGTCATGGAAGAACAGAAGGGTAGCATTTACACAGGGAGATAGCTCAGGGGGCAGGAATGCATAGGAAAGGCGGACACAGGAAAGAACTAACTACAGGGAGGAGGTAATAAGAGAGCTGTTACATTGTGGGGAATAGCAGTCAGTGCCATGGAACAAAATGTGTATGAACTGCTGTATAGAAAAATGAATTTCTTCTGTAAACTTTTCACCCAAATCACAATAAAAATGGGGGAAAAAAAAGTTTCTTTTATTTTTTTGCTGATCCTCCATTTTACCAAACATGATACCCTTTTCTGTAGATTGGTCTTTCCTGATGATATGTCCAAAGAAAGCAAGCTTAAATCTTGCCATCTTTGCTTTTAAGCATCCTGGTTGTATTTCTTCTAAGTGTGATTAGTTCATTTACAGCCTATGATATAGTCAATATTTTTGCTAACACCCCAGTTAAAATATATCAGTTTTTCTTTTCCAGCTTTTTATGCTAATGGGGCTATTGAAAAAAACCATGGCTAGCATCAGGTGCACTTTAGTCATCAAAGAGACGGTCAAAATGATAGCCCCTTAGTATTTTTTTTTTCCTCTACTTTTACATAACTCATGGTTAATTTTTTTTTCCATGTTGTTGAGTTTATTATGCACTTTTATGCTTTTTATTTTTAGAAAACTTGAAATATTCCAGTTTTGTATATGCATATTTAATTGATTTTAATACTACATCGTAGTCTGTTGAATACAAACAAAAGCTAAGTTTGTGCTTGAGGTGAATTCTGACTCAGAGATCCTATAGAATAGAATAGAATTGACTCATAGAGTTTCCAGAATTGCAAATACTTGCTGAAAAAGACTGCCACATATTTTCTCCCAAGAAGCCGCTGGTGGGTATGAACCACTGAAATTTTGGTTAGCAGCATAGTATTTAGATGTACTATAATGTCAATAATACTTCCTTATTGAGTGACATATCAACAATGGTATATGTACTTGGGCTTGTGTTCTTGTATGTATGGATGTATGT
>NW_006921730.1:3305444-3329843 GCF_000298275.1 Orycteropus afer afer
TTCTGACAATTTAGTATTAATCTTTTGGATTTATATCTGTAGATTTAGAATTATTTCTACTTTTTCATTGATTTTGTCATTTTGTTCTTGTATTTTCTTCCAAAATTCTTCTAGGGTTTTTTCTGTGTTTTATTTGGTCTGTCTCTCTGTCCTTTGAAGATATTTAAATATAGTTCTTTTGAATTCCTTATCATAGAGTTCCAATGCTGCTTCTTCCTCCAGGATGTGTTCTGGGTCTGTATCCTGCTCCCTTATTTCTACCACTTTATCTTGCTTCTTTGTATGGACTGTGATCGTCTGTTGTCTCCAAGACATCATTGTGTTGTTGTATTTAGATCTGTGTTAACTGTTTGTGAAGAGCAGCCAAGGGTGAATCATGCTCTTCTTGGTGGTTTTTTATCGTTGGCCTGTTAGAGGAGATGGATTTGTTGGCTCTTGCTCAGTAAGTGAAGTTGCAGGAGGTGTGGGTGTAGTTGTGTCTTATGGGGACTGTTGCTGTCTCTCACTCAGTTAGATAAAAATTACAATTGAATAACCATCAAAATACGCTAAGCACATGGACAAAAAATACACCATGTCATCATACAGGATCAGTAACCAAAAAAGGAAAAAAGGGAAAAAGAAGAATAAAAAACAAGAAAACCTGCAATATCTGGGGATAGGGCACTAAGAGAAAAAAGGTAGAGAAGGAGAAAAATGAAGAACAAAATGAGAAAAATGCAAAAAGAAAAGCGAGGAACTGCGTTCACCATGGGAAAAAAAGGGAAAACATTTTTTTTTAATTAAAAAAAAAATACTTTTTCAACCCCGAACAGGGAAAGGAAAAAAATAAAAATACAAAAAGAAAGAAATTGGTGGAGGACAAGGCAGGGCACCCAGGCTCCGTCCGAACACACAGACTAGGGTGGAGTTCCTGCGGGCCCAGAAGTTGGGTGGGAGTGGGGGATCGCTGCACCTCCGTTCACCAAGTGGGTGTGGGGTATAAGAGTAACGAGGAATGTCGCGCCTTTCCAGTCGTGTGGGTCCAGAGTGTCCTTGGGCTTTCTGGCAGGTAGAACCTGTTCTTAAACCCCTGAAATCTGGGAGCGTACTTTCTCTTTAAATATCCAAAATTGTCAAGCCACTTGTAAACATTCAAAATGGTGGCACCCTCCAGACAGGCAGAAGTCCACAGCTCAGCATGCCTTCCTCTTCCTTGCTGCTTCGCCTTTTATTCCCCAGGCACCAGAGCAGTCCTCCGCACAGTCCCTTGCTAGCAGGGCTGAGTTTTAGGTTAATTCTTAGGTCCTACCCCCACTTGGCAATCTCCAAGCTGTCTGTGCCGTCAGGATTGCTCAGAATCACTGCCAGGCCACAGTTCCGTATGTCTCCTTTTTTGGTATTTTCATGCAAATTCTTCTGCTAGTTGGGGTTTAGTCCACTTCTATATCCTTCCCTTCAAGGGTCAGGGGTCCAGGATTATCTTCTGTATCTGTGTTAATTGGTTTCCCTTTTCTTTGTTGAAGAGGGTCTGTGCAGTCTTTCTGCCTATTCTGCCATCTTAGACTCCCAGAAGCCCATCGTTGCATCTAGGTGGCTGCTTGCAAGCTTTTAAGATTCCAGTCACTACTTGCCAGAGTAGGAGGTGGAACAATGTTTTGTGTAGTATGTTATGGCAGTTGAGCTTGATGTCCTCTGCGACCATGGTCCCGAGCCCACTGGTTCCACTACTCAGTCCCTCTGGGTAGCTGTCTGTAACCAGGAAGTGACTGTAACCTTGCCCCTTGTCAACTCTACTATATATCATGGTTAGTTTTTTTGAGATCAGAATTTTTCTCTTTTACAGTTGATCTATTGTAACATTTTAGAATAACAGATTTTAAGTACCTTTAATATATGTAGTTTTATGTTATAGAGAAGCAGAATTTGCCAATTGTTATGACTTGTTCTCAGAGGAAAGATTTGTCATCAGTATTACTTTGAAGTTAATTACAGTAGAGTGTAAGAAACATTTAAAAACGTTTTTAAATAATACATTTATTGGTATGTTTTTTATACTCATAAAAAACGAAATTCATTGCTACTGAGTCAATTCTGCTTCATAGTGACCATTACAAGGCAGAGTAGAATTACTGCATAGGGTTTCTAAGCTTTCCAGTCCTTATAGACAAGGAGAATAGTGGTTAAAGCATTTGCTTCTAACCAAAAGGTCATTGATTTGAGCCCATTAGTTGCTGTGTGGATGAAAGATAAGGTAGTCTGCTTTCATAAAGATTTACAGCTTTGGAAACCCTGTTGGGCAGTTCTACTCTGTCATGTATGGTCACTATCAGTTGGAATCGACTTGATGGAAGTTGGTTGATTGGAATCCTATGGAAGGAGATGTTCACATCTTTTTCCTGCAGAGCAGTTGGTGGGTTCAAACCTGACCTTTTGCTTCGTAGTCGAGCACTTTAAGCAGTGTGCCTCCTGTGCTCCTTTTCAGGAGATTTTTTTATCCAGAGGTACAAAAAAATGAAACAACAAATGGGACCAAATGACTTGTGTTTACATAAAAAGAATATTTAATTTGCATAAAATTAGAAAATTTAGGCTGTATAGAAAGATACAAGGTAAATTAGAGAATCTGCTTTCTGTCCCCTTTCCATAAAGGCATGTACTATTAACACATGTGTTTTTGTTCCCCTGCTTCCTTTCTTGGAGCAAAAAAAGTTTGTGCATATATGTGAATTCATCTTACTTTTTGATCTTTATAGAAGTGAAATCATGAAATACGTAGTCTTCTGTACTTTGCTGTTTTCTTTTGCTGTTTCACTTTATTAATATATCTTAAAAAGATTTTTCTTTTAATAATATATCTTTTCATTTTAAAAATATTTCTTAAAAGATATATTATTAAAACATGTGGCTCAATATCTTCAGCCAATGCAAGGCCAGAATCTGATTGTGGAACAGACCATCAACTGCTCATATGCAAGTTGAATTTGAAGTTGAATAGAATTAAAAGAAGTTCACGAGAGCCAGAATATGACCTTGAATATATCCCTCCTGAATTTACAGACCATCTAAAAAATAGTTTGATGCATTGAACACCAGTAACTGACAACCAGAGGAATTGTGGGATGACATCAAGAACATCATCCAGGAAGAAAGCAAGAGGTCATTAAAAGGACAGGACAGGAAAGGATAAAAAGACAAAATGTATGTCAAAAGAGATTCTGAAACTTGCCCTTGACTGGAGAGTAGCTAAAGGAAATGAAAGAAATGATAATAAATGAGCCAAACAGAAGATTTCAAAGAGCAGCTTGAGAAGACAAAGTCAATTATTAAAATGAAATGTGCAGAGACCTGGAGTTAGAAAACCAAAAGGGAAGAACATGCTTGGCATTTCTCAAGCTGAAAGAACTGAGGAAAAAAATGTAAGCCTTGAGTTGCAATATTGAAACATTCTATGGGCAAAATACTGACTGATGCAGGAAACATCAAAAGAAGATGCAAAGAATACACAGAGTCACTATACCAAAAAGAACTGGTCAGTGTTCATCCATTTTAGGAGATGGCATATGATCAAGAAGCACTGGTATTGAAGGAAGAAGTTGAAGCTGCACGAAGGAATTGGTGAAGAACAAGGCTCCAGGAATTGATGGAATACCCATTGAGATGTTTCAACAAATGGATGCCCCACTGGAGGCACTCATTTGGTTATGCCTAGAGATTTGGAAGACAGCTACCTGGCCAACTGACTGTAAGAGATCCATATTTGTACTCATTCCAAAGAAAGGTGATCCCACAGAATGTGGAAAATTTCCAACAATATCATTAATATTGCACACAAGTCAAATCTTGCTGAAGATAATTTACAGACAGTTGCAGCAGTATATTGACAGAGAACTTCCAGAAGTTCAGGCTGGATTCAGAAGAGGACATGGAACAAGGGATATCATTGCTGATGCCAGATGGATCTTGTCTCAAAGCAAAGAATACCAGAAAGATATTTACTTGTGTTTTACTGACTATGCAAAAGCATTAGATTGTGTGGATCAAAACAAATTATAGATAACATTGAGAAGAATGGGAATTACAGAATACTTAATTGTACTTACAAGGATCCTACACCTGGATCAGGCAGCTGTCATTCAGACAGAACAAGGGGATACTGTATGGTTTAAAATCAAGGGAATGCATCAGGGTTGTATCCTTTCACCATACTTATTCAATCTGTACACTGAGCACAAATAATCCAAGAAGGTGGACTATATGGAGATGAACATGGCATCAGGATTGGAGGAAGAATCATTAACAACCTTTGATAGGCAGATGACACAACTTTCCTTGCTGCAAGTGAGGATGACTTGAAACACTTACTGATAAAGATTGAAGACTACAGTCTGCAGTGTGGGTTACACCTCAGTATAAAGAAAACAACTGGACCAATGAGCAGCATCATGATAAATGGAGAAAAGATTGACGTTGTTAAAGACTTCATATTGTATGGATCTA
Source organism: Orycteropus afer afer (assembly GCF_000298275.1). Lineage (NCBI taxonomy): Eukaryota > Metazoa > Chordata > Mammalia > Tubulidentata > Orycteropodidae > Orycteropus > Orycteropus afer. Next base: position 3,309,924 of record NW_006921730.1, read on the forward strand.
CAGTCAACATCAATGGAAACAGCAGTCAAGATAAAAGACGACATATTGCGCTGGGCATATTGGCTGTAAAAGACCTCTTTCAAGTGCTGAAGAGCAAACTTGTCTCCTTGGGGACTAAGTTGCGCCTGGCACAAGCCATAGTATTTTCAGTGCCTTGTTTGCGTGAGAGCTGTACAGTGAATAAGGAAGACTGAAGAAGAGGTGATGCTTTTGAGTTGTGGTGCTGGCGAAGAATGTTGGAAGTACCATGGACTGCTAAAAGATCTAACAAATCTGTCCTGGAGTAAGTGCAGCTGGAATGCTCCTTGGAAGTGAGAGTGGCCAGATCTCACCTACTTTGGTCATGTTGTCAGAAGGGACCATACTCTGGAGAAGGATATCATGCTTGGTAAAGTAGAAGGTCAATGAAAGAGGGGATGGCCCTTGACAAGATGGATTGACATGTTGGCTGCAAAGATTGCCTTAGGTATAGCAGGGTTCATGGAGCTGGCACAGGACTGGGCAGTGTTTCATTCTGGTGTACAGGGTCACTTTGAGTTGGAGATAACTTGATGGCTCCTAACAATAACAGTAACAGAAGGTTTTTCCATTTTATCTTATCTTGATCTACTTCTTTTAATTTTTGATGGTTCTGTAGTACTCCACCATCTGGATATACTATAATTTATTTACTTAATCTAGTAATATTAGAGTGTTTTTTTTTTGTGTGTGTGATTTGGGTGAAAGTTTACAGTGCAAGTTGGTTTTACATTCAACAATCCATACATGTTCTGTTTTGTGACATTTTCTGCAATCCCCATACTGTAACATCATTCTTTGTACTTCCTCTCCATGCCCACTCCTTCCCTTCATTCTTCTTTCCCATCCCCTTCTTGTTTCTAGGGTTTTGGTAATAGTAACAATGTGGTAGTGAACAATAGTTTTCATATATAGAGCATCTTTTTTGAGTGGTATTACTGGGTCTAAGGGAATTTATATATTGAATTTTAAGAGGTACTGGAAAATTCTCACAGAAAATTTGCAGCAATATGTATTGTCATCAGTAAGAGTACCCATTCTCTACAAACTTACTATCCTTGGGTATCATCACACAGTAAAATAGTTGCCTATTTGACAGGAAAAAATGCATTTTAAGAGAATTTTTAAATTCTTGTATTTGTATTTTTTATTTTGTTTTTTAGAATATTGAATTTAGTATTATGTGAAGATGATAAATATGTACAATATCTTAGAGGTAGACAGAAGCTTTCTGTTGGATTTATTTTCTTAAGAAGTATCTCATTAAATGTGTTTTTTCCTTTACCTTTGGGGCGTGCATGTCTTGCCTTAGTACTTGGTGGCTCACCAAAGAACATTGTAAGTCGTAGTCTTTGTGTTGTAATTCAGTGTCTTCTCTTTTTCCTTAACTCATCATCATTTTAGCAATCTCCTTTTCCTAGGAAGGTAGAGGCTTGTTTTCTTCTTTACTTCCCTGTAACCCACTGAATGAAATAAAGCATCTTCTGAGACTTACTTTCTTTTCCTGTGGCTAGTTTACCTCCCTAGTTGGATGTCCTCTTTAGGATAGTCATATTTAACTTTTGGAAAATCTGCATTTGCTTTGAGATTTGAAATGGTGTATATTAGCTTTTGCATGCTTCTTTGTTGGTTTAGACTTCACAGTATTTGCTTAGTATGATTCATATTTTTTAGAATTTGAGGCTGTACTGGTACCTTGCTTCATTGTCCACCTGCCTTTTGTGGTAATGTTTTCAGTGGATTTCACGAAAAGAAAGGAATAAAAATGCCCTTTTCCACAGTGTTTAGCAGAAGTTTCTTCTGCTGAATACTATGGAAAAAGACATTTATTGTGATAAAGGACACAGTTTATTCATTTGTGATTTTTATCGAGACTTAATTACATAAAATAGACTGCACAGATCTTAAGTGTTTAAGAGCATTGGTACACTAGTCAAACGTAGACATATATAATCAGCATCCTAACCAAGAAATGCAGCGTTGTTGATCCTAGAAAATTCCCTTGTGTCCCCTTCTACTTTTCGTTCTATGTTTTCTTTGCCCCATTTCTGCCTTACTCTTGGAAACCAATCTTTTGATTTTTATTTCCATAAAGTAGTTTTGTCTGCCCTTAAATGTCACAGAAGTAGAGCCATACAATATGTACGCACTCTTAATTTTATATTCTTTTGCTGAGCAAAATACTGTTGAGATTCATCTGTTTTGTGTCTATTAGTGATTTCTTCCTTTGTATTGCTAAGTAGTGTTTCTTTCTACAAATGTACCACAATTTATTTATCTAATTCTGTCAGTGGACTTTTGCTTGGCTTTAATTATGTTTCGTTGATGATTAATGATGTCAGAAATTGTCATATGTTGCTTGGTGCCAAAGAGGCAGGGAGGCTGCATCTTCTGTTCTCCTCTAGCCCCACAAGAGGAAGACAGAATCACCATCAATAGCCCAAGGCCTATTCCTGTGAGGCCAGACATGCTACCTCCCTCCAGCTCTTTCACCAACCCTAATACCAACCGTTCCTCCCGCAGCACCCACCACCTCTCTGTTGGGTTCGATAATTCAATGCAGTGGCCACACAGAACTCACAGATTATGGGGTTTATCACGGGAGCACCAGACTAAAATTCAAGTTTAGAAATACACTCAATCTCTTGCAGCTAGCCATCTCACTCAGCAGCTAGCAGTCTCAGTAGCACATTGCTGTCTCAGTAGTGCGTGTCTCTTGCATCTCTTTCTTCAGCAGTGTGTGTCTCTCGTGTCTCTCTCTTAGCAGCATGTGTCTCTTATGTCTCTCAGGAGCATGTTTCTCCCAGCAGCACATCTTTCTTAGCCAGCAGTCAGAGAGACTTCTTCTGCCTCTAGAAGGGCTCCTTTTGAGCCTGGCAGAGTGACCACTAACCAATCCCAACATCAGAATTCTACACACCTGAGAGAGAGCAAACTTCCCAATTACTTCGTGCTGTTCCCAACAGAAATACCTAAGGTGGACAACTTTAACAATCAGTAGGTACTTGGTTGCTCACAGCAAGTTCTACCACGGAGTTTACAAAGACTTATGATTAGAAAAGCCATGCCAGGTAATTTATTACACTGCAGTTGGCCACTGTATATTTTATTTTGAATGTCTGTTCAAATTGTTTTTGTTCAAATTATTTTGCTCTTTTTAAAATAAAATGTATTGAGTATTAATTTGCATATAATTTATTCATTTTCTGCCTCAGAAATCTTTGCCTACCCTTAGTTGAAAAACTATTCTCCTATATTTTCCTTTAGGAATTTTCTAGTTTTAGTTTTTATGTTAATATAATTTTTATGTTAAATTTTGTGTATAGTGAGGTATGAATTAAGGTTCATTCTTTTTCCTATACAAATTTCCTGTTGGTCTAGCACCATTTGTTAAAAAAAAACTTTTATTTTCCTCATTCAGTTATATTTATTCCTTTTTTAAAAATTATTTTACTTTATGTTCATGGATTTATTCCTGTACACTCTTTTGTTCCATTGACATATTTGTCTGTTTCTGTGCTAGTACTATATTTTCTTGGCTACTAAATTTATGGCACGTCTTAAAATCAAGAATTTAAATATATTGTAAAGATATATTTCCACAGTCATCCATTAAGATTTTGAGCTACTAAAAATCATATGGGAAGAAAATTACCTTCTAAACATTTATAGTTCTTTTGGCTGATTATGCTTATTTATAATAGGATTACACTGGGGAGAGAAAATTAAGATAGAGGCACTAAGATAAGAGTATGGTAATAATTACCCAACTACTTGCTTTTATATATACAGAAGCTTCCAACTTTTCATATATTGTGTTTTCACCATTTATCACTAAATCAATTATTTGTGTCCTGAGGATAGATTATGAACTGTTCTCCATCTTCCATGTTTTCAGTTTTACATATGAAATTTATATGTCTTTTATCTTTAGCTATTCTGCTATCTGGTAGACAGGGTGAGTTTGGAAAAAGAACAGAAAAATGAAGCACTTAATTTGATATGCATAATCCTGAATTAAAAACAAACAAACAAACAAAAAAGAAAAAAGAAACTCACTGCCATTGAGTCAGTTCGACTTATAGCAACCCTTCCTTGGGTTTCTGAAGCTATATCACTATGGAAGTAGATTGCCCAACCTTCCTTCCAAGGAGTGGCTGGTGGGTTTGAACCGCCAGCCTCTGGTTAGCAGTCAAATGCCTTAGGGACTACGCCACCAGAGCTCCTTAATCCTGAATGGTGGTGTGAAAAACACTGACCCTAGGAACCCTTCTGTTCTCCAGAGTCATCCTCTTATTTCTTTCCTGTGAATCTGCTGTACTAGTTATTGTTGTTAGGTATTATTGTGGTTAGGTGCTGTCAGTCATCTCTGACTCATAGCGACCCTATGCACAGCAGAACGAAACACCGTTTAGTCTTGTGCCAGCTTCACAATCCCTGCTATACTTGAGCACATCACCACAGCCACTGTGTCATTCCATCTTGTTGAGGCCCTTCCCTTCTTTTGTCCACCCTCCACCTTACCAAGCATGATACCCTTCTCCAGGGATTGGTCCCTTCTGATAACATGAGCAAAGTAGCTGAGATGAAGCCATTCTCGCTTCCAAGGAGCATTCTGGCAGTACTTCCTCCAGGACAGATTTGTTAGTTCTTTCAGCAGTCCATGGTACTTCCAGCATTCTTCGCTAGCACTACAACTCAAAAGCGTCAGTTCTTCTTTGGTTTTCCTTATTCATTGTCCAGCTCTCGCATGCATATGAAGTGACTGCATGGCTTGTGTCAGGCGCACCTTAGTCCTCAAGGAGACATCTCTGCTCCTCAGCACTTGAAAGAGATGGTTTGCAGCCCAGTGCTGTACGTTGTCTGATGTCCTGACTGCTGCTTCTTTTGGCATCGATTGTAAAACCAAGCATTGTGAAGACTTTGATAACTTCATCTTTTCTCCATTTATCGTTATGCTGCTTATAGGTCCAGTTGTGAGGATTTTTGTTTTCTTTACATTGAGGTTAAATCCATACCATAGACTGTATTCTTTATTCTTCTCAGTAAATGCTTCAAATCATCCTCACTTTCAGCAAGTGAAGTTGTGTCGTCAGCATATTGCAGGTTGTTAATGATTCATCCTCCAATCCTGATGGCACGTTCTTCTTCGTACAGTCCAGCTTCTCATATTATTTGCTCAGCATATAGATTGAATATAGAATGAATGGGAGCTCTGGTAGTGTAGTGCCTAAGGAACTTGACTGCTAACCAGAAGACTGGCGATTCAAATCCACCAGCCACTTCTCGGAAGGAAGGTTGGGCAATCGACTTTCGTAGAGATACCGCCTCAGAAACCCAAGGAGGGGTCACTATGAGTCGGGTGTGACTCAACAGCATGTAACAACAACACATAGATTGAATAAGTATGGTGAAAGGATATAACCCTGACACACTCTCTTCTTGATTTTAAATCATGCAGTGTCCCCTTGTTCTGTTTGAATGACAGCCTCTTGGTCTGTGTACAGGTCCTCATGAGTACAATCAAGTGTTCTGAATTCCCATTATTCTCAGTGTTACACACAATTTGTTATGATGCACACAATCAAATGCTTTTGCATAGTCAATAAAACACAAGTAAATATCTTTCTGGTTTTCTCTGCTTTGAGCCGAGATCCATCTGAAATCAGCAGTGATATCCCTTATTCCACATCCTCTTCTGAATCCAGCTTGCACCTCTGGAAGTTCTCTGTCCATATACTGTTGCAACCGTTTTTGAATTATCTTCAGTAAGATTTTACTTGCGTGCAATAGTAATGATATGTTGGAAAATTTCCACATTCTGTGGGATCACCTTTCTTTGGAATTAATACAAATATGGTTCTCTTCCATTCAGTTGGCCAGGAAGCGGTCTTCCAAATCTCTTGGATAACCAAGTGAGTGCCTCCAGTGGGGCATCCATTTGTTGAAACATCTCAATGGGTATTCTGTCAATTCTTAGAGCCTTGTTCTTCGCCAGTTCCTCAGTGCAGCTTCATTTTCTTCCTTCAATACCATTGGTTCTTGATAATATGCCACCTCCTGAAATTGATGAAGACATACCAGTTCTTTTTGGTACAGTGACTCTGTGTTTTCATTCCATCTTCTTTTGATGCTTCCTGCGTCATTCAACATTTTGTCCTTAGAATCTTTCAATATTGCACCTTGAGGCTTAATTTTTTTCCTCAGTTCTTTTAGCTTGAGAAATGCCAAGTGTGTTCGTCCCTTTTGGTTTTCTAACTGCAGGTCTTTGCACATGTCATTATTGTAATTGGCTTTGTCTGCTTGAGCTGGTTTTTGAAATCTTCTATTTGGTCTTTTATTTTGTAATTTCTTCTGTTTACTTTAGCTGCTGTCCAGTCAAGGGCAAGTTTCATAGTCTCTTCTGACATTCTTTTTGCTCTTGTCTTCTTTTCTTGTCTTTTTAATGACTTCTTGCTTTCTTTATGGAGATGTTCTTGATGTTATCCCACAATTCTTCTGGTTTTTGGTCATTGGTGTTTAATGCATGAAATCTTTTCTCTAGGTGGTATCTAAATTCAGGAGGGATATATTCAAGATCGTATTTTGGCTCTCATGGACTTGTTTGATTGTCTTCAACTTGAACTTGCATTTGAGCAGTTGATGGTCTATTCCACAGTTCTGGTCTTGTTTTGGCTGAAGATACTGAGGTTTTTCATCGCCTCTTGGTACAGAGGTAGTCAGTCTGATTCCTGTATATTCTATCTGGTGAAGTCCATGTGTGTAGCTGCCATTTGTGTTGTTTAAAAAATGTTTTTGTAATCAGTAAGTCGTTGGTGTTGCAAAATTCTATCATGCAATGTCCAGTGTTATTTCTGTCACCAGGGCAAATTTTCTAACTAACAGTGATTCTTCTTTGTTTCCAACTTTTGCATACTAGTCACCAGTGATAATTAGCACATCTTGATTGCACATTCAGTCAATTTCAGACTGTAGAAGTTGATAAAAATCTTCAGTGTCCTCATCTTTGGGCTTTGTGGTTGATGCATAAATTTGAATAATAGTTGTATTAATTGGTCTTCCATGTACGCGTATGGATATTATCCTATCACTGACAGCACTGTACTTCAGGACAGATCTTGAAACATCCTTTGTGATGATGAATGCTATACCATTCTTCTTCAATTTGTCATTCCCGGCATAGTAGATTATATGGTCGTCTGATTCAAAATGGCCAACCGGTCTATTTCAGCTCACTAATGCCCAGGATATCAATCTTTATGTGTTCCATTTTATTTTTGACAGCTTCCACTTTTCTTAGATTCATACTTCGTACATTCCATGTTCTGATGATTAATGGATGTTTGCAGCTGTTTCTTCTCAATTTGAGTTGTGCCACATCAGCAAATGGAGGTGTCGAAAGCTTTACTTTATCCATATCATTAAGGTTGGTTCTCTGATGATGCAACTCTTTCCCAGTCATATTTTGAGAGTCTTCTGACCTAAGGGGCTTGTCCTCCTGTACTGTATTGGATAATGTTTCCAGGCTGTTCATAAAGTTGCACAGTAACTATCATACAGTATTCCTCTGCTATTCATAAGGTTTTCCCTGGCCAATTCTGTGAGAAGTGGATGGCCTCTTCCTTCTTCTTACCTGTCTCAGTCTGTAAGCTGTGTTGAAACCTGTGCACCATGTGCAACCCTGCTGGCATTTGAAACTGCAGTGGCATAGCTGTAAGCCTCACAGCAACACTTAGGCCACCACAATACGAGAAACTGACAGACAAGTTTATTTCCCTTAGCTGTTAAGATCATCTCACCTCCCCCTTACCTGGATTCCTGGCACTGCTTGCTCTGTCATCCCTCTGGCTTTTCTTTCCCCTGCTTTCCTACCTGTTGGGGGTGGGTCCCTCTGCTTACCTGGACCCCTGGCACTGTGCTGCTTTGCTCTGTTGTCCCCCTGGCTTCTCTTTCCCCTGCTTTCTTTCCTGTTGGGGGTTGTACTATAGGGGCTACTATTTCAGTACTGAGAGATCTTACTAATTTAAAATTTAAATTAGTAATTAAATTTAAATTTAATTAGTAAATTAAAGGCATCCCTTTTTCCAAAAAGAAGCAGCAAACATACAAAAGATTAATAAAGTAAAAGGAGAACAATACTATCAAAGAAAGAAGAAAGCAGATACTTATTTAACTGATTGGGTTGTAGCAGTATATTGACAGGGAACTGCCAGAATTTCAAGCTGGATTCAGAAGGCATGGAGCAAGGATATCATTGCTAATGTCAGATGGATCTTGACTAAAAGCAAAGAATACCAGAAAGATGTTTATCTGTGTTATGTTGACTATAAAAAGGCATTCAGCTATATGTATCATAACAAATTATGGATAACATTGTAAAAAATGGGAATTCCGGAATACTTAATTGTGCTCATGTAGAACCTGTGCATAGACCAAAAGGCAGTCGTTTAAACAGAACAAGGGGATACTGCATGGTTTAAAATCAGGCAAGGTGGCGTCAGGTATGTGTATTTTCACCATGCTTACTCAGTCTGCATGCTGAGTTAAGAATCTCAGAAACTAGACTGTAAGAAGAAGAATGGGCATCAGAATTGGAGGAAGGGATCTTAACAATATGCAATATGCAGATGACACAACCTAGCTTGCTGAAAGTGAAGGTGACTTGAAGCATTTTCTGATGAAAATCAGAGTATAGCCTTCAGTATGGATTGCACCTCAACATAAAGAAAACAGAACTCACAAGTGGACCAATAAGCAGCATCACAATAAATGGAGTAAAGGTTGAAGTTGTTAAGGATTTCATTTTACTTGGGTCCACAATCAACCCTCATGGAAGCAGCAGTCAAGAAATCAAGCAACATATTAAACTGGGCAAATCTGTGGCAAAAGACCTCTTTAAAGTGTTAAAAGAGCAAAGATGTCACTTGGAAAACTAAGGTGTACCTTACTTAAGCCATGATATATTCAGTAGCCTATTATGTGTGTGAAAGCTGGACAGCGAGTGAATAAGGAAGACTGAAGAACAATTGATGCCTTTGAATTGGGGCGTTGGCATAGAATACTGAAAATACCATGAACCTATAGAAGAACAATCAAATCTGTCTTGGAAGAAGTACAGCTGGGGAATGCTCCTTAGAAGCAAGAATGGCCAGACTTTGTCTCACGTACTCTGGTCATGTTGTCAGAAAGGAACAGTCCCTGGAGAAGGATATCATTCCTGGTAAAGTCGAGGGTCAACAAAAAAGGGAAAGACTTTTAATAAGATAGATTGACACAGTGGCTGCCATGATGGGCTCCAGCATGGCAGCAACTTGAGGTTGGTGCAGGATTGGGTATTGTTTTGTTCTGTTGTATATAGGGTCGCTTTGAGTTGGAACCGATTTGACAGCACTTACAACGACGGGTTACTGAATTTCTGTTAATGGTAGTAGAATAATTTGCAAGAGGATGATAGTTATTGTTGCACAGCGTGATGAATGTAATCAACATCATTGCATTGTACGTGTAAAAATTACTGAATTGGCAATGTTTTGTTATATACATTAGCCACATACAAAAAATGTAAACTAAAAATGTGTTTTCTCAGTCACAAACTGAGAAAGTATGTTTCTCAGTTAAAACAAAATTTATTGCTTTTTAAAAAAAGTTTATGAAAGTAACTTATACTTGTTTGAATATAAATAAAAGGGAGTATATGTCTTTCTTTCTGCATATTATGCATATACTTTCATTTCCTCAGAACTCAACATTGATAATAATATAGTGTTTAGTACTTCCAGATAGTTTTACCCCCTATTCATTCAGAAGTTTGATAGCAATGGATTAGCAAATATTTTCAGCTTATATTCTCCAATAAGCATTTTTAGTATTGGCATTCCTTATGGTTCACTTTGGAATTAATTGAAGAGTCAGTAGAGGTGAAATTCTTACATAAAAGTTAAATCCTGACCAGTATACTGAGTTGGTTTGAAATTCATCATGCTTCTCTATTGCAGTAAGCTCTGACAGAATAAGTAATTGTATACTCAATTGAGATTTTGAAACCCCACCCCACTTAGAGTGCACGCAGAATTGATTTTGCCCAAGAAAATTGCAGATATTAAAAGCAAATACTAACATTTATCCTTGGTTGTAAAAAAAAATTTCAGTTGAGTTTCTGTGGAACATTTTATTTTAATTAAAAACCAATGAACCAACCAACCAAACCCACTGCCATTGAGTCGATTTTGACTCATAGCGACCCCACTGGATTTCTGTTGGCATAAATCTTTATGGAAGTAGGTTGCCCAGTCTTCCTTCACAGAGTAGCTGGTAGGTTTGAATCACTAACCTTCTGGTTAGCAGTCCAATGCCTTAGACACTGTGCCACCAGAGGGCCTTTTTTATTTTAATTAGCATTGTTGTTGTTGTTGTTATGTGCCGTCGAGTCGGCCCCGACTCATAGCGACCCCTCCTTGGGTTTCCTTGTCCTTGCTAGAATGAGAACTTTAAAACCAGGTAATTGAATGGTTTGAGACTGGGTATAAACAAAGTCTTTTATCTTCTCCACTCCCCTCAAAGTAGCTTAAAACAATAAAGATTCACTTTTTTAAAAAAATTGTTATATATATATATGTAACAAGATACTTGCTAGTTCATCAATTTTTACATGTACAATCCAGTGACATTGATTACATTCATCATGTTGTGCAGCTATCACCACTATCTATTCTCAAATTTTTCTAGTTGTTAGCAGAACCTCAGTGTTCCTTGAGCAGTGTCTTTCTCTTTTCCCTCCCTCCCACTCTCAGTAACCACCAATAAACTGGTCTGTATTCATTTACCAATTTCATATATGTGGGATTATACAGTATTTGCCATTCTGTGACTGACTTATTTCACTAAGCATAGTGTTTTCAAGGTCCATCCATGTTGTAGCATATATCAATACTTTATGTTTTTTTATGGCAGAATAATACTCCATTGTGTGTATATACCACATTATGTTTATCCATTCATCTTTTGGTAGATGAATAGTGCTGCAGTGAACGTTAGTGTACAAGTTAAAGCCTTTTATTCTTATAAAATACTTTTTCATATTTAAATTAAAATTACCCAACCATTTTAACCTTTTATTTGTGATCAGAAAGCTTTTAGAACATATATGTGAATAAACTCCTATTCATAGATCTGTTCTTCATTTTTCAGAGACAGCATATGTCAGTCTCAATGAAAACCACATTGTATCTGTGAAACATATAAATTTTTACCCAGTTTGAAAATATAACCCAGTTTATAAACAAAAGTTGTAAATATTTTTATGGGTTATTAAATATAAGAAATGGTTGATCAAAATCTAAGTGAACTTTTTTATTCCTTTGATAACATTTTCAGGTGTACCCTGGGTTACCCTTTGATAGTGGTAGAAATGGAGATGGACATTAAAACATCGTACTGTTATTCAGAGTTAACAAAATTTTAATCAGTTTTCCTTCTCCCCTGTTGTAGTTACCTTCAATTTGTCTCTGTGTGTTTATTTCATTTTTGTCATTGTTTAAGACTTTTTTTTCCCCTTTTGATAGAATAATGTTTCTTTTCTTTGTAGAATATGATAATCAAAGACAAGTGTGACACCGTTTTTGCAAATATAGGCAGAACCTTACAACACCATATTTGATTGGGATATAAAAAATTCAATACCATAAGAAGATGAAAATGGCATTTACTTTGAGATTAATGAAATGATTGTGGGGAGCTAGTTGTTAAGGAGTTCTGAGAGTCCAGCTTTGTGAGCTAAATTACTTGTTCTGGCTATACTTTGATATACACAAATATAACTTAGTATAAGAAGTGTAATTAATAATAAATCAAAAACCAAACCCGTTGCTGTCAAGTCCATTCCAACTTACGGCAACCTCATGTGTTACAGAGTAGAATTGCTCCATAGGGTTTTCTTGGCAGTAATTTTTATGAGCAGATTACTAGGCCTTTCTTCCTCAGTGCTGCTGGGTGGGTTCACACTACCAACGTTTAGATTGGTAGTCAAGCACAAACCATTTGTACTACCCAGGGATCTTCAAGTGACTTCTGACTCATGGCGACAACCCCATGTGCATCAGAATAGAACTGTGCTATGTAAGGTTTTCAACGGCTGGTTTTTTGAAAGTAGATTGCCAGGCCTTTCTTCCAAAGTGCCTGTAGGTGGATTTAAACCTCTGACTTGCATTAACCATTTTACACCACAATAATAGAGGTATGTAGAAGGTATAGCGGTATCACAGAAGAGAGTGATTTTCAGATGGTGAGGAAGGCTGCATAGGTGGTACTAGAGTTGGGGCTTAATGGACAAGGAGACCCATGGGAAGGCAAAACATATTCTAAAAAGAGGACGTAACGTGCAGATGCTGAAAACGTTGAACAGATGTAGAAGATCTGGAAGGATGAAACTTCATGGTAAATATGAATAGTATAGTAATGTAGGAGCTCTGGTAGCATAGTGCCTAAGGCACTTGACTGCTAACCAGAAGGCTGGTGGTTCAAACCCACCAGCCACTTCTTGGAAGGAAGGTTGGGCAGTCTACTTCCATAGTGATACTGCCTTGGAAACCCAAGGAGTTTGAGTCTGGTTTGACTCAGTGGCAAATAACAACAACGGCAATAGTAGTTAGTGTAAGAATACAGATTTTGTGGGAAGAAGAAGTGAGAAATGACAACTCAATTTTTTCCCCCTTTTCCTCTAGGTAGAGGAGTGCAGTTTAGGCATTTAAGCAGGAGAAAGACATAAGATTTTTGTTTTTGAAAGATTTTACTTTTGTGATAGAGTGGATGCTGGATTAGAGGTGGAGGGGAGCAGTGGTAGGGAAATACAATAGGAGACTATTGTGAAAGTCCAGGTCAGAAATAAGAAGAGGCAGAACTAAGACAGAGATAGTGAAATTGAAAACATACTGAAGATGGAAATAATACATAAAATGTTTCTATTTAAATTGACACATTTACATTTTGTAATGAAATGAAGGTCACAAGTATTTTTAGGTTTAATCTTGATAGGAAAACTTCCTGAGGACTTGTGGAATTTAGGATCGCGTTACTGCAATCCTGACGTTTGGTTTATGTCAGACCAAAAACCAAACACACTGTCGTGGAGTCAGATCCAACTCATAGCAACCCCTCCTTGGGTTTCCAAGGTGGTATCACTACGGGAGTAGATTGCCCAACCTTCGTTCTGAGGAGTGGGTGATGGGCCTGAACCGCCAGCCTTCTGTTTAGCAGTCAAATGCCTTAGGCAGTATGCCACCAGAGCTCCCTCTATGTCGGACAGATGGGTACAGTTGAGCAAGTTTGTTTATTTCAAAATTGCAAATGTTGCCCCTCTAATGCCCCGTGGTCGATTGCTCCAAAGGATGCATTTGCATAGAGTATGTGGGTGCGTCACCCTGGGTTGAGTGGTCTGCGTGTGCATCTTATTTACTATTGGGCTGAGAGCCAGCTCCTGGGTGTGCGTTTTATTCCCCCCAGAATGTATCCCAGGACCATAGTATTGAGGGTCTCACCAGACTCCATCCGACCGGTAATTCTGGTCATTATTGTGTTTTTGGATTTTGTTCCACGTTTTTCCTCCCACTCTATCCAGGATCTCCAGATTTGATCCTTTCCTGAGTGATTGGCATTGGTAGCCAGGCACCATCTAGTTCTTCTGGTCTGAGGGGCCGTTGTGTCCTAATGTGTTTCCAAATGCCCTTGTTTTTTTGCATTCTTCTTCACTTCTGATGATAGGAGACCATTAGCTGCATCTTAGATGGCCGGGTGAAAGCTTTTAAGACTCCAGATGCTACTCACCAAGGATGAGGAACAAGACTTATGTATTTTGTTGTGCCAGTTAAATCTGGTGTCCCCCAGTACTATGGTCCTGAGTCGGTAAATCTTGGATCTTTCTCCAACAGTGTCTGGCTGTCTGTGATTTGGGTGAAAGTTTACAGAGCAAATTCATTTTCCATTCAACATTTCATACTCAGATCTAAATTTTTCCTGAAGTTTTCCATGCAACATTTCATAGATAGCCAATTGTAATCCCCTCCAGTTGGTATAAATGCAGTTGCTTCAGAATTGCAGACCCTATTTAACCTGATATGTTGTAATTTTTGTTACTTCTTTTAAGCACATTTCAAATTTTTCATAGTTACTTTAGGCTCTGGAATGTCAAAGTATTGATTATGTGACTAAAGTTACTTTGATATTTTAAATGTCTTCCAACTATTTTTCTGTTGGGCCGTACTTCATCAGTAAAGAAATCAAACGACATATGCTACAAAAATTCTCTTTACAATGTTCAAAAGCAAAATTGTCACTTTGAGGACTGAGGTGTACTATGTACCTGACCTAAGCCATAGATAGTATTTTCAAATGTTTCATATGCATATGAAAGTTGGACAGTGAATAAATAAGACCAAAGATGAATTATTGCTTTTGAATTACGGCATTGATAAAGAATGTTGAGTACACTGTGGACTGCCAAAAGAGGAAGACGTTCTGGTGGCACAGTGGTTAAAGCACTTGGCCGTTAACCAAAAGGTCAGTTTGTTGTTGTTTGCCATCGAGTCAGCCCCGACTCATAGCGACCCCTCCTTGGGTTTCCGAGGCAGTATCACTACGGAAGTAGGATTGCCCAACCTTCCTTCCGAGGAGTGGCTGGTGGGTTTGAACCGCCAGCCTTCTGGTTAGCAGTCAAGGTCAGTAGTTCAAATATACCAGCTGCTCTGCAGGAGAAAGATGAGGCAGTCTGCTTCTGTAAAGATTTATACCCTTTGGAAACCCTACAGGGCAGTCTACTTTTGTCCTATAGGATTGTTATGTGTTGGAATTAACTTGATGGCAGTCAATTCGGTTTTTGGTGCCAAAAAGAGTATAGAATACTCCTTAGAAGCAAGGTTGGCAAGACTTTGTTATAAGGAGGGAAAAGTCCCTGAAGAAGGACATCATGCTTGATAAGGTAGAGGATCAGTGAAAAAGAAGACCCTTAATGAGATGGATTCATGCAGTGGTTGCAACAAAAACAGCAAGGATTATGAGGATGGAGCAGGACCAGGCACTCTTTCTTTCTGCTGTACATAGGTTGATATGAGTTGGAACCAACTCTGTGATGCCTAACAACAGTACTTCTGCACTAGCAACAGAACCAGGTATTCTGTAGATTGCATTATTTTCCCTATTGATTATGAATTTATCTATCTTGAATTTTGAAATTAAAATGATACTTTAAATGCCTCTTAATTGTCATACTGTTAAATTTATTACTGAAATTCTATATTCTTTTTTTTTTTTCTTAGTGGAAGAGAAACCTAAGAAATAAGGTCATTTCTCTAGACCATAAAAGTAAAAAAGCTATCCATGGGCGTCCTGTCCCTTCTAAGGCATCATCAGAACGGTAAGATACATATGCATGACATAGGATAGATTTACACTGTATAAATTGTGTGATCATGGGCAATTTCATTTAACTTCTTTGAGTCTTACTTATCACAAATTTTGAAATACAGTAATATCTGTAAAAGCCAGAACCTCTGTAAGGCAGATGTATCAAATAAGGAAAACTAAAATGTTTCCACTAATAGAGAGCAATAGAAGTAGTAAGACTGTATACTGTCGAAAACTTTTGAGGCGTGGAAAAACAAGGCAGTCCTTGTCGAGTTCTGGCTCTCACAGGTTTCACTATGTAAGGATTGAACTAAATGGCTTCTGAGTTTCCTTCTAAGCTGTAGCTTTTTGTATTTCTACATCATTTTCACTCCTTGTTTCTGGTACATTTGGAGCATCTTGATAAGTTTTAATTGACAGTGTGTTGTATATAGATTGATTGTAATAGTTGACTCATAATTTGTGGTCCTGCAGGGAAAATGATACTCCATTTAGCAACTCTGGTCCTGTGGTCATAAACCAAAATCAAACCAAACCCACTTTCGTTGAGTCGATTCCAACTCATAGCAACCCCAGTTGAGTTTCCAAGGTGGTAAATCTTTATGGAAGTAGATTGTGGCATCTTCCTTTTGCAGAGGGACTTGTGGGTTTGAACTGCCGACCTCTGATTAGCAGTCAGATGCCTTAGGCACTGTGCCACCAGAGCTCCTTTATAGTCATTAGTACTAATGAATTGTAGATATTCTGGAATTCTGCATGATTCAGATTGTAATTATCTTTGGAAAGAGTTTAGAGCATGTCAGGGTTGTGGTATCAATAAATGATTAGAAAGTTATAATTTTCTAAGAAGATGCTAGATTTTCTTTTTTAACATAAGGAGTGAATAAAAAATTGCAATTACACAGGATCTTAATAGCTTACAAATGGCATCCAAATTACAACAGTTAGTCTCTATTTACCTGGAGCAGCAGAGGATGAAGGAGAGTCAGGAATTAGAGGAGGAAATGGAATCCATGTTTAATTGCCTCCATGAACAACTGCTTCCTTTGCCATAAGGCCAGAAGAACTGGATGGTGCTCAGCTACCATTATTGAATGTTCTAATCAACTGTCCTATAGCAGAATCCTGATCAAAAGAGGAAAAAATGTGGAACACAGTATTTGGAGCCTCTGAGACTGGAGGAACCCTGAGATGAACTATTGCCCCTAGATAATCTTTAAACCTTAAACCAAAACTATACCCTGCAGTCTTCTTTGAACCAAACAGTAGTTTAGCTTAATTAGTAAAGAATGTCTGCTTTGAACATTGTACTCTTTTAAAGAATTACCTGCATGGGGTCAAGTTGATAACAGCAATTAAAGGTTAAATGAGAGCTTAGGTAGCAGGGAGTTTATATTAATTGTGAAGAAATAATTTGGAAAAGAATAGTGAGAATGGTTGCACAACTTGAAGAATGCAATCAGTGTCACCAAATTGTACATGTAGAAATTGTTGGATTGGTGTATGTTTTGCTATGTATATTTTCACACGTAGAAAAGATAAAACATGGCAGTATATAGCAAAGTAAAACTTAGTTTTTTGAAGCTCACAGAAATCAGAAGACTAATGGTAGGTATCCTTGAATATATGCCAGAGCATTCTATAAGCTACTTAAACCTTTTCTCCCTTTCAAGAAAGTAGTCTGTAGGAAATGTAAAAACATACTGGTGACTCCATAGCAGTTTATATACCTGTGGTCTTCTGTCATGCTATGAATAAATTGCTGAGGTGAATTGGGTAGTTATTTAGATGCTTTGAGCCTCAAAATAACTACAAACTCATTTTACAAACTTGGTTTCTCCTAAGATTATCTAGGTCATGTAAGAAAATAATACTTGATTTGAGTGATGGAGTGCTGAGGTAATGCAGTCATATTTTTGAATTAAAAAATCAATTAGTATTTTCTGAAAAGTTTGCATATTCAAGATTATTTCCTTTAATGGGAGAGAGATGATCCTGAAGAGTTTGCATAATTCAAATCTCCTATCACTCAAATCTCATTTTCCCAGAAGTAAGCTTGCAAAGTGATGGGACAAGTTCTTTGACTATATTAGTCAGTGACTGTTATATTATTACTTTAATACTGCATTTTATTTTCCTGGCATTATCTATAATATTTTTCAGTTTATCCTCTCCTAAATAATCATCCCAGTATAAAATGGCAATTGTTAAGCCTTTTTTATGGAGTTTATCATACTTGACTTCTGCTCCAGAGTTACTGATTATTAGGCATGTTATCACCACTAGCATTATCACATCTACTTAGTATATACTTGAATGACATTGTTAGAGGGTAAAAAAGATTTAACAGTGGATATTGACATAGTTGTTGTTGTTATTTGCCATCGAGTCGGCCCCGACTCATAGCGACCCCTCCTTGGGTTTCCGAGGCAGTATCACTACGGAAGTAGGATTGCCCAACCTTCCTTCTGAGGAGTGGCTGGTGGGGTTGAACCGCCAGCCTTCTGGTTAGCAAACCAAAAAAAGAAGTCAAACCCACTGCCCTCGAGTCATTTCCAACTCATAGTGACCCCCCTTGGGTTTTTGACCTTGTAGATCTTTATGGAAGTAGATCACTCCATCTTCCTTCTGTGGAGCAGCTAGTGGGTTTGAAAACTGGCATCTTTTTAAGAAATGGTGTTGTTCACATGATCCTAATAAAGGAACATTAATGTTTCTTTTTACTTGGCAAAGTGATGTAGCCACTAGGCAAAAGTTTAATCACTTTTATAGTTTACTCAGCTAGATAGCTTTGGAATAATAGAATATGATTTTTGGTAAATTTTTAAAATTTGGAGGGCTCTGTATTATTCAAAACTGGTACCTGAAGACTTTATTCATAAATTGTTTCTGCACTGTATTTGTAGGGTTATATAACTGTATATTTAAAAGTGAAATTATTAAAAAAACCTCTATAATTTCCTAATATTTACTTAACCTTTATTAAAAGTTCTGGAACTTTTGATTCTTAACCTTTTTCTAAACGTACTTGCTAGATTCAGGTAGTTAAAATGTTTGGAGTTAGTTAGAATGTTTAGAAACAGATGTGGTGGAACACGTTGAGTTGTTTGGATGAATTGGGTTACAAGAGTTTAATTAGTAGGGTAAACTTAGTTGAAAATAAATGGGGTGGGAAATTCTTGTGTATTTGCTTCATAGTAAAATGAGCTTATGTTCATAGTTTTGTAAAATTCTTTTGTGTGGATTATTTTTAGAAGGAAACCGGTTTGACTTTCCTGTTCTCCAGGACTTTTTATTTCTCTTCTCTTGAACTCATTTTTCCCATCAATGAGCTTAGAAAATTTGTACCTATGAACTTAGTTCTCTGGTAATACAAAATAATATAAAATTCTTATCAAATTATTTTACTGTTTTACTTGCCTTACTAATCAGTACTTTGGGAGCTTATGACATACCAGTAATTTTCTTCTATTATTGGTATGTTCGAACAGAACAAGAGGATATTGCATTTAACATCAGGAAAGTGTGTGTTGGGGTTGTATCCTTTGACCATACTTATTCAGTCTGCATGCTGAGCACATAGAGAGGCTGAATTACATGAAAATTGTTAATGAATCATCAGGATCAGAGGAAGATTCATTAACAATCTGAGATATGCAGATAACACAATCTTGCTTGCTGAAAATGAGGAAGACTTGAAGTACTTACTGATGAAGATGAAAGGCTGTAGCCTTCAGTGTGGTTTACACCTCAACATAAAGAAAAAAAGAATTCTCACAACTGTACCAGTAAGCAACATTTTGATAAATGGAGAAAAGACTGAAGTTTACAAGTCTTTACTTGGATCCATGGTGAGCATCTATGGAAGCAGCAGTCAAGAAATCAAATAATGTATTGCACTGGGCAAATCTGCTACAGAACACCTCTTTAAAGTGTTTAAGGGCAAAGCTGTCGCTTTGAAGGGTAAGCTGTGTCTGACCCAAGCCATGGTATTTTCTGTGCTTCATAGGCATATGAGAGCTGGGCAGCGAATAAGGAAAACCGCAGAAGAGTTAATGCTTTTGAATTGTAGTATTGGTGGAGAATATTGAAGGTACCAAGACTTACTAATGAAGATTAAAGACTGCAGTCTGCAGTATGGATTACATCTCAACATAAAGCAAATGAAAATCCTCATAGCTGGACCAATAAACAGCATCTCAAGAAATGGAGAAAATATTGAAGTTGTCAAAGATTTCATATTACTTTGATCCACAATCAGCACCCATGGAAGCAGCAGTCAAGAAATCAGATGACGTATTGCACTGTACATATCTGCTGCAAAAGCCCGCTTTAAAGTGCTGAAGAGTAAAGATGTCTGTTTGAAGACTAAGGTATTCCTAACCCAAGCTATGGTATTTTTAGTTGCCCTATGTGAGGGAGCTCTGGTAGCATAGTGGCTAAGACACTTGCCTGCTAACCAGACGGCTGGCGGTTCAAACCCACCAGCCACTCCTCGGAAGGAAGGTT
>NW_006921730.1:3330747-3339088 GCF_000298275.1 Orycteropus afer afer
AAAGATGAGGAAATCTGGTTCTGGAAAGATTTTACAGCCTTAGAAACTCTGAAAGTCAAAGGGTTCTGGTCTATCCTATAGGGTTGTGATGAGTCACGACAGTGTGGTTGTTTTTTTTTTTTTGGGGTATTGTTTGGTTCAAAGAAGACTTCAGAGATAGTTTGAGATTTAAGGTTTAAAAGTTATCTCAAGGCAGTCATTTCAAGAGTTTATCCACCCTCAGTGGCTCCAGAAAGTCTGATTCCATTGAGAATTTCGAATTCTCCTCTGCACATTTCTCCTTTTGATCAGGATTGTTTGGTGAGATCTTTGATCAAAATATTCAGTAACGGTAGTTGGGCACCATCCAGTTCTTCTGTTTTAGGATGAAAGAGGCTGTTTTTCAGACAAACAGCCAGACACACATTCCATTTCCACTTGTGATTCCTGAAAAACAGTTTATTCTTAAAATGAATGGACAAAGATTTGTAGATAGTGGAAAATGTTTCTAACATGAACAACAGACATAAATAAAGAAACACAACTTGGAGGAAGGGGACAACAGAGCAAACAACAACAACAACAACAACAACAAAGCTTTCGTAAATAAAAGGATAATGTCTTAGAGTTGTCAAAGGAAATGATATAAGTGACTGAAATAGAGATGAAATATATTATTCAAGGAATGTGCATAAGGGATTATCTGAATACCAGATGACTTTCTGATAAAGCAGAAATTTTATAGGATGGGGAAAGATTGAGTATATGTTCTGGTTTTGCCTTCCAAAAATCCAAAAACCAAACTAATTGCCACCGAGCCAATTCTGACTCAGTGAACCCCATTGTGTTTCCGAGGTGGTAAATCTTTATGGAAGTAGATTGTCCCATCTGCCTTCCATGGAGCGTCTGGTGGATTTGAACTGTCAATCTTCTGGTTAGTAGTCAGATGCCTTAGGCATTGCCTCACCAGCTTTTGGCTTAGGTAGCAGTATTTGAAACTCACAGTTTTACTTCTGGTAAGATGGAGGAATAGGCAGACAAGTGACACAGACCCTCTTTAACAAAGAAAAGAAAATCCAATTAACAGAGATACAGGAGATAATCCTGGAGCCTTGAGCTTTGAAAGGAACTATACAGAAGTGGATTAGGCACCATCTAGTGGAAAAACCTGAACAAAAACAGTGAGTACAGAGAAGGTTGGAGCTGCAGACTGTCAGCTACTCTGATGGGACCAACAGCCTGAATATTTCCAAGTGGTGTTGGGACCTGAGAATTGACCTAAAGATCAGCCCTGGTCACCAGGGGCTGCAGGGACGACTGTGCTGGTGGCCTATAACTAAGAAGGGAAACAGCAAGGAGGGAGACAACCTGAGTTGTTGACTTTCCGCTGTCCGGAGGTTGTAGCCATTTTGATTGTTTACACGTGGCAGCCATTTTGTATATTTAAAATGATCAAGGGCACAGCCATTTTGAATGTTTATAAGCACTGGCCATTTTGGATATTTAAAGTGACTGAGGGTGCAGCCATTTTGAATGTTTACAAGCAGTGGTCATTTTGGATAGTTAAAGTGACCGAAGGTGCAGCCATTTTTAATCTTTACACGTGGCAACCATTTTGGATTTTGAAATGATAGCATTTTCATTCGGAGTCCAGGGACCTAAGAATAGGCTCTGTTTGCCAAGGAAGACAGGGACATAATAAGAGGCTGACAAAGGAAAGGAGACAGATGGTGAGTGTATAAATGCTGTGAACTAGTGGATAGAGGAGCACAGTACCCTGTTTACATAGATAACATACAAAGAAAACAAAAACGTGGGCAGGTCACTTCAACATAAAATCTCCAATTAAATATAAACACAAAAATGTCACAATGCTTTGGAGACAACAGAACATTGCAGTCCACACAAAGAAGCAACATAAAGCAGAAGAAGCAAAGGAGCAGGATACAGACCCAATACACATCCCTGAGGAAGACGCAGCATTGGAACTCCTTGATGAGGAATTCAAAAGAATTATATTTAGGTATTTTCAACAAATTGAGAGACACATCAAGGAATACACAGACAAAACCCTAGAACAATTTCAAAAGACAGTATAAGAACAAAATGACAAAATAACTGAAAAATTTGAAATAATACAAAATCTACACACAAAAATACAGAAGATTAATACTAAATTTTCAGAAGTAGATAAGACACTGAATGAGCAAAGGAGCAGATTTGAATCAATGGAAGGCAGAATTAGGGAGATTGAAGGCAAATAACTGAACACTTCTTTGAAAGGGATAAATCAGAAAAAAGATCAAAACAAAATGAAGAAAGCCTAAAGTTCATGTGGGATACCATCAAAAGGAATAATCTACATGTCATCAGAATTCCACAACAGGAAGAGAAAAATAAAACCACAGAGAAAATTGTTGAAGATTTGTTGTAAGAGAATTTTCCTGGTATGATGAAAGATGAGAATATTCAGGAATATTCAGGAAGTTCAATGAACCCCAGAAGAAAATCACCCAGACATACCATCATCAAACTTACCAAAACCAAAGACAAAAAAAGAATCATGAGAGCAGCGTGGGAAAAACGAAAAGTTATCTACAAGGGGCAACCAATAAGACTAAGCTCAGATTTCTCAGCAGAAACCATGCAGGTGAGATGACAGTGGGATGGTATATATAAAATACTGAAAGAGAAAAATTTCCAACCAAGAATTACGTACCCAGCAAAATTGTCCTTCAAATATGATGGTGAAATTAAGACATTTCCACATAAGCAGAAATTAGGGGAATTTGTTAAAATCAGACCAACCTGACATGAGATGCTAAAGGGTGCCCTTTGGACAGAAAATCAACAACAGCCAACAACTGACTGTTAACACACATGATGATATAACCCAGAAACCAACCCAGCTATGAAAGTATCCAAAGTAAATAAGCCTACAAGATTGTAAACAGGGAGCCAGAGACATCAACTGATAAATGAGGACAACTGCCAACCAAAAAGAGGAAAAAACTGTGTCGTTACAGAACTTTTAGATAATAGGGAAGTCAAGACAGCTACAAGATAGAACAGACTGTTCTAAACTTGGGAAGAAAAGTATAAATCACAAGGTAACCTCAAAGAAAAATGATAAACCTTCATGTCAAAAAAGAGGACCAACATAAATATTCAGCAAATACTAAAACAGTAGCAATGAAGGAAGTGATAATACGATTCATAAACAAAACGAGCTCAGCATAGAACATTATATGGAACAAAGAAATCGACACCACGAAAAAGCACATAACAAAAATTCCAGCAACAAATTTGTATTTGCCGATAATTACATATCTGGCAAGGGACTTATGTCTAAGATTTATAGCGGAAGAGTGGATGACCAAACTATGGTATATACACATAATGGAATGCCATGCAGCACTGAAAAATAATGTAGAGTCTGCAAAACACCACATAATATGGATCAACTTGGAGGACATTGTGCTAAGTGAA
Organism: Orycteropus afer afer; assembly: GCF_000298275.1. Lineage (NCBI taxonomy): Eukaryota > Metazoa > Chordata > Mammalia > Tubulidentata > Orycteropodidae > Orycteropus > Orycteropus afer. Next base: position 3,334,216 of record NW_006921730.1, read on the forward strand.
ATAAGTCAATCACAGAAGGACAAATATAGTATTAGTTCGTTGTTGTGGAGGGTCAAGGAAAGGTTTATATATGGAGGGAAACTTTCTTTGCTGGTTGCCAGGGGTGGGAGGGGAGGGGAGGAGACACTGGAAAAAAAAATGCATTGACCCATGTCACTTTTGTGTATTTCACTGTACATAAATTATATTTCAATGAAATGCATAAAATAAAATAAAATGAAACTCACAGTTTTGTGAAACTCATAGTTGGGAGTTGTTCCTACCTTTGTGCGCTTCACTCTGGATCCTCTTAGCCATCAGTGCAGGTTTTTTTTTTTTTCCTAAAGATATTTTGCAAGTCTTTTGGTTTATCAGCTAGATAAAGTTCACAGAGTGAAGTAAGTAGCTAGCAAAAAAATATGGGAACAAAGGCAGAAAGCAAGGGGGAAACTGGACCTTCTATTATGCTTATTTTGTCTTTTTCTAGAGTGATACCATATCCATTAAGGAGCCCTTCTGGTACGTGGTTCACCCTACAGCGGCTAACTGAAAGGTTGATGGTTTGAACCTACCCCGATGCCAGGCAAGAGAAAAGACCAGGAAATCTTATCCCATAAATATTACAGCCTAGGAAACCCTATGGGGCAGTTGTACTCTGTCATATAGGTTCACAATGAGTTGGTATCAACTCACCAGTAAACAACAACAGTGTATTGCATCCATTATGAATAGACAGGAAACTATTAAAAGTGGCATTTGCAGACTAAGAAAGAGCTACTGGAAATTAAAAAAAGAATAGTAGAAATTTAAGAATCCAGTAAAGATAAAGCTAGAATTTCCTCCCAGGAAAGTGAATAAATAGATAATCTGAGAGACTGTAGGAAAGGTAAGAAAATTTGAGCATCAAACTAGGTAGTACCAAAAATTCATTGCCCTCAAGTCAATTCTGAATCACAGTGACCTTATCGGACAGAGCAGAATTTCACCATAGGGTTTCCAAGTCTGTAAATCTTTACAGAAGCAGACTGCCACATCTTTCTCATGGAGCAGCTGACAGGCTCAACTACTGACCTGTTGGTTAGCAGCCAGGTGCTTAACCAGTGCACCACTGGGGCTCTTTAACTAGTTAGTACCATAGCTGAATAATAAATAAATATACCAAGTAGAATAGAGAAAATGGAAGAAAGAATTCATCAAAGAAAGACTGTAAGAAATTTCTAAGATGTTGAAGAATTCCTAGCGTAGTGAATGGCAGGGGCTTAAGTTGGGGGAGAGGAGATAGGAAACACCAAAGGTGAAGAAAAGATCCTGACATTGAAAAAAAAAGATCACATACGCAGGATCAGGAATTATAATGGTATTGAACAGAATTCAGAAGCAACACTGAAAGTGAGATGACTGTGAAGTAGTGTTTCCAAAATTCAGAGAGAAATGATTTTCATCTTAAAATTGTATATCCAAACTATCAAATATGGGGGTAGAATTAAGACATTTGTAGATATGTGTTGTTGTTGTTAGGTGCCATAGAGTTGGTTTTGACTCATAGCAACACAACGTATGGTAGAACAAAACACTATCTGGTCCTGCTCCATCCTCACAATTTTTGCTATGCTTGAGTTCGTTGCTGAAGCTACTGTGTCAATCCATCTCATTGAGCATCCTCCCCTTTTTCTCTGACCCTCTATGTTACCAAGCATGATAGCCTTTTCTCGGGACTGTTCCCTACAAATAACATGACCAAAGTGTGAGAGAAGTTTGACCATTCTCACTTGTAAGGAGCTATACTGCTTCCAAGACATATTTGTTCCTTTTTCTCACATTCCATGGTATATTCACTATTCTTTGCCAGCACCACAGTTCAAATACATCAATTCTTCTGGGGTCTTCCTTATTCATTGCCCAGCTCTCACATGCATATGAGGCTGTTGAAAAGACAATGACTTGGGTCTTAGTTTTAGGCACCTTAGTCTTCAAAGTGACATCTTTGTTCTTTAGCACTTTAAAGAGGTCTTTTGCAGCAGATTTGTCCAGTACAATATGTCCTTGGATTTCTTGACTGTTGCTTCTTAGGCATTGATTGTGAATTCAGGTAAAATGAAATCCTTGACAACTTCAATCTTTACTCCATTTATCATGATGTTGCTTATTGGTCCAGTTGTGAGGATTTTTGTTTTCTTTATGTTGAGGTAAAATCCATGCTGAAGACTGTAGTCTTTGATCTTCATTATTAAGTGCTTCAAGTCTTTTTTACTTTCAGCAAGCAAGATTGAGGCATATTCATATCGCAGGTTGTTAGTATACTTTTCCCCAATCCTGATGTCTCTTTCTTCATGTAGTCCAACTTTCTGGATTCTTTGCTCAGCATACAGATTGAACAAAGGTGAAAGGATATAACCCTGACACACACCCTTCCTGATTTTGAACCACGTATATCCCCAGGAAGGAGCTCTGGTGGTGTAGTGCCTAAGGCATTTGACTGCTAGCCATATGGATGGCGGATCAAACCCACCAGCCACTCCTTGGCAGGAAGACTGGGCAATCTTTTCATAGAGATACTGCCTCGGAAACCCAAGGAGGGTTCACTATGAGTTGGGACCGACTCGACGGCAATGAGTTTGGTTTTGGTTTCTTTTGGTATCCCCAGGAAGTGAGCAGAGTGATTTGGAACAGCTAAGGGAGATGAACTTGTCTCTCAGTTTGTAATATTTTGATGGCTTGCATGTTGCTGTGAGGCTGGAGGCTATGCCACCAGTGTTTCAGATGCCAACAGGGTTACCCATGGTGGACAGGTTTCAGTGGAGCTTCCAGACTAAGACAGACTTGGAAGAAGGAAGAGGCCATTCACTTCTCAAAGAATTGGCCAGTAAAAACCTTATGAATAACAGTGAAATGCTGTCTTATATATTATGATATATTACTGGAAATGTTTATGAATAGCCCTGAAACATTGTCTGATAGATATACTGCTGGAAGATGAGCCTCTCAGGTTAGAGGGTACTGAAGATATGACTGGGCAAAAGCTGCCTCCTCAGAGTAGAGCTCACCTTAATGATGTAGATAGAGTAAAGCTTTCGGGACCTCTATTTGATGATGTGGAACAACTCAAAATGAGAAGAACCAGCTGCAAATATCCATTAATAAACAGAATGTGTAATGTACAAAGTACATATCTAGGAAAATGGGAAGTTGCCAGAAATGAAGTGGAATGCATAAAGAGTAAGTAATATCCTAGGCATCAGTGAGCTGAAATGGACTGGTTTTGTCCATGTTGAATCAGACAATCATGTGATCTGCTATGCCAGGAATGACAGATTGAAGAGTAATGGCATGGCATTCATCATCACAAAGAATGTTTTAAGATCCATCCTGAAATACAGTTCTGCCAGTGATAGGATAATATCCACACGCCTATGAGGAAGACCAGTTACTACTACTATTATTCAAATTTATGCACCAACCACCAAAGCCAAAGAGGAGGAAATTGAAGATTTTTACCAATTTCTGCAATTAAATTGACTGAATATGCAATCAAGATGTGTTGGTTATTACTGGTGATTGGAATGCAAAATTTGGAAACAAAGAAGACTCACTGGTAGTTGGGAGATATGGCCTAGGTGATAGAAATAATGCTGGAGATCGCATGATAGAATTTTGCAAGAGCAGTGACTTATTCACTGTAAATACCTCTTTTTTTTTTTTTTTTTTATTGCGCTTTAGGTGCAAATTTACAGAGCAGAATTTGTTTTACATTCTACATTTTGTGTACATTTGGTTTCACTCCCCAATTACCGTCCCCTTCTCTCCTTTCCTAGTAACTGCTCCTCCACCCCCACCCCCATGCCCTTCTTAGTTATGTACGCCTGTCTGTCCAGCTTTTCCTCTGTGTGAATGTTGCCCCCCTGGTGCCCTATGGCCAATTGCTCAAAAGGATGTATCTCCGTAGAGTGGGTGGGTGCATCGCCCTGGGTTGAGTGTTCTACATGTAAGTCTTATTGAGAGCCAGCCCTTGGGAGTGAGTTTTATCTCAGGCCTGAACTGTATCCCAGGGCCATAGTCTTGGGGGTCTCACCAGACTCCATCTGACAAGTAATTCTGGTCATTATCGTGTTTTTGGATTTTGTTCTCTGTTTTTCCTTCCACTCTATCTAGGATCTCCAGTTTTGATCCCTTCCTGAGTGCTTGGTATTTGTAGCAGGCACCATCTGGTTCTTTTGGTCTCGAGGTCCATCATGGCCTAGGGCTGATTGTTTCCAGTTGGCCTTGGTTTTCTTCACTCTTCTTCGCTTCTGGGGATAGGAGACCATTAGCTGTATCTTAGATGGCTGCTTGAAAGCTTTTAAGACCCCAGTCACTACTCACCAAAGTAGGTTGTAGAACAAGATTTTTATGTATTTAGTGTGTTAATTGAGTCTGGTGTTCCCCAGTAGTGTGGTCCTGAGTTGGCAGATATGGTGAATCTCTCTCCAACAGTGTCTGGCTGTCTATGAGGGATTATTCTATGTCTAGCTTCTGTTGCTTCTGTAATGATTAAGGAAATTTTGTATCACTAGTATATGTGCATGATTAGCCTCAGCTACATCTATTAATGGTCTAGAGTATATTGCTGTTCAATGACCCCCATCTGATCTTCTCAGTTGTCTCTGTGTTTATCCTAGCCTGGTGTTTGGTGTTAATGGTAATACAGTAGTGTGAATATACTGGTATTAACCTCTGTCATCCATATCTTATGTGCACAATTCAGTGTTTTCCCTTTCCCTAGTGTTATCATGCTGGCAAATACTTTTTATCTTTCTTTTGTTTTGTTATTTATTTATTTATATTGTGATTTAGATGAAAATTTACAGAGCAAATTTACTTTACATACAACAGTTCACATACACTTTGTCTCATGACA
>NW_006921730.1:3357872-3358612 GCF_000298275.1 Orycteropus afer afer
ACACAGGAACAGTAACCCCCCCAAAAAAGGGAAAAAGAAGAAGAAAAAAACAAGAAAACTGTAATATCTGGGGATAGGGCATTACGAGAAAAAAAGTAGAGAAGGAGAATAATGAAGGAATAAAAAGGGAAAAATGCAAAAAGAAAAATAAGGAATGGGGTTAACCACGAAAAAAAGGGAAAAAAATTGAAAAACAAAAAAATAACTTAAATTAAAAAAAAAAAAAATTTTTTTTTCAGCCAGGCACAGGGAAAAGAAAAAGTGCTGAAAACTAGGACCTGGGAGGGCAAGATTAAGAATAATAGTAAAAAGGGCAAAAATACTACTAATAATAGTTGTTTTAAAACAGATAAATACAAGCAAACTTATCATCAGAAAAAAGAAAGCAAAAAAGAAAAAAATTAAAATAAAAAAAGAGAGCGAGAGAAAAAAAAAAATCGGTGGAGGACAGGGCAGGGCAACCAGAGTCTGTCTGAGCAAACAGAGTGTGATGGATTTCTTGTGGGCCCAGAATGTAGGTGGGAGTGGGGGATGGCTGCACCTCTGTTCACTAAGCAGGTGTGGGGTATAAGAGTAACAAGAGGAATGTTGTACCTTCTCAGTCTTGCAGGTCCGGAGGGTCCTTGGAGTTGTGGAAAGCAGAACTTGTTCTTAAGCCCCAGGAATCTGCGAGAGCACTGTCTCTTTAAATATCCAAAATAGCTGCTTTTAGACCTTCAAAATGGCGGCGTCCTCTGGAC
>NW_006921730.1:3358712-3363733 GCF_000298275.1 Orycteropus afer afer
TGTTCCGGAATTTCAGTTACACATAGGTTATTTCCTTTGATGGTATCCCACGTGAACCTTAGACTTTCTTCATTTTGTTTTGATCTTTTTTTCGGATTGATCCCTTTCCAAAAAGTATTCAGGTATTTGTCTTCCATTTCATTAATTCTGTCTTCCATTGTATCAGTTCTACTCCGTTGCCCTTTCAATGTGTTATCTATTTCTGATAATTTAGTATTAGTCTTTTGGATTTCTGTCTGTAGATTTTGAAACATTTCTAAATTTTCATTTATTTTGTCATTTTGTTCTTGTATTTTCTTCCAAAATTCTTCTAGGGTTTTCTCTGTGTTTTCCTTGATCTGTCTCTCAATCCTTTGTAGATACCTAAATATAATTCTTTTGAATTCCTTATCAGGGTGTTCTAATGCTGCTTCTTCTTTAGGGATGTGTTGTGGATCTGTTTCCTGCTCCCTTGTTTCCTCTTCTTTATCTTGCTTCTTTGTGTGGACTGTGATGGTCTGTTGTCTCTGAGACCTTGTGATGTTGTAGTCTTTAGATCTCTGTTAACTGTTTGTGAAGAGCCTCTAAGGTGATTCAGGCTCTTCTTGGTGGTTGTTTTTCATTGGCTCATTGATGGAGAAGGAAGTGATGCCTCTCACTCAGTAAGTGAAATTGCAAGGAGGTGTGGGTGTAGTTGTGTTGTATGGGGACTGTTGCTGTCTGCCATTCAGACAAAAATAATAACCGAATAACCATCAAAAAAGTAAAAGCAAATGGACAATAAAACACACCATGTAGTCAGACTGGAACAGTAGCCAAAAAGAGAAAAAAAGGAAGGAAAAAAAACCCAAAACCAGAAACAACATCGCAATATCTGAGGATAGAGCAATAAGAGAAAAAAGGTAGAGAGGGAGAATAATGAATAAAGAAATGGAAGCATGCAAAAGAAACACACGGGACGGAGTTAACCACAGAAAAGAAAAAAACATTGTAAATAGGAACAGGGATAAGAAAAAAGTTGAAAACTAGAATCCGGGAAGGGAAGAATAAAGAGTAATAATAAAAAGGACAAAAGTAATAGTAATATATTTTTTTCAAATTTTATTGCAAGTTAGGTGAAAGTTTACATAGCAAATTCATTTTCCATACAGCAGTTCATTCACATTTTGAACAATTGTTGTTATATGCTGTCGAGTCGACCCTGACTCATAGCGACCCCTCCTTGGGTTGCCGAGGCAGTATCACTACAGAAGTAGATTGCCCAACCTTCCTTCTGAGGAGTGCCTGGTGGCTTTGAACTGTCAGCCTTCTGGTTAGCAGTCAAGTGCCTTAGGTGCTATGCTACCAGAGCTCCTATTTTGAACAATAGTAGTTTTAAAACAGACAAAAACACACAAACTTAATAAAAGACAAAAGAAAAAACAATCGGGGCAGGGCAGGGCACCCGGGGTCCATCTGAACACACAGACTGGGAATGGAATTCCTGCTGGCTTAGAAGGTAGGTGGGAGTGAGGGAGGGCTGCACCTCTGTTCACCAAGAGGGTGTGGCATGTAAGAGTAACAAGGGCAATGTCGCACCTTTCAGTTTTCTGTGTCTGGAATGTCCTTGTGGTTTCTGGCAAGTGGAGCCTGTTCTTAAGTCCCTGGATTCTGGGAGAATGCTGTCGCTTTAAAAATCCAACATCGTCAAACCGTTTTTAAACATTCACAATGGCTGCACCCTTCAGACAGGCAAAAGTCCACAGCTCAGCCTACCTTCCTTTTCACTGCTTCCCCTTTTATTCCCCAGCCACCAGAGCAGTTCTCCGTGCAGTCCCTGGCTAGGAGGGATGATTTTTAGATTAATTCTTAGGTCCTACCACCACTTGGCAATGTCCAAGCTGTCTGTGCTGTCAGGATCGCTGCCAGACCGCAGCTCCTAATGTCTCCTTTTTTGGTGTTTTCGTGCAAATTCTTCTGCTAGTTGGGGTTTAGTCCACTTCTATATCCTTTCAAAGCTCAGGGGTCCAGAATTATCTTCTCTATCTGTGTTAATTGGTTTCCCTGTTCTTTGTTGAAGAGGGTCTGTCCAGTGTTTCTGCCTATTCCGCCATTTTACCGGAACCCAGAAGAAATTGTTAAATGTCTTAATTGAATCCTAAAGTTCCTTTTAGGTTTGTTAGTTTTTCTTTTTTCTTTTCTCTTGAGGCTTGATGACCTCACTTATGTTGCCTTCTAGTTCGTTTATTCTATCTTCTGTTGGACTCTGTTTTTGTATGTTTCTCTTGCTTTCTCTAATTCAGTTGCTTTATTCCAGTTCCAGTATTTCTCTTTCTTTGTCTTTTTTTCCAACTTTCTTGTTCAGTCTCTCATTTTGTCCCTCTGTTTGTTTCATGATTTCTGCTAATTTGTTTTCTGTGTGTTTTTTGCTTTCTTCAAACATATTTAGCACCGTAGTCTGAAAATGATCAATTCTTTGCATTAGTCTAGTCCCCATAGGAGAAGTTTCCTCTCATTCATGGTTTTTTTTTTTTTTGATTGGTACTTCTTTTCTTATGATATTGTGTGTTTTACTATTTTCTGTTGAATTTGGGCCATTTTATTATCTCTCTTTTTTTTTAACTTTGAATTTTATATTACGGTTTTTGTGAGAAAATTTTCTGATTTAGCATCCTGGAGCAGCCAGTCACTGGTTACCAACTGAAATGCTGGAGTTTAACATGCCTGTCTTCGGAAACGAGATGTGGCAGCCCATCTCTGGAAAGATTTACAGTCCTGACAACCTAACAGGGCAGCTCCACTCAGCTGCACAGGGTGGTATGAGGTAGAATTGATGTAGTAGCAATGCGTTTCGTATATGCTGAGAACTGCTAGAGGACATTTTTACATTTTTTTCTAGTGCTGAATCAAGAATTCTGTGTGCTTAATCTCTGGAATTCAGTGCACATTTGTGGGAGGGAATGGTTTTACTGGTTACATATGCTTTCATAATTGGTGGTACTCAACTTTCCTGTGTTGAAGGTGAGGGGCTCTCTACGTCCGTCCCTCACAGATGCCCCTGCACAAGCTCTCTCGTGGTGTCCCACTGGGGGCCATTTGCCTCTCTGTCACCGCATAAGTTTGATGTATGCCCCTTGTCCGGCTGTCCTGTTTTTCCTTGTCCTAGTGTCCATCTATCTCAGGTCTCAGTGAGTTTCAGCTGTACTCTCGCAGCACCACGGTCTTCTTTAAGCCCTCCCAGTTGTGTGGAATACAAACTCTCGTGACCAATTTCTGCCGTCTTAAGGAAATTGGGCTACAGCTGCCTCACATTACTCCTTTTCTTTGTTCGCTGTTTGCAGTGTTATGTAGCCCCATCTCCAGATGACTGTGAGTGAGTGCTTCTGATTTTAGTGGGTAGGTTCTCCCAGCTTCTGTACTAACTCCACTACTGCTCTTCCTGGCTTCTGGACTCCCTCTGAACTCTCCAACACCTGAGCTGCTGTCTGGAGTTTTGAGACCTTAGTCTGTGTTTATTTGTATTCATTGTTCAGTTGATTAGTTGCTGGGGGAGTAAATCGGTGCATCCAGTCACTTCTATAGGATGTCATGCTTGGTAGGGTGGAGGGTCGATGAAGGAGGGGGAGGCCTTCAACGAGATGGATTGATACGGTGGCTGCAATGATGAGCTCAAGTATAGCAGGGATTGTGGGGCTGGTGTGGGATCGGGCAGTGTTTCGTTCTGCTGTGCATGGGGTCGCTATGAGTCGGAAACGACTCGACGGCACTTAACAACAACAATCACTTCTGTATCTTGCTCTGCCCTCTCAATGTATTTCTTGTGATTATTCTGTATAGTGTGTTTCTCCTTTAATATTGTAATGTACTTTATTCATTATATTTTTAAAATTTAAAAAATGTATTGTTGTTGTTGTTGTTGTTTTGTGCCGTCGAGTCGTCCCCGACTTGGGTTTCCGTGTCCATTACGGAAGTAGGATTGCCCAGCCTTCCTTCCAAGGAGCAAGTGTCTTAGCCACTATGCTACCAGAGCTCCTAAAATATATATATATATAAAATTTATTTTTTGTTCTTGAGAATATACATATCAAAACATACACCAGTTCATCAGTTTCTATATGTACAATTCAGTGACACTGATTGCATTCCTCAAATTATACACTCCTTCTTACCCTTTTTGTCTGAGTTGTTCCTCCCTCATTCACATAAACTCACTGTCTCTTAAATTTCCTATCTAATCATTTAAGTTACTGTTGTCATTTTAATACCATACAGATACATCTTAAAAGAACACAGTCATCAAGGTAGATGTTGTTACTAGTTAAGCTAAATATTTGTTTGGTTTAAAAAAGACTTCATGGGATATTTTTGATTTAAGTGTTAAAAATTATTCAGCACAGTAGTTTTGGAGGTGATGCAGCCTCTGTAGTTCCAGAAAGTTTGGATTTCACGAGAACTGGAAATTCTATATTTTTTCTCTTTCGATCAAGATTCTGCTTTAGAATCTTTGATCAAAATGTTCAGTGGTTGTAGCTGGGTCCATCCAGTTCTTCTGTATGGCAGTTGTTCATGGAGGCAATTAGCCACACATTCTATAGCCTGCTCCTATTCTTCTTCTTTTTTTTTTAATTGTGTTATGGGTGAAGAGTTATAGAGCAAATTCACTTTCCATACAGCAGTTTACATATACTTTGTCACATGACATTGAGCACAGTTTACCACAGTGCAACAGCTCCCCTCCCACTTCCTCCCCATAGTTATCTCTTTCCAGTGTCCATCACTCCATGGACTCCTGTCCCCTGAGCTGTCTCCCTGTGCATAGGCAGCCCTTCTTTCTCCCATGACTGTTCTCTCCAAGGACTGTATCTACCTCAGGTAAATGTTCAACTCATATGCCTGTCTTCTGTTTGGCTGGAAACCATAAGTGTGGGTTCAATTCCAGACCTGAAGGGCAGCTAGGGGCCGTAGGTCAGTGGTTCCACCAGGCTCTATCGGACCAGCAAAACTGGTCCCCCTTTTTTTTTTCTCCAAATGATTTTGAGTTTTGTTCCACATTGTTCTCCCTC
>NW_006921730.1:3366933-3378171 GCF_000298275.1 Orycteropus afer afer
CATATGTCTCCTTTTTTGGTATTTTCATGCAAATTCTTCTGCTAGTTGGGGTTTAGTCCACTTCTATATCCTTCTCTTCAAGGCTCAGGGTCCAAGATTATCTTCTGTGTCTGTGTTAATTGGTTTCCCTTTTCTTTGTTGAAGAGGGTGTGTGCAGTCTTTCTGCCTAGTCTGCCATCTTGCTGGAACTCCCCTGCTTCTATTTTTGATTGTCCTTCTTCCTCTGGTGCTTCAGGCAAATAGAGAGTAGTTATTGTGCCTTGGATGGCTGCTTTCACTTTTTTTTTTTTTTTTTTTAAATTGTGATATGGGTGAAGGTTAACAGAGCAAATTCATTTTCCATACAACAGCAGTTCATGTACATTTAGTTTCATGACATTGACTGCAATCCTCACAATTCAGCAGCTCTCTTCTTGCTGCTTCTTTATGCTTACCTATTCCCTGTGTCCTCTTTCCTATGCATTTCTGCCTTCTGAGATATCCCTCTGTATAAATACTGCCCTTCTGATCTCCCATGTTGATCATTCTAATGAGTGTACCTACCCGGTACAAATGTTCAACTTATATGCCTGTTTCATTCATTCTTTCTCTTTTTTAATTGTGATTTGCGTGAAAATCTACAGAGCAAATTCACTTTCCATACAGCAGTTCACATACACTTTGTCTCATGACATTGACCACAATTTACCACAATGTAATAGCTCCCCTCCCACTTCCTCCCGTCATTCACCTCTTCCCTGTGTCCATCCCTCCATGCACCCCTGCCCCCTGAACTGTCTTCCTGTGCATAAACCGCCCTTCTTTCTCCCATGATTGTTCTCTTCAAGGAGTCTATCTACCTCAGGTAAATATTCAACTCCTATTCCTATCTTTGGTTTGGCTGGAAGCCACAGGTGTGGGTTAGGTGTGGGTTCAATTGCAGACCTGAAGGGCAGCTAGGGGGCAGTACCAGTGGTTCCACCAGGCTCTATCAGACCAGCAAACATGGTCCCCTCCTGCCCCCCCTTTTGTCTCCACATGATTTTGAGTTTGTTCCACCTTGTTCTTGTTCTCTATCTATGATCTCCTACATAGATCCCCCTCCAAGTGGTTGACAGTGGTAGCTGGGTACCATCTAGTTTTTCTGGTCTCATGATCATATAGGCTGAGGATTACATGGTCTCCCAGTCCGTTGGACTAATTGTTTCCATGTGTCTTTGGTTTTCTTCATTCTTCTTTGCTCCGGACAACAACAGACCCATTGTTGGATCTAGACAGCCACTTGGAAGCTTTTAAGATCCCAGTCGCTACTCACCAAAGTAGGATATGGAACAATGTTTTTGTGTAGTACGTTATGCCAATTAAGCTTGATGTCCAACTGCTCGCTTTCTCTGGATAGCTGGCTGGGGCCAAGAAGTCACCACAGCCTTGTCCCTTGTTACCTCACAGCCTTGTCCCTTGTTACCTCTACTATGTACCTGTATGCTTTTACAGAACATACATTAACGCTTGTAGAAACATCATCTGCCAACTCTATACTTATTCATGACTCTTATTGTAGCCATAGGGAAGAATGATTCCTTGAAGTAAGCAAGCTGTTTCTGGAACACAGAGCAGTGAGGTAGGGTTTCTTGAGCCATGTCTGTTTTCCAGGATCACAGGGCTCTGGTAAAGTTCAGCATTGTTACCATTAGGGACAAGAATGTATTAGCTAGGGGAGAAAACATTTAGTTTTGTTTTATGTTAAAGCTTGGATTTATATATCTCTTTTACTCAGTTGTCATCTTTCTGAGGGTAGATATGTCTAGCATAGTGTCTTCTGAATTGTAGATGCGTAGTAAATGGTGAATGTTGAATTCAACTTATTAGCTTAGTGGTGACAAAATGCATAGTCAGCGTTACATGTGGGATGATAGCAAAATATGAGGGAACTAAATTGTTTTTATGTGTAGTGACTCAGACATAAAAATAGGATTTAGTGATTCAGTTTGAAATTCCTTTGTTTCTAGAACATACTTTGCTTAACTAGTTAAATTTTACAGAAGCAGACTGCCACATCTTTCTCTCATGGAGTGGTTGGTAGGTTTGAACTGCCAGCCTTTCAGTTAGCAGCTGGGAACTTAACCATTGTGCCACTAGATAGCCAGTAACTTATCAAATTAAAATTTAAAGATTTAAGAGACTGTATAGCAGTCCATTTAGGAGCTCTGGTGGCATAGTGCCTAAGGCACTTGACTGCTAACCAGAAGGCTGGAGGTTTAAATCCCCCAGCCACTCCTTGGAACGAAGATGGGGCAATCTACTTCGATAGAGATACTGCCTCGGAAACTCAAGGAGGGGTTGCTGTGAGTTGAGTCGATTAGACAGCATTGAGTTTAGTTTTTTCAGTTTTATAGCAGTCCATTGAGTAACTTTAACATGATTTATTTAATCATGCTATTGTTGCTGGGAATTTAAAGTTGATTTTGTTCGTTACTTTTATGCATAAGATGATGAATATCTTTGTGTATGAATGCCCCCATTCATATTTTTTTAATATAGAATCCCAAATACATAATTATTTTGTCAAATATGATGAACACTCACCTACTCTTTATCTAGTCACTTAACATTTGCTATGTTTGTCTTCTTTCAGTCTCTTTTATATATGCACATAAGTGGATATCATATGTATGCATATGTATACACACATATATGTACACATATTCCCTAAGTGTTTATTTTATACAGCTTTCTTTGCTCTGAGCACTTGAGTCACATTAGTCCTTTAATTTCTTTGAACAAGTTTTATTCTTATCAGAGCATTTGCTTTTTGTGTCTCTCATTGGACCTCTTTCCCTTCATTAACCATGGATAGTGACTATTCTTATTTGAAATTTCAGCTTAAAAACTTTCCTGATCTAGTCAGAAGAAGTGCCTATACTTCTCTTTCATATAATTTATCACAGTTGTAGTTAAGTAATTGATTGGGTAATTCTTTAGAATGTACTCACAAAAGAAGGAACTATATTTTGTCATTCCTGAATCTCCAGACCCTAGCTAGCACAGTTGTTTTGTTAGAAGATATTCAAGAAAGTATTTGTTGAATTAAGAATTAATTATTCTTACTGATTCCTAGGGTGCTATTCATCTATTTATTCTTTAATATTTATTCTGAAACTAACAAATTAAACTTTTACTTATTTATATATTTTTAAATTAAAATTGTTTGGGGTTCCATTGCTTTCTATGGAAGTTTGTCTGAGGACTTATACCCTTCTCTCAGAGGATCCAGTGATATAGCCCCAAGTGGGCTGTATCGAACAAGTGGTTTCTTTGAGGTCTCCTGTTTTATCTTAAAATAGGAGAGCATTTTGCTTTTTATTTCTTAATATTCTTGCATTTGTTAAACAAGGAAACAAATTCCCAAAACTGCTTATTAGAGAGTAAAATAGATACTTTTCTCACTCAGCATTTCAATTTATTACAGCCATTCCTTATTTGACATTGGTAGCCTCTTTATGTCACTGCAAAACTTCAGATTATCTATATGCTTTGGCTCCAGAACTGAGCAAAGTTTTTCAAGTTAAATCACAAAAGCTATATCGAGTGAACAGATGGGCAAAATGTGATGAGGCAAAAAGCTGGAACTGCTTGCATTGATTAGTCTTCTTTTTGAAAGTGGTCTTCAGATAAATGTTTTAGAAAAGTAAATGTTTTAAATTGATCTAATTTTAGAAATAAAGTATAATTAAATTTATATACTTAACTGTAGGCCGAAAACTATAGATGATATATTGTTGTGCCCTTAGTTTTAATAGTATTTTCTGAATCAACAAATGCTAAAACAAGAACATTTTTAGTGCAGAAAGAGTTTGCCTCTGTGATGACATGTGCAGATATGTATTGTTTTCCACCACTAACATTGTGAATAGGCATGGGTGGGTTACCAGGAATCTAACAACTATACATGTGTGTGACCACAGTTGTAGCCTGCCAAACAGAATTCTGAAGAAAATCCCCACTTAAGTAAAAAAGACTTTACTTTTTTATTTATGTTTGAGAATGGTTGAGCAATTTTTTTTTTTTTTTTGCTAACGAGATTTACTATATAATAATTGCTTGAAGAACTGAAATTTGGAATTTCTGGAGGTTTCCATTTCTGTTAGTTTTGATGAATTCATGTATTATACAGTGTTGAGTACTATCTGTATTAATTATTTATGTGTATAACAGGCAACTCAAAGTTATGTTGACGAACGTCCTGTGGACGGATTTAGGACAAAAATTCAGAAAGACCCTACCTAGAAACGATGCTAATTTATGTGATGCCAGCAAGATGCACTCAGACTCACTGCCTTCGACATCTGTTGACAACCTGGAGGCATGTCAGCTATTAGAACCTCTTCACAAAAGCCTTAATTTATCTGAAAGGTATGTTTTTCTGTATTGTTCAGCTTACCACATTTAAATTATATCAAGTACTCTTAAAAATAAGATTGTTGGAAATGTGCTTTAAGAAAATCTGCATATACAGGTATGCCCGCATTCTAAGCAAACTTAAAGCTGACAGTATAAATTTACATTGGTGGATGATGATTCTGTACTTTATTAAATGAACTGACAAGAAATTATTTTTGAAAATGAATATATTTATAGTGCATTTAACTAGTTCCTTTATAATAATTTGATCCAAGTACTTATCTTTTTAGGAATTCATTTATGATACAAGATGAAGGTGTGTGTGGGTATGTATATCTATGTCGACATACACATATACATATATATATCTGTGTGTGTGTATGTTGTTTTCTCCACCACTAGATCATACCTGATATAAACATAACTTTCTAAAGCACCTTAAATCTTGGAGCCATGCAACTTAGAGTCAGTATTTATGAAGTAATTTATTTTCATTCTGCTGGTTTCTATCAGCATAGGTGAGCTATTCCTTTGGTGTGCTGACAGGTCTAAATAAAGGGGGATTTAAAGGAATGGCTCTTGCAGTTCCTTTGATTCTTGTGAAAGGAAGCTTTAGCACTCTCACCTACAAATGGTGGAAAGAAAATGTGTCATTCAAATAACAAACACATCAGTTCCCTCATCCCATGACTGTCCTTTTCTCTTTAGAGCAGTGTGATACTTTATTCTTTCAGAACCTGGGTGGTTCTTCCCACCAGGAATTGTTAGCAGTTAGATTATGTGTTACATGAAATTTAAATATTAAATAAAGATCCCCCAAAACATTTGAATTTGTATTTTGTTATTTTTTCATTTTTTCCCTCCACTTACTGGAGTGAACAACCTACTTGTCCAGACCACTTTCCTAAATGCCAGGTATCCAGACTTTACTTATTAATAAATGAGTACATCATCTTTCTTCTCAAACTTGTTCTGTAGCTGAGTGAATGATTCCCTTCTACATCTCATTCTTTAAATTATAACTTAGAAATTGTCCTCAGCTCTTCTATTTTCCTTACCCTTCATGTGTAATCATTTTCTTGTCTGTCATTTGTTGTACTGTGGTGGCTTGTGTATTGGTATGAAGCTGGAAGCTCTGACACCAGTGTTTCAAATTCCTGTAGAATCACCCATGGTAGATAAGTTTCAGTGGAGTTTTTAAACTTAAGACAGAATAACAAGTAAGGCCTGGTGATGTACTTCAGAAAAAATTATCCAATGAGAACTGTTATGTATAGCAACAGAATTTTGCCTGATACACTGTTATAAAATGAGCCTGCCAGGTTGGAAGAACTCAAACTACAACTAAGGAAGATCCACCAAAGTAGAGTGCTGACTTTAATAATAAGCTTTTGGGACTTTTATTTGCTGATATGGGATGACCCGAAATGAGAAGTAGCAGCTGCAAAAATCCATTAATAATCAAAATGTGGAATGAATGAAGTATGAGTAAGAAAATTAGAAGTCCTCAAAAATGGAATGGAATGCCTGAAGATTGATATCCTGGGTGTTAGTGAGGTGAAATGGGTATTGGACTTTTTGAATATGACAGTTATATGGTCTGCTATGCTGGAAACAACATATTGAAGAGGAATGGCATTGTAGTCATTGTTAAAAAGACCATTTTAAGATACATCCTGAAGTATAATGCAGTTGGAGATAGATTAATATCCACACATTTACAAGGAAAATCAGTCAATATGACTGTTATTCAAATTCATGCACCATCACCATGAATGATAAATAAGAACAAATTGAAGGTTTTTATAACCTGCTGCAATCTGAGATTGATCAGGCATACAATCAAGAGGTGTGTGTGATTACGAGTGATTGGAATGGGAAAGATGGAAATAAAGATAAGTAGCTGGAAAATAAGGCTTTGATGATAGAAACATTTCCAGAGGTCATTTGATAGAATTCTGCATGCCAATTATTTTTTCTTTGGAAATACCTGTTTTCAGCAACATAATCAGTGACTGTACACGTGACCTCATTGGATGGATTATATAGGAATCTAATTCTGCTACATTTCTGTGGAAAGAGGTGATAGAGAAGCTTAGTATTGTCCAATAATGTAAAACCAGGGGCTGGCTGTAGGACAGACCATGAGATTATTCATGTGCCAATATAAGTTCAAGCTGGAGAAAATCAAACCAAGTCCAAGAGAGCGAAATGGGACTTTGAACATAATCTATCAGAATTTAGAGACCATCTTAAGAATACATTTGATGCACTGAACACTAAAGACTGAAGAACAGAAGAGTTGTAGGAAAACAAGAAGGGCATCATACATGAAAAGGAAAAGGTCATTAGAAAGACAGGAAAAAGGAGAAAAGAAGGGTTATTGCTTTTGGAGCACTGATTTTTGATTTACAGTGATGGAAAAATAACATTGATTAAGGATAAAGATTGCACTGCCAGTTAATTAAATTGATGCCCATAAATTGTACACCTATAAAACATTGAATTGGCAAATATTGTATGATAGATATATCTACAGCAGCAACAACAACAACAACAACAAAAGAGTAGGTACTGAGGCTGCTTATGTACAAGCAAACCTTAAGGGACTTAGTTTCTTGATTCAGAGGGTCTTGATTTCATGGGACATACCAGTTAATTAGCCTAATAACGTGTTTAATGCTTCTATTTTACCTCCTACTTAATTGTGTAGTGCTTGGGGTCTTAAAAGTTTTCAGGCAGCTATCTAACGGATGACAATTGGTCTCTACTTACCTGGAGTAACACAGAAGGAAGAAAGACAGGAATAGGAGGAGGAAATGGATATATGGCCACTTGCCTCCAAGAGTAACTGCTTCCTTTTTCATGAGACCAGAAGAACTGAATGGTGCCTGGCTACCATTACTAAACATTTTGATGAAAGGCTCTATAGAAGAATCCTGATCAAAAAGGGGAAAATGCAGAATAATTCTCATGGATTCTAGATTTTCTCAGCCATGGAGGTGGATGAACCCTTGAAATTAATGCCTTCAGACAATTTTTTTTTTACTGTCTGGAATAATCTTTAAACATTAAGCCAAAAGTATCCCCCCCCTCAAATTTTCTTTCTTTCTTTTTTTTTTTTTTTTTAAATTTACTCTTATTGTAGTGAAAACATACACACCAAGACATTCATCAATATAACAACTTCCACATTTACAGCTCAGGGACACTGGTGACATTTTCATGTTGTTTCACCATTATTTCTATCCTTTTACAAAATGCTCTACCACCATTACCATAAACTCAGTGCCCCACTAACAAAAGCATCCCCTTTCCCTCTTCTTCCTACCCTTGTCCCCTGAAATTTTCTTTAAGTAAACCAAACAATGTTGTTGTTGTTGTTATGTGCCGTCAAGTCGGCCCTGACTCATAGCGACCCCTCCTTGGGTTTCTGAGGCAGTGTCACTACGGAAGTAGGATTGCCTCATCTTCCTTCCGAGGAGTGGCTGGTGGGTTTGAACCGCCAGCCTTCTGGTTAGCAGTCAAGTGCCTTAGGCACTATGCTACCAGAGCTCCTAAACCAAACAATAGTTTCACTTAATTAGTCAAGAATGTCTGCCTTGACCATCATGTTTTTACATAATTGTCAAATGGGACCAGATTGACAACAGCAACTCCAAAGATTAGATAGGAAAATAAAAGGCAGTGAGTTTATGTTAATAGAGGAGTAACAATTTGGAAAAGAGGGTGAGAATGGTTGTACAACTTGAGGGATGTAATCAGTGTCACTGAATTATACATGTAGAAATTGAATTGGTGTAAATTCTGTGTATATTTTCAACAGCAACAACAAAGCATAAAACAAAAACAACAACAAAAGAAGATGGGAAAGAAGTTAAAGGCCAAACTGAATGTCAGAAGAGACTCTGAAACGTTTTCTTAAGTGCAGAATAGCTAAAGTGAACAGACGAAATAATGAAGTAAAAGAGCAGAACAGATTTCAAAGGGTGACTGGGGAAGACATAGTAAAGTATTTTGGTGAATTATATGAAGAACTGGAATTAGAAAACCAAAAGGGAAGAACATGATCAACATTGCTCAAGCTGAAAGAACTGAAGAATTTTGTGGGCAAAAAATTGAATGATGCAGGAAACATTGAAAGAAGATGGAGGGAATACATAGTCAGTGTACCAGAAAGAATTGGTTGATGTTCACCCATTTCAGGAGGTAGCATAACCTTCAGAATGTCTGCTCCTGAAGAAAGAAGATCAAGCTTCATTGAAGACATTGGTGGGAAAAACAGGTTCCAGGGCTTCTTTTCCCTTTTGTTTTTCTAATTCCAGTTCTTCACATAATTCACCAAAACACTTTATTATGTCTTCTTCAGTCGCCCTTTGAAATCTGTCCTGCTCTTTTACTTCATCATTTTTCTGTTCACTTTAGCTATTCTGAACTTAAGAAAAAGTTTCAGATTCTCTTCTAACATTGAGTTTGGCCTTTAAGGAGTTGACAGAATACTAGTTGAAATGCTTCAGCACATAGGCGCAATACTGAAATTGCCTGCTGGTCTATCTATTTGGAAGATAGCTACCTGACCAACCAACTGGAAGAGATCCATATTCCAAAGAAAGGTTATCAGTGGAATTTTCAAACAATATCATTAATATTGGATGCTAGCAAAATATTACTGAAGATAATTAAAAATGATTGTAGCAGTATATTGACTGCCAGAAGCTCAAGCTTAATCCAGAATGTGGAATTAGGGATATAATTGCTGATGTCAGATAGATCTTGGTAAAAAGCAAAGAATACCAGAAACATGTTTTTTCTGTGTTTTATCAATTCTATGAAAGCATTCTACTGTGTGGAATAGGAGTCAGCTGCAGTGATCCAGGTGAGGATAAAGAACCCAGGCCATGCCCCAAAAGCTGCAAGGAGGCAAAGTGGGAGAAAGAGTAAAAAGGCTAGAGGGACCAGAACAGAGCGAGAAGTCAGCTGCAGGGATCCAGGTGAGGGGAGGGAACCCAGGCCATGCCCCACAAGTGGCAAGGCAGGAAAATGGGAGAAGGGAGAGTAAAAAGGCTAGGGGGACCAGGACAGAGTGAGGAGTCAGCCACAGGGATCCAGGTAATTAAAGGTTGGATTGGCTTCCAACAGCCAAGGGAAACAAACTTGTCTGTTGGTTTATCCTACTGTGGTGATGATTTGCTGTGAGTCTTCAGGCTGTGCCACTGGTATTTCAAACCCAGTGGGGTGTGCATGGTGCACAGGTATCAGCCTGAGACAAACTAGGGAGAAGGAGGAGGCCATCCACTTCTTAAAGAATTGGCCAGGGAAAACCTTATGAATAGCAGACAAAAATTGTCTGATGTATTACTGTGCAACTTTATGAGTAGTCCAGAAAGATTGTCTAATACAGAGGAAGAGGGTGAGTCACTTAGGTTAGAAGGCTCTCAAAATAGGACTGGGAGAGAGCTGCATTATCAGAGAAAAACCAACCTTACTCATATGGATAAGGTAAAGCTTTTCAGACCTCCATTTGCTGATGTGGCACCGCTCAGATTGAAGAGAAACAGTGGCAAACATCCATTAATAATCAGAATATGGAATGTATGAAGTATGCATCTAGGAAAATTGGCAGTTGTCAAAAATGAAATGGAACGCATAAAGATTGATATCTTAGGCATTAGTGAGTGGAAATGGACTGGTTTTGGCCATTTTTGAATCAGACAACCATATGATCTACTGTGCTGGGAATGACAGTTTGAAGAGGAATGACATGGCATTCATCATCACAAAGGATATTTCAAGATCTGTCTGGAAGTACAGTGCTGTCAGTGATAGGATAATATCCATACACCTACAAGGAAGACCCGTTAATATGACTATTATTCAAATTTATGCACCAACCACCAAAGCCAAAGATGAGGAAATTCAAGATTTTCATCAACTTCTACAGTCTGAAACTGACCAAACATGCAGTCAGGATGTGTTAATTATCACTGGTGACTGGAATGCAAAAGTTGCAAACAAAGAAGAATCACCACCGATAGTTGGAAAATTTGGCCTTGGTGACAGAAATAATGCTGGAAATCGCTTGGTAGAATTTTGCAAAACCAACGACTTATTCATTGCAAATACCTTTTTTCAACAACACAAACAGTGGCTGTACATGTGGACTTCACCAGAAGGAACACACAGGAATCAGATTGACTACATCTGTGGCAAGATGTGATGGAAAAGCTCAATATCTTCATCCAAAACCAGTCCAGGAACTGATTGTGGAACAGACCATCAACTACTCATATGCAAGTTCAACTTGAAGTTGAAGATAATTAAAACAAGTCCACAGGAGCCAAAATATGTTGTTGAATATATCCCCCCTGAATTTAGAGACCATCTAAAGAATAGATTTGCCTTGAACACCAATGACCGAAAACCAGAAGAATTGTGGGATGACATCAAGAACATCATGAAGAAAGCAAGAGGTCACTATAAAAGATGAGAAAAGAAGAGAAGACAAAAATGGATGACAGAAGAGACTCTGAAACTTTCCCTTGAGCGGAGAGTAGCTAAAGCCAATGGAAAAAATGACAAGATCAAAGAGCTGAACTGAAGATTTCAAGAAGCAGCTGAAGAAGACAAAGCCAATTACTATAATGAAATGTGAAAAGACCTGGGGCTAGAAAACCAAAAGGGAAGAACACAGTGGGGATTTCCCAAGCTGAAAGAATTGAGGAAAAAATTTAAGCCTCGAGTTGCAATATCAAAAGATTCTATGGGCAAAATATTGAATGATGCAGAAAACATCAAAAGAAGACGGAAGGAATACACAGAGTCACTGTACCAAAAAGAACTGGTCAATCTTCATCCATT
>NW_006921730.1:3379291-3381159 GCF_000298275.1 Orycteropus afer afer
GACAATGAATAAGGAAGACCGAAGAAGAGTTGATGCTTTTGAGTTGTGGTGCTGGTGAAGAATGCTGAAAGTACCATGGACTGCTAAAAGAGCTAGCAGATCTGTCCTGGAGGAAGTACAGCTGAAATGTTCCTTGGAAGGGAGAATGGCCAGACTTTGTCTCACCTACTTTGGTCATGTTGTCAGAAGGGACCATTCCCTGGAGAAGGATATCATGCTTGGTAAGGTGGAGGGTTGACGAAAAGGGGAAGTCCTTCAATGAGATGGATTGACACGGTGGCTGCGACAGTGGGCTCAAGTATGGCAAGGATTATGGACCTGGCCTAGGATCGGGTGTTGTTTCATTCTGCTGTGCATAATGGGATCACTATGAGTTGGAAAGGACTCGACGGCACCTGTCCACCACAATTCTTCTGTGTTGATGGTAACAAATTATGGGTAACATTATGAAGTGTGGGAATTTCAGGACACTTTAATTTTGCTCACATGAATCCTGTACATGAATCAAGAGGCAATATTTCACACAGAACAAGGGGCTAATATATGGTTTTAAATTGGAAAAGATGTGTGGCAGGGTTGTATCCTTTCATTTTACTTAATCTCTATGCTGACCAAATAATTCGTGAAGCTGGACTGTGTGAAGAAGAGCATGACATCGGGACTGGAAGAAGACTCGTAAACAACCTAAGATGCACGGATGATACTGCCTTGCTTTCCAGAAATGAAGATGACTTGAAGCACTCAATGGTGAAGGTCAAACATTAGTGCTTCAGTATAGATTATTCCCGAACATAGAGAAAAGGAAAATCCTTTCACCTGGACTGATAAACAGCATCATGTTAAGTGGATAACAAATTGAAGATGTCAGTAATTTTATTTTACTTGGATTAGCATTCAGTGTCCTTAGAAACAGCAGTCACGACATCAGAAAACATGTTGCATTAGGCAAGTTTGCTGCAATATTTAAAGCTGTAAATAGTAAAGGTGTCACTTTGATGAGTAAGGTGCACCTGATCGAGACATAGTATTTTTAATTGCCTCATAAGCAGCAGTCAAGACATTAGATGATGTATAGCATTGGGAAGGTCAACCACGAAGGAACTGTTTCAAGTGCTGAGGAACAAGGATGTCTCCTTGAGGACTAAGGTGCGCCTGACACAAGCCGTGATATTTCCAATCACCTCATATACATGTGAGAGCTGGACAGTGAATAAGGAAGACCAAAGGAGTTGATGCTTTTGAGTTGTGGTGCTGGTGAAGAATACTGAAGATTCCATGGTGGACTGCCAAAAGAACTAACAGATCTGTCCTGGAGGAAGTGCAGCCAAGATGCTCCTTGGAAGCAAGGATGTCCAGACTTTGTCTCACCTACTTTGGTCATGTTGTCATAGAGGACCATTCCCTGAGAAGGATGTTATGCTTGGTAAGGTGGTGGGTCACAAAGGAGAGGAAGACCTTCGACAAGATGGATTGACATGGTGGCTGCAACAATGGGCTCAAGTATAGTGAGGATCATGGAGCTGGCGCGGGATTGGGTGGTGTTTCGTTCTGCTGTGCATGGGATCGCTATGAGTCAGAAATGACTTGATGGCACCTAACAACAATAACATACTAACACAGATTGAGGTGGAAAAGTTGAACAGACCCATAACAAAAGAAGAAATTGAACAGGTCATAAAAAATAATGAACAAAACAAAAAAAAAAGCCCTGGCCCAGACAGTTTCACTGGTGAATTCTGCCAAATATTCAAAAAAGAACTGACACCAATCCTATTCCTCCAGAACATAGAAAAGAATGGAGTCCTCCCAGAGTCATTTTCTGAGGCAAGCATAACCTTGATACCAAAACCAGGCAAAGACATCACTCA
>NW_006921730.1:3381499-3388507 GCF_000298275.1 Orycteropus afer afer
ATTCCAATCCCTCAAAGAATGTGGCTCTTCCCAGGATGTCCCTGGATATCTTGGAAGCAGGCCACACCCCTAGGGAAACTCCCCTTGGGCAGACTGGCCACTCAGAACACAGTTATCTGATCCCATCATGGGAACAACCACACACAACTGGGGTCCAGCCAAATTGACACACAGCTCCAACTATCACAAATATAGATGCAAAAATCTTCAACACAATCCTTGCCAATAGATTCCAACAGCATATCCAAAAATTAATACAGTATGACCAAGTGGGATTCATAACCAGGTATGCAAGGATGGTTCAACATCAGAAAAACAATCAATGTCAACCATCACATAAATAAAGGAAAAGAACCATGTGATCATATCAATCGATGTAGAAAAGGAATTTGATAAATCCAACACCCATTCCTGATAAATACTCTCAGCAAAATAGAAATAGAAGAGAAATTCCTCAACATAATAAAGGGCACATATGCTAAACCAACAACCAATGTTATTCTCAGTGGAGAGAGACTTAAACTATTCCCCTTGCAAACAGGAACCCAACAAAGATCCCCTCTGTTGTCACTTGTATTCAACATTGTATTAGAAGTTGCAGTCAGGGTAATAAGGCAAGAAGGGGAAATCAAAGGCATCCAGATTGGTAAGGAAGAAGTAAAACTATCCTCTTTGCTGATGATATGATCCTATATATAAAAAGTTCAAGAGACTCAGCAAAATAACTACTGGAACTAATTGAGAGATTGAGCATAATGGTGGGATACAAGATCAGCATACAAAAATCAGTAGGATTCCTTTATGCCAGCAAAGAGATTTGTAAAAAGGACATAAGGAAATTAATACCATTTACAATCCAAAACCAAACTCACTGCCGTTGAGTCGGATCTGACTCATAGTGACCTATCCTTAGGTTTCTGATGCAGATCACTACAGAAGTAGATTGTCCAGCCTTCCTTCTGAGGAGTGGCTGGTGGGTTTGAACCGCCAGTGTTCCAGTTAGCAGTCAAATGCCATAGGCACTATGCCACCAGAGCTCCCCCCAAAATAAAATGCTTGGGAATAAATCTCACTAGGCACACAAGAGACTTATACAAAGAAAACTACAAAGCACTACTTCAAGGAAGCATAAGAAATCTACATAAATGGAAGAACATACTGTACTGTGGATAGGAAGATTGAACATTGTGGGGGGGGGGAAAGGAGTTAATTCCTAGTTCTTGGAATTTACCTAAATGGTGTAATTACAGGTATTCATTGCTTTTTAAATTTGTATATGCTTGAAGTTTTAAAAAATTCCATGTTGTAGACACTATATTGATAAGATTTTTGGATACTACAATAGTCCTGTCACGTTAAAATGAGTTTAAACCAGTAGTATTATATTTGAGTGATAATTCATTCACTTTAGCCTAATAGAAGAAAAGAGCAAATTTAGAAAATCTGTAAATCTCCATAATGAAGTTACTCAGAAATTAATTTTTTTTGTTCTTTACGTAACTTTGTTGTTGTTTGCTGTCGAGTCGGCCCCGACTCATAGCGACCCCTCCTTGGGTTTCTGAGGCAGTATCACTACGGAAGTAGGATTGCCCAACCTTCCTTTAGATGCTTATTAAAAAGCTATAGTTTGAATTACACCTCCTGGGACAAGAATGGATTTATGACAGCTCACTTAAAATACTCTGTAACACAATTTTAGAAGGACATTAATCTCCAGTGACAAAAAAATGAAAACTAAATTAGTATGATATATTTTTTGCTTATTTCATTACAGCTTTTTTTTTTTTTTTTTTTTAAGCAGATGAAAAACTCACTGCCTTTGAATCGGTCCTGACTCATAGTGACCCCTTCTTGGGTTTCTGAGATGGTATCTCTGTGGAAGTAGATTGCCCAGCCTTCCTTCTGAGGAGTGGCTGGTAGGTTTGAACCGTCAGCCTTCTGGTTAGTAGTCAAAATGCCTAGGCACTATGACACCAGAGCTTTTAGCAGATAGGGTTGTTGTTTTTCAACAAGGACTTCATTTCTTGAAAAGATTGACATGAAGTTGTATATTAGTAGCTCTTAGCAATTTTTCAACACTCCTCTCCTCATTTATTAAATTATTTGAACCTCACAGTTTAATGTCTGTGATAAACTCAATGAGATGGATTGACATCTTGCTATGTAAGCAGGAAAGGAATCCCCAATTTGTAATTGAGAAAATTAACAGCTAGAAAGAATAACTATACAGAGATAAAATCAGTAAATACTACTACTTGTCAAGCTAGTTTACTTAACTACATTTCAAAATATGTTCCTTTGTTAAGTTGCCTTTTTTGCTGTCATTTTCTGCTTTGGTTTAGCATATTTATTATATAATGACGTATGATTTCATAATGTTAGTAAAGTTAAGTTTTATTTTACTTATTGATATTATATACAAATTTACAAAAACAAATTGAATAGGCTATGTGAAATGACAACTTTTAGTCTTTCCTTTCAGTTTAAGATGAGATGAAATATATACCTTTATGTGTTCTTTGTGATATTTCAGAATCTTTTGAAATTCTAGGTAGTCCTGGAATTTCTGTGGCAGTGCTAGTTTATGGAGTTGTACACCAAAAGCTGTGCCACCAGAGTTCCTTACTATAGAATATACTGTATTCAGTTATGGGAGTTCTGGTAGCATAGTGCCTAAGGCACTTGACTGCTAGCCAGAAGCCTGGCGGTTCAAACCCACCAGCCACTCCTCGGAAGGAAGGTTGGGCAGTCTACTTCCGTAGTGATGCTGCCTTGGAAACCCAAGGAGGGGTTGCTATGAGTCGGGTCTGACTCGACAGCATATAACAACATCAACAACAACATATTCAGTTATATACTCTTCTAACAGAGTATTATTTCATCAAAATTGCAGAGCATAATGAATTATAATGGTCACGGCATTTGAAAGACTAGTTCATAATTTTTAGTGTAACTTAAAAATAATTAAAGTACATTTCTATAGTGTACTTAATATGTGCCAAGAATTGTGCTAACTGCTTTACATCTGTTATCTTTTTAAATCCTGACATGTTCATATGGAACATGTTTCCTCCCCAATTTAGAGATGAGATAAACGGTAAGAGAAATAAATTATAGTAAGTAACTTGCTCTAGGTAATAGAGCTATTAATTGGTGAAATCAGACTCTGAGCCTATGTTTGTCTGACTCCAAAGTCCTTGTTCTTAACTATACTGCTGTTTTTTCACTCTTTTTTTTCCCCTCAGCTGGTGATTTCCTTTTTTCTTTTTCTTCTTCACATTTTCACTCTTCTGAACTTTAATTTTTCTCATCAGTAGATTAGGAATTGGACTTTATTTTTCAATTCTTTCTAGTTCTAAAATTCCATAGTACTCTATGACCTAGAAGATGCTCTGGTGGGGCAGTGCCTAAGGCATCTAACTGCTAGCCAGAAAGTTGGCGGTTCAAACCTACCAGCTGCTCCGCAGAAGGAAGATGGGGCAATCTACTTCTGTAAAGATTTACTGCCCTGGAAACTCAAAGGGTGTTGCTATGAGTCAGAATCGGGCAGTGAGTTGAGTCTATGAACTAGTTAATAAACATTTGTTGTTGTTGTTATTATGTGCTGTTGAGTCGGCCCTGACTCATAGCGACCCCTCCTTGGGTTTCCGAGGCAGTATCACTACGGAAGTAGGATTGTGTAACCTTCCTTCCGAGGAGTGGCTGGTGGGTTTGAACCGCCAGCCGTCTGGTTAGCAGGCAAGTGTCTTAGCCACTATGCTACCAGAGCTCCCAGTTAATAAACATACAATTTATTATTGTGTAGAATACATCCTTATTCATTAAAGTTCTGCTTCTTCTTTAATATTTTCCCTGTGGCATTTGTTCACGTAATAGCAGACATCTTTCTAATTGAAAGATACTGTAGTAGACATGCTAAGATAATGCTCTGAACTTTCTAATAACTTCAGAAGCCCTATGAGGCTCTGGGGCTTCAGAGATGCATGTTCTAGCATAGCTTGGTATATAAAATTTTCTGTTCAAATGGTTTTGGTTGAATTTTGAAAATTTTCTCCCTCAGGAAACACTTTTAACTTGAATGGGTTCATTTTTTCTCCAAGATTTTTTTTCAGTTCCAGTCTTTGCTTTTTCTTTCTTCAAAATCCAGCAGGGGGGAAAAAAGAAACCATACAGGAATATGGGCAGCCTTTATAAATTTTACCTTTCCTTACCAATATTTGTACTGCCTTTTTGTCAAATACTATCTTTAACATTTTGTGTAGGACTAGTCTATGAACTCCAATTCCCCTATTTGCAGTAAACTTCATTTTTAGGGACTCAACATTTTAAACATTTAAATAAGTAATAGGCATTTAAACAAATACCTGATGGCAGTTGACATTGCTTTAATGTGTCTCCCTGCATGCCCCAAATTTTCATTCTAGTTAAATATTGCAGATTTTTGGTTATTTTTATTGTGAGCAACATTTTGGAATTTAGTAACCATACCATAACCATAAAAACCAAACTCATTGCCATTGAGTTGATTCTGATTCATGGTGACCTCACTGCACATAGGGTTTTCAATGGCTATGACCTTTTGGAAGTAGATTGCAAGGGCTTTCTTTTGAGGTACCCTCCTGATGAATTGGAACCACTAATACTTTGGGTTCGTAAACATAGCTAAACTTGATCCTGTTGAGTCAGTTCTGACACATGATGGCCCAATGTGTTACAAAGTAGAAATGTTCCATAGGGTTTTCTTGGCTGTAATCTTAACAAAAGCAGTTTACTAGGCTTTTCTTCTATGATACTGCTAGATGAGTGAACCTTTAGGTTACTGATCAAGTGCAAACCATTTGTATCACCTAGGGACCTTTTTTTTACCATTTGCGCCACCCAGAGACATTCATAGAAAAAGTATATTGTTAATTCTTAAAAATGAGTTACTAATTTAAGTCTAACAGAGTCTTTTCATACTTAAGAATAAAATTTTATTTATACTAAAATATTTATCTGGAAACATGAATCTAACAAACAAAATTCTCGAAATCCTCTCTGCTGGTATACCTTTATTTTTTCCTGAAGTGTTGAGAACCACAGTTGAGTTGTCTTTAACAGTTCATTTCATAGTAGTAGCTAGTGTCAAGTAAGATGAAAGAGATCTTGAGATTCCTTATGTGGTCTTATGTTGTCCTTGTCCCCACTTTTAATTCAGTAATTTCAAGGTGCGTTTTGTCAGGGATCACAGATACAAGGTACACAATAATAAATAGAATCTTGAGAGATTTTTTTTTGGTCATGTAGTGCTGCTCTAACAGAAAATACCACAAGTGGAATGGCTTTAACAAACAAGAATTTATTCTCTTACAGTTTAAAAAAGAACCCAAACTCACTGCCATTGAGTCATTGCTGACTCATAGTGATGATCCCCATTGGGTTTCCAAGTCTGTAAATCTTTACAGAAGTAGATTGCCCAGTCTTCCTTCCATGGAGTGGCTGGTGGGTTTGAATTACCACCCTTCTGGTTAATAGTCATATGCCTTAGGCATTATGCCACCAGAACTCCTTACATGCAGGGTCAAAGCATGCCAGAAAGCTCAGAGACCTTTATCAGTGCTGCTGCTTTTATATATTGGAAGCAGACTGCATCCCTACTCAGCTGCTCATGGTAGTTTCCTCCATGGAGTTGATTATCAGCTCATAATGGGGAATAACTACATCCAGCTGCCCAGCCACTGAAAACCAGGCCCAGCCAAGTTGACACATAACCTTAACTACCACAGATTTGAATGTTGAAAGGAGGTAGAAAAATATCTCAGAAGCGCCCCTTTCCTCACAATTAGAGGCTGGCAGACTTCTTCTCTTTCTTCTCTCATAAACTCTTAAGTTCAGGGAGTTTTATTGAGTACTAGCCTTTGTTTACATCAGATGTGTTACCTAGTCATTGCAACACCTTTTTATGGTGGTAGTGCTAGAAATGGATTTTTTTTTTTTTCAGGATTTACTGAAGTATTTTTTAAAAAGCTCAGTTCCCTGGAATCTTTTGTGTGGCAAGTTAGTTTTTAGGACATAATGTGATGCAATCAAACCAACAAAGCAGCCAAAAGATAACAGGCAGGAGCCACTTATACTTGGGCAAGTCATATAATTTTTCTGCGCTTTTGGTTCTCTCTGTTTAAAATAAAGAGAAGGACTAATTTTAAAGCTCTCCTTAAGATTAGAAATTCTGTAATTCATAACTATCTGAAACCTAGTGAAAAGAGCATCATGCATCTATGTAGTGAAAATAAAGAATACCTCTAAGTACTACAACAAAAATGTAGCAAAAAGTAAAATTCACATTTTTCTTTTAAAAGTACTCAAGCCTTTTCTGAGTGTATGTGTTACTCAGAAAGAGACAGTAAAGTGCTCTAGTAACATATTCATAAATCAATAGAGAGGAAATAGGAAATCTTTTAAAATACAGTAATAAGAAGTAAAAAATCACAGTGATTTGGTTTAGGCTAATCATTTTAATGCCAAGTGGTAGCATCAAAGCTATCATTGTAATGTGGTGAAATATATCAGTTATTGTTCATAATAACAGCTGGTTTACCACGGCGGTGTAAATGATTTGCCCACAACCACTAAACTGTAGGGTGCTATTTGAACCTACCCAATAGTGTCTGCTTCCTAAAGATCACAACTAAGGAAACCCTATGGAGCAGTTCTCTGTAATATATGGTGTTGCCATAAATCACAGTAGACTTGGTGGCAATGGGTTAGGGTTTTTTTTTTTTTTGCTTAATCAAGAAAAGATTACATTATCCTGTACTGTTTAAGAAAGCACCAGGAATATGTAGTACATTTAATATGGACCCCACCAGTATTAAAAGGTTTGGAGCTTTAAAAATGCTCCAAATTTAATTTTCTACACATTTAACTTTTTGACTCTTTCCCTCATGTTGTTACATAAATTACATACACTATCATCAATATCGGGAGCTCTGGTAGCATAGTGGCTAAGACACTTGCCTGCTAACCAGA
>NW_006921730.1:3388652-3389900 GCF_000298275.1 Orycteropus afer afer
TATCAAGGAGCTCTGGTGGCATAGTGCCTAAGGCATTTGATTGCTGATCAGAAGGCTGGCAGTTCAAAGCCATCAGCCACTCAGTGCAAGGAAGACTAGGTAATCTACTTCCATAAAGATTTACTGCCTCAGAAACCCAAAGGGGGTTGCTATGAGTTGGAGCAACTCAATGGTAGTGAGTTTGGTGTTTTTGGTTATCATCAGTGTCTGTACTGTTTCATTTAAGGGATCTGTTGTTATAGATAGAACCTGAGTGATATCTTTCTTGGTTGATTTAGCATTTGTTACTTTGCAATTGTAAGTATGTAATTGTTTATCAAGGAATTTTTTGTTGAATGAAAATAACAAAGCTTTTTTAAATTTTGCATTTATCTCTTTGAACAAGTATTGGAAAAGAAATAGAAAGCATTTTTTGAGAAAAATTGGTTAAAATTTTACATACCCCAATAGCATTCATTCGTACAGTTTTAAAATTGGCTAATTAAACTTAAAGTTAATTGTAACTGTAAGTTAATCCTTTGCCAATTAATAAGAAACAAGCACTTCTAGAAACAAAAAACCAAAAAGAATATGTTTATCTAGACTTTGGAGTACTCATTGGTTGAATTCTGGAGTGTTACAGTTCTGATAGTTAACTTGTGCTAAGAGGAAATTGTTTGAAAATTCAGCTTCCTAGAATACATGTTTTCACTGAAAACTTCAGTACAGTACAGTGTTTGTTGTTCTGTGTGACAGGATACCCAGAGTTATATTGACGAATGTCCTGGGAACGGAGTTAGGAAGAAAATACATCAGGACTCTACCTGTTACTGAGGCCAGTTTGGGTGATACAGACAACTTGAAATCAGAGCAACTTCCTTCATCACTTGATGGCAACCTAGAATCTTGTCAAAATCCAAATCCTCATAACAGCTGTATTTTATCTGAAAGGTATGTTCAGTGATAATTTTACTAAAAATAAATATTATGCCTATTCTCATTATTTCTCCACAGATACGTTATTGCTAAATGTGAGCTAAATGTGCTCTGATGTCTGCTATGGCTTGTCTCCTGTGGTGCTGGCATGGCTGTCATTGCTAATACCAGTTTCAAAAAATACTAGACACTTTGCATGTATTTTGGAAAAATGTATTCAGACTCTTTTTTTTAAATTAGGATTTGGGTGAAGATTTACAGAGTAAATTCACTTTTCATACAGCAGTTCACATATACTTTGTCTCATGTCATTGACCAAAATTTACAATGCAG
>NW_006921730.1:3406804-3407474 GCF_000298275.1 Orycteropus afer afer
TCTCTGTAATTCTGTCTTCCATTGATTCAATTCTGTTCCTTTGCCTGTTCAAGGTCTTAGCTATTTCTGAAAATTTAGTACTAATCTTTTGGATTTTTGTGTGTAGATTTTGTATCATTTCCCATTTTTCATTTATTTTGTCATTTTGTTCTTGTATTGTCTTTCGAAATTGTTCAATTCGTTAAAGATACCTAAATATAATTCTTTTGAATTCTTTATCAGCAAGTTCCAATGCTGTGTCTTCTACAGGGATATGTTTTGGGTCTGTATCCTGGACTTGTGTTTCTCCTGCTTTATCTTGTTTCTTTGTGTGGACTTTGATGCTCTGTTGTCTATGAGGCATTGTGATGTTTCTGTGTTTATATTTAATTGGTGATTGTGTGTTGGAGTAACTTGCCCATGATTTTCATTTTCTTTCTTTTGTTTGTATGTTATCTACGTAAACAGAGTACTGTGCTGTGCTCCTCTTTTTGCTAGTTGACAGCACTTAGGCTCTCACCACATGTCTCCTTTCTGCCGTATGTCCCTGCCAACCTTGGCAAACAGAGCCTATTCTTAGATCCTTGGAATCTGAATGAGAATGCTGTCACTTTAAAATCTAAAGTGGTTGCCACTTGTAAACATTCAAAATGGCAGCACCCTTGGTCACTTTAAATATCCAAAATGGCTG
>NW_006921730.1:3407959-3413487 GCF_000298275.1 Orycteropus afer afer
TTTCTTAAGAATTTCTGAGTGTTTTCACCTTTTGAAAAATATTTTATGTTTTCATCTACATTTGTTCTACTTAATTATCAATGACAATTTTAACTTTTTTTTGTATCTCTTTCTAAATTTCCTGAAGAAAGTAAGAGTTTTAATGACATTATGCAGTTACTAAATTTAATGTAGAATTAGATATATTAGAAATTATATAATATATTATAGGTGTTTGTTTTTGCCATTGCTACTAGTCCATGAGCTCCTTAAGGAGAGGTATCTTACTTGCCTTTATAGTATATTCAGTGCTTAGCTGAATACTTACTAAATTTAGTGCACTTAGATTAATGTTCATGTTATTTAACTTAATCTTTAGTTTCCTGAGTTGTAAGAAGAGAAATGATTTTTATTGTCCTTTTTACCTAACAAAATTGTTGTATTATTTCTTTTATATCTCCTAAGTACCCAGAAAATGTTATAAAAATGAAAATATTATCACTGAATATACATAACGTAAGAAAAATAACTTATAATGATGTTCCATGGCCGCGGCATTCAAGTACCATCAAAACACATTCTTGCTGTTATAGGAAATAACAGTATTGTGAGGATTCTTTGAAAATACTGAATTATTATTTGTATTTTTCAGGCTTTATACCAGTCTGAGCTAAAGTTTAATAATAATGAGTATAAAATTTCTGGCAGTCCTAAAATATGTCCACTGGTACTTCTTGTTCTCCTCAAGTCCTTTATGAGCAGGAAGCAATTGGTGAGGGCCCTCAAAATTTATTCTTGTGGTAGCAATTTTCTTTGACTTTTACATTTGGAAGAAGCATAAACTTTGGGGCTAGACCCCTGGAGTCAGATCTTAATGTACTGATCACATACTGACATATCTAGGGCAAGTTACTTATCTTTTAACTGAGGATGATAATCCATATTTTATAGTATTATTGTATATATTTAAGAAGATACCTATGTAAAGTCCCTAGTAAAGTACCTGGAATGTAATAGGTGATTAGTAAATAATAGTTATTATATGTATGTCTCTTGTTGCTACTGCTATCAAAAGTACCATTAAAGGATGTTAACGTAGTTGCATTTGATTGTGTGGATCATAACAAACTGTGGATAACATTGAGAAGAATGGGAATTCTGGAGAACTCAATTGTACTCATGAGGAATCTATACATAGACCAGGAGGTTGTCATTCGAAGAGAACAAGGGTACACTGCATGGTTTAAAATCAAGAAAGGTGTGCATCAGGGTTGTATCCTTTCACCATACTTATTCAATCTGTATGCTGAGCAAGTAATCCGAGAAGCTGGACCATATGAAGAAGAACAGGGCATCAAGACTGGAGGCATTAACAGCCTGTGATGTGCTGATGACACAACTTTGCTTGTTGAAAGTGAGGATGACTTGAAGCACTTACTGATGAAAATTGAAGAATACAGTCTGCAGTATGGATTCCATCTCATTATAAGGAAAACAGAAATCCTCACAGCTGGACCTAGCATCGTGATAAATGGGGAAAAGAGTAAAGTTGTCAAAGACTTCACATTGCTTGTTTCTACAATCGACACCAATGGCAGCAGCAGTCAGGACATCGAATGATGTATAGCACTGGTGTTCTGGTTACCTAGTGTTGCTCTGACAGGAATATACCACAAATGGGATGGCTTAAACAAATGGGTTTATTCTCTCAGTTTGGAGGCTTTAAGTCCAAGTTCAAAGTGCCAGGCTCTTGGGGTCCAGCTCTGCCTCCTGCTCCCAGCCCACTGGAGCTAGAGGCGTTTCTTCACTCAGACAGCTGCTGGCTGCTGAGACTGAAAAGCCCAAGGTTGACAAGTAAAAAGGCACAGTCCCGATGTTACCAAACCACACGGCAGGCCATTAAGTCAAGTTCATCGTAAATCTCAAGGTCAGCAGAGCATGGCAGGCTGCTGAATAATGACACACTACATGCAAGATCCAAGCGTGCCATATGTTAGAGACTATTCCCCAAGGCTTCTCCTTATATACAGGAAGCAGACCACATTCCCTAAAGCAGCTACTCAGCTGCTCCTAGTAGATTCTACCATGGAGTTGATTACCGGGCTCATCATGGGGAATACTACAGCCAGCTGCCTAGCCACTCAACCAGGCCCAGCCAAGTTGACACGCAAGCTGAACTACTACAACTAGGCAAGTTGACTGCAAAGGACCTCTTTCAAATGCTGAAGAGCAAAGATGTCTCCTTGAGGACTAAAGTGTGCCTGACACTAGCTATGATATTTTCAGTCGCCTCATATGCATGTGAGAGCTGGACAGTTAATAAGGAAGACCGAAGAATTGATGCTTTTGAGTTGTGGTGCTGCTGAAGAATGCTGAAGTGCATTGCAGCTTGAATTCTCCTTGGAAGTGAGAATGGCCAGACTTCGTCTCACCTACTTTGGTCATGTTATCAGAAGGGACCATTCCCTGGAGAGGGATGTCATGCTTGGTAAGGTGGAGGGTGGATGAAAGAGGGGGAGGCCCTCAACGAGATGGATTGACACAGTGGCTGTGCCGATGGGCTCAAGTATAGCAAGGATTGCGGAGCTGGCACAGGACCGGGCAGTGTTTCATTCTGCTGTGCATAAAGTCGCTATGAGTCAAAAACAACTCAGTGGCACCTAACAACCACCACAACAATTGTAGTTGATGATAAGGAAGTCATTTGTGCTGAGGCTGCTAATGTTTGACCTGAAATCACTGCCACCACTATTATTACAAGTGCTGCCAAGGCAGTTTTCACAGCCATATCATCATCACCATTTGATTTAGAGAGGAATATTGCTCACCTTGATGTCTCTGGTGTTACAAACAGTTGATATACTCAGCTGCTTACTGAAAGATTGGAGTTTTGAGTTCACTGAGAGGTGACTTGGAAGAAAGTGTTGGTTATTTACTTCTGAAGTCAGTCTTTGAAAATCATATGGAGCGCAGTTCTACTTTTTGACACATGCTGAGGTGGCGTCGACTTGATGACAGTTGCTATTGGCTCTTCTTAAACCAAGCTTTAGTTCTCTCTTCCCTTAAAGGGGATTTGTTCCAAGCAGAATCCAGAGTGTCCCATAGATCTGCCGTTGCTGAAAACCCACTTTCATTGAGTCAATTCTGACTCATAGTGACCCTGTTGGACAGGGCAGAACTGCCCCATAGGGTATGGTATCCAAGGCTGTAAATCTTTATGGGAGCAGAGTGTCTCATCTTTTTCCCATGGAGTGGCTGGTGTGTTCAAGCTGCTGACCTTTTGGTTAGCAGCCACATGTCTTAACCATTGAGCCACCAGAGCTCCTTAGATGTGCTCCAGTAGAACTGAAATAAATATAGGATGAACACAGGATAGGCTCAGAATGGGACTCCTGCTGTGTCCAATCTCCTCCTCATCTGCCCATCTTTAAATCAGGAAGAATAAATAAA
The DNA here is from genome assembly GCF_000298275.1 of Orycteropus afer afer. Classification (NCBI taxonomy): domain Eukaryota; kingdom Metazoa; phylum Chordata; class Mammalia; order Tubulidentata; family Orycteropodidae; genus Orycteropus; species Orycteropus afer. Next base: position 3,411,389 of record NW_006921730.1, read on the forward strand.
AGTTTAGATCTTTTGAGACTAAACAAAAAACACATTAATGTCAAGTCAGTTCCAACTCACAGCAATCTTGTAGGACAGAGTAGAACTGCCACACAAGTTTTCAAGACTGTAAATCTTTATGGAAGCAGACTGTCAGATTCTTCTCCTGTGGAGCAGCTGGTAGGCTTGAACCACCAACCTTTTGGTTAGCAGCAGAATGTCTTAACTACTGCACCACCAGAGTACTTTTTGTTACTGTGAAGAATTTGATAAATGTGCCACCTCTTACAAGTGCTAGATTTCAGTGGAACTTTCCTCAGTTTCCATAGACATAGTCCTCATTTTCCAACCCACTATTTTACAAGTTGCTACCTGACTTTAGGAGCTCTGGTGGTGTAGTACCTAAGGCATTTTGACTGCCTAAGCAGAAGGCTGGCATTTCAAATCCACCAGCCACTGCTTGGAAGGAAGGTTGAGCAATCTACTTCCGTAGTGATACCGCCTTGGAAACCCAAGGATGGATCACTGTGAGTCGAAATCAGCTGGATGGCAGTGAGTTTGGTTTTTTGTGGTACCTGACTTTGATACCTTTCTGCGAAGAGTTGGCATATCAAATTGTTATTGCATAGATTTTGGTAAATGTGCCAACTCTTCTTAGGAAGGTATCAAAGTCAAGTAGCAACTCATGAAATTGATGTGTTGAAAAAAATGAGGGCTATGACTGTGGAAACTGAGGGAAATTGCACTGAAAATCTAACACTTCTGCCCTTGATGATGCAGATCAAAAAATATACAAAAGGCTAAAACTTACTTTAGCAATTTAGTCCGAACAACTTGTCCAACTTTAGTGTTCAGAACTGTTAATATTGATAATAACAGACAGCATGAATGAAGTTATGTGGAAAAAACCCCCTTGTGTTTTATATCAGACATCAAAGAATAAAAGAAAATACCAAGGGTGAACAGAAAATTCACGTTAAAATGATCTCTTTGAATTTTTGTTTTTATTATTTATATTTATTTTACATAACATTTTTATTATTGACATTCTTTATAATTTTAACATCATTGTTAGGTGATGTTGAGTCAATTTCAACTCATAGTGCACAGTGTGATAGAGTTGAATACCCTTTAAGGTTTTGTAGGCTGTAATATTTACGGAAGTTAACTGCTAGGTCTTTTCTCTCACTGAGCCTCTGTGTGGATTGGAATGGCCAACCTTTCAATTAGCAGTTGAGCCCTTACCATTGTGCTAGCAGGGCTACTTTTCTTAACGTATATATCCCTAATTGGGAGCTGTGGTGGCATAGTGCCTAAGGCTTTTGACTGCTAACCGGAAGGCTGGTGGTTCAAAACCACCAGCCACTCCTCGGAAGGAAGGTTGGACAGTCTACTTCCATTGTGATATTGTCCCAGAAACCCACGCAGGGGTTGTTATGAGTTGGATCTGACTTGACAGTAGTGTTGTTGTTGTTAGGTGCCGTCGAGTCATTTCCAACTCATAGCGACCCCATGCATAGCAGAATGAAACACTGCCCGATCCTGCACCAGGTCCATGATCCTTGCTATACTTGAGCCCATTGTCGCAGCCACCATGCCAATCCATCTTGTTGAAGGTCTTCCCTTCTTTCATCGACCCTCCTTCTTACCAACCATGACAGTCCTTCTCTAGGGAATGGTCCCTTCTGACAACATGACCAAAGTAGGTGAAATGAAGTCTGGCCATTCTCGCCTCGAAGGAGCATTTTGGCTGCACTTCCTCCAGGACAGATCTTTTAGCAATCCATGTTACTTTCAGCATTCTTCCCCAGCACCACAACTCAAAAGCATCCACTCTTCTTCGGTCTTCCTTATTCATTGTCCAGCTCTAACATGCATATGAGGCTACTGAAAATATCATGGCTTGTGTCAGGCGCACCTTAGTCCTCAAGGAGACATCCTTGCTCCTCAGCACTTGAAAGGGTTCCTTTGAGGCTGACCTGCCCAGTGCTACATGTTGTCTAATATCCTGACTGCTGCTTGGTATTGATTCTAGAACCAAGCAATGTGAATTCTTTGACAACCTCAATCTTTTCTCCATTTATTGTGATGCTGCTTATTGGTCCGGTTGTAAGGATTTT
>NW_006921730.1:3415487-3416657 GCF_000298275.1 Orycteropus afer afer
AATATCAATCTTTATGCATTCCATTTCATTTTTGACAACTTCCAATTTTCCTAGATGCATACTTCGTACATTCCATGTTCCGATTATTAATGGATGTTTGCAGCTGTTTCTCTTCAATTTGAGTGATGCCACGTCAATACATGGAGGTCTTGAAAGCTTTACCTTATCCATATGAGTAAGGCTGGTTTTTCTCTGATAATGCAGCTCTTTCCCAATCCTATTTTGAGAACCTTCTAACCTAAGTGACTCATTCTCCTCCTCTATATTGGACAATGTTTCTGCACTTATAATTATAGGTGATTAGAATGTAAAAATTGGAAACAAAGAAGGACAGGTAGGAAATAAGGCTTTGGTGACACAAGGGATACCAGAGAGAGATTGCATGATAGAGTTTGCAAGACCAACAGCTTACTCATTGGAAAATACCCCTTTTCAACAACAGAATTAGTGAATAAATACGTGGACTTTGCTGGATGGAATACACGTAGCCAAATTGACTACATATGTGGGAAGAGATGATGGAGAAGCTCATTATGATCAGTCAGAACAAGGCCTGGTGCCAGCTGTGGAACAGACTGTCAGTTGCTCCAGTGAAAGTTCAAGTTGAAATGGAAGAAAATTAAAACAAATCCATCAGAATCAAAGTATGAATTTTAGTATATCCCACCTTAATTTAGAAACTTTCTCAAGAATAAGTTTGATGCATTAAACACTAATGACCAAAGACTACATGAGTTGTAGGATGATGTAAAGGATACCATACATGAAGAAAGAAAAAGGTCATGAAAAAAATACAAAAGGGAAAAAAGACCAAATGTATGTCAGAAGAGATTCTGGACAAAAAAAAAAACACCTTGCTTTTTTTCAGGGTGGGGGTAGGTTTGATGACAGACCAGGTTTAATGTACCACACTTAACAATGATTAGACTCATAGTGACCCCTCCTTAGGTTTCCAAGATAGTATCTCTATGGAAGTAGATTGCCCAACCTTCCTTCGGAAGAGTGGCTGGTGGGTTTGAACCACCAGCCTTCTGGTTAGCAGTCAGATGCCTTAGGCATTATGCCACCAGAGCTCCCTGAAAGTGAGGATGACTTAAGGCACCTACTGATGAAGGTTGAAGAATACAGTCTGCAGTATGGATTACATTTCAATATAAAGAAAACAAAAAT
>NW_006921730.1:3417712-3419029 GCF_000298275.1 Orycteropus afer afer
TCAATTCCAGACCTGAAGGGCAGCTAGGGGCCATAGTCTCAGTGGTTCCAGCAGGCTCTATTGGACCAGCAAACCTGGTCCCAACCATGTTTTTTTTTTTTTTCCTTCCAAATGATTTTGAGTTTTGTTCCACATTGTTCTCCATCTCTATCAAGTATCTCCTACATCCCTTCCAAGTGGATGACAGTGGCAGCCGGGCACCATCTAGCTTCTGGTCTTATAGTTGTATAGGTTGCAGATCAGATGGTGTATCAGTTGCGAGGACTGATTGTTTCCATTAATTTTGGTTTTCTTCTTTCTTCTTTGCTCTTGACGAGGATATATGGACATTTTTATAGCACTTATAGATACATACGTAGAAACATTGTCTCCCAACCTTATATATGATCATGGGTATATACCCTTTTGCAAATGGATAACCAGTTTTGCCAGCACCATTTTTTAAAGAGACTGTGTTGTTGTTGTTTTTGTTGTTATGTGCCATCAAGTTGGCCCCTACTCATAGCGACCCCTTCTTGGGTTTCTGAGGCATAATCACTATGAAAGTAGATTGCCCCATATTCCTTCTCAGGAGTGGCTGGTGGGTTTGAACTGCCAGCATTCTGATTAGCAGTCAAATGCATTAGGCCCTACTCCACCAAAGTAAGTTACTCCTCTTGATGATATCCCATACAAATCTTTGACTGTCTTCATTTTTTTTTTGATCTTTTGTCTGACTGATCCCTTACCAAAGTAATAGTGAGATATTTGTCTTCAGTCTCCCTAATCCTGTCTTCCATTGATTCGATTCTACTCCTTTGCCATATGTGTGTTAACCTATTTCTGAAATTTTACTATTTATCTTCTGGATTTCTATTTGGAGACTTCGTATTTCTAATCTTTTGTTTGTTTTGTCAGTTTGTTTTTGTACTGTTTTAGAAGTTTTCCTGTTTTCCTTAATTTTTTAGTATTTCCTTGATGTGTGTCTCCATCCATTGAAAGTACCTAAATGTAATTTTTTAAAATTCCTCATCAGGGAATTCTAATACTGCTGTTTCTTCAGGAAAGTTTTCTGGGTTTGTATTCTGGTCATTTGTTTCTACTACTTTTTATTTCTCTGTTGTGTGTACTGTGATGGTGTTGTCTGTAAGACATTGTAACGTTGTTATATGTTTATGTAATCAGTGACTGTATGTTGGTGTGATTTGCCCAAGATTTTTTTATTTTTTTGATATATATGAGTAAGCAGCGTACTATGCTTCTGTACTTTCTAATTGGCAGCATTTACACACTCACCACTTGTGTCCTGGTGGGTGTGAGAGAGAATGAGAGTCTGTG
>NW_006921730.1:3420049-3421527 GCF_000298275.1 Orycteropus afer afer
TTTGGTTGCCTGTGCTGTTTTCAGTAAACATAGCCTGTTCTTACAACGCTGGTATTAGAATGCTGCCGCTGCTTGCATATATCCAAAATGGCTGCACTGCTTGCAAATATTCAAAATGTCTGTGGCCTCCAGACAGCTGAAAGTCAAAAGCTTATTTTATCTCATCCTTCATGTTTCTCTTTCTAGTCATTAGCCACCAGTGCATTTGTCCATGCAGCCTGTGGTAGTTAAGTTTGTATGTCAAGTTGGCTGGTCCTGGTTGAGTGGCTGGGCAACTGGTGGTAGTCATTCCCCATGATGAAACTGGCATTCAGGTCTATGGTGGGAATCTACTACAAATAGCTGAGTAGCTGCCTTGGGGATGTGGTCTGCTTCCTGCATATAAGGAGAAGCCTTGGGGATAGTCTGTAGCTTATGGCACGCTTAGACCCTGCATGTAGTAGTGTCGTTGTTCAGCAGTCAGCCATGCTCTGCCAGCCTTGCGACTTAAAATGGACTTAAATTAACGGCCTGCTGTGTGGTTTGGTAACATTGGGACTGTGCCATTTTACTTGTCAACCTTGGGCTTGTCAGTCTCAGCAGCCAGCAGCTGTCTGAGTGAAGAAACACCTCTAGCTCCAGTGGGCTGGGAGCAGGAGGAAGAGCTGAATCCCAAGGTTGAGGGGCTTTCACCTAGCCCCTAGAGCCTGGCACTTTGAACTCGGATTTCTGACCTCCTGAATTTTAAGAGAATAAGCTTCTGTTTGTTAACACCATCCCATTTGTGGTATATTCTTGTCAGAGCGGCATTAAGTAACCAGAACACAGCCCTTGGAGAACAGGACCAATTTTTAGGTTCCTGCCCAGATCCTAATGCCACTTGTATATATTCAAACTGGCCACGCTGTCAGGATAGTGGACCGTCCACCGATCTATTTGTCTCCTTATTCACTGTTTTCATTTTGGGGCTTCTACTTGTTGGTATTTAATCCACATTATTCTTCCTTCCAAAGCTGAGGACTCCAGGATTATCTTCTGTATCTGTGTCAATTGTTTTTTCTTTGTTGAGGTGGGTCTGTGTAGCTTGTCTGCGTATTCTGCCATCTTGCCAGAAATCTTCTTCAGTCTATAATACTTTGTCTTCTCAAGATGCTCTTTGAAAATTTCTATTCAGCTGTTTTATTTTATCCTTTCTACTATTTGCTATTGCTTCTCTCCATTTTAGAGCACATTTCAGAGTCTCTCTTACATCCATTTTGGTCTTTTCTTCCTTTTCTGTCTTTTTAATGATCTTTTGCTTTCTTCATGTATGATATTCTTTCTTTCTTTCTTTTTTATTGTGATTTGGGTGAAGATTTACAGAGCAAATTCACTTTCCATACAGCAGTTTACATATACTTTGTCCCATGACATTGACCACAGTTTACCACAATGCAACAGCTCCCCTCCCACTTCCTCTCCATAGTTATCTCTTTCCAGTGCCCATCCCTCCATGGACT
>NW_006921730.1:3423468-3426737 GCF_000298275.1 Orycteropus afer afer
TGATCCTTTTCCAAAGAAGTATTCAGGTATTTGTCTTCAATCTCATTAATTCTGTCTTCCATCGTATCAATTCTTCTCCTTTGCCCTTCCAATGTGTTACCTATTTCTGACAATTTAGTATTAGTCTTCTGGATTTCTATCTGTAGATTTAGAATAATTTCTAATTTTTCATTTAATTTGTCATTTTGTTTTTGTAATTTCTTCCATAATTCTTCTAAGGTTTTTTCTGTTTTCTCTTTGGTCTGTCTCTCAATCCTTTGAAGATACCTAAAGATAATTCTTTTGGATTCCTTATCAGAGAGTTCCAGTGCTGCTGCTTCTTTAGGGTTATGTTCTGGGTCTGTATCCTGCTCCCTTGTTTCTACCACTTTATCCTGCTTCTTTGTGTGGACTGTGATGGTCTCTTGTCTCCGAGGCATCATTGCATTGTTGTATTTAGATCTGTGTTAACTGTTTGTGAAGATCAGTCAAGGGTGATTTTTGCTCTTCTTGGTGGTTTTTTATCGTTGGCCCGTTGGTGGAAAAGGAGGTAGTGGGTCTCGCTCAATAAGTGAAGTTGCAGGAGGTGTGGATGTAGTTGTGTCTTACGGGGACTGTTGTTGTCTCCCACTTAGGTAGACACAAATTACAGTTGAATAACCTTCAAAAATCTAAAAGCACAGGGACAAAAAACATGGCATGTAATCACACAGGGACAGTTACCCCCCCAAGAAAAACGGAAAAAGAAGAAGAAAAAACAAGAAAACTGCAATATATGGGATAGGGCACTAAGAAAAAAAAGTAGGGAAGGAGCATAATAAATGAAGAAAAAAAATGGGAAAAATACAAAAAGAAAAACAAGGAATGGGGTTCTCCAGGAGAAAAAAGGGGGAAAAGAAAAAAAACCAACACAAAAAATACCTTAAATTAAAAAAAAAGTAATTTCAACCAGGCACAGGGAAAAGATAAAATGCTAAAAACTAGGACCTGGAAGGGGAAGATTAAGAATAATAATAAAAAGGACAAAAATATTAATAATATATTACTTGTTTAAAACAGACTAATACAAGCAAACTAATCACCAGAAAAAAGAAAATGAAAAAGAAAAAAATAAAAATAAAAAGAGAGAAAAATAAATCAGTGGATGACAAGGCAGGGCACCCAGGCTCCGTTTGAGTACATAGACCGTGATGGAGTTCTTGTGGGCCCAGAAGGTAGGTGGCCGCACCTCTGTTCACCAAGCGGGTGTGGGGTATAAGAGTAACAAGAGGAATGTCGTACCTTTTCCCTCTTGCAGGTCCTGATTATCCTTGGGGTTACTGGAAAGCAGAATGTGTTCTTAAGCCCCAGGAATCTGCGAGAATGTTGTCTCTTTAAATATCCAGAATAATCAAGCCACTTTTTAAACCTTCAAAATGGCGGCACCCTCCGGATTGGCAAAAGTCCACAGCTCAGCCCACCTTTATTTTCACCTTCTCCGTTTGTTCCCCAGCCACCGTGCATAGTCCTCCGTGCAGTCCCTGGCTAGCAGGGTGATTTTTAGGTTAATTCTTAGGTCCTCCCACCACTTGGGAATCTCCAAGCTGTCTGTGCCATCAGGATTGCTCAGGCTCGCTGCCAGACCTCAGCTCCATCTGTCTCCTTTTATGGTATTTTCACGCAAATTCTTCTGCTAGTTGGGGTTTAGTCTACTTCTATATCCTTCCGTTCAAGGCTCAGGGGTCCAAGATTATCTTCTGTGTCTATATTAATTGTTTTCCCTTTTCTTTGTTGAGGAGGGTCTGTGCAGTCTTTCTGCCTAGTCCGCCATCTTGCCGGAACTCTCCATTTATGATATTCTTTATGTCATCCCATGATCTGTCTGGTCTTTGGTCATTGGTATTCAGCATATCAAATCTGTTCTTGAGATGGTCTCTAAATTCAGGTAGTATACAGTCAGGGTCATATTTTGGCTCTCATGCACTTGCTTTTATTTGCTTCAGTTTCAACTTGAACTCCACAGTCAGCTCCTGGCCTTCTTTTGACTAGTGATACTGACCTCTGTATTGCCTCTTCCACAGATGTAGTTGATTTTATTCCTGTGTATCCTGTTTGGTGAGGTCCTTGTGTACAGTTCCCATTTATGTTGTTGAGAAAGATAATGCAAAGAATAAGTTGTTGATCTTGAAAAATTGTATCAGGTGGTCACTGTTGTCATTTCTATCACCAAGGCCATGTTTTCCAACTTACCATGCTGCTGTTTTGTTTCCAAGTTTCTCATTCCAATCACCAGTAATTATGAATGCATCTTGATTGCATATTTCTTCAGTTTTAGACTGTAGAAGTTGGTAAAAGTGTTCGATTTCTTTATCTTTGGCTATACTGGTTGCATGTCAGTTTGAATAACAGTAGAATTAACTAGTCTTCCTTGGAGGTATATGGATATTATCTTATCATTTACAATTTTGTACTTTAGGATAGATCTTGAATTGTTCTTTTTGACGATGAACGCAATGCCATTCCTCTTAAATTTGTCATGCCTAGCATAATAGGCCATATGACTGGCCAATACCATTCTTGTTAGCTAGTGCCTGCGATATTGATCATTATCCATTCTATTTCATTTTTGACAACTTCCAGTTTTCCTAGTTTCATACTTTGTACATTCCACATTCTTATTATTAATGAGTATTTTCAGCTGTTTTTTCCCCATTTTGAGTTGTGCCACATCAGCAAATGGAGGTCCTGAAAACTTTTTTCCATCTACGTCATTAAGGTTCATTCTACTTTGAGGAAGCAGTTCTTCCCCAGTTGTATTTTGATTGACTTTCAATCTGAGGGACTCATCTTTCTGCACTATTTCAAACAATGTTTGATGAGTTTTCATAATGTTTTTCAGTAATATATCAGACAGTGATTCACTAGTATTCATAAGTTTTTCAGTGGCTAGTATTTTTCAGAACTGGATGGTCCTGTTGCTCTTCCCATACTGTCTTAGTTTGGAAGTTGCGCTAAAACCTGTCTGCCATTTGAAAGACCAGTGGCATAGCTTCAGGCCTCACAGCAAAACACAAATCCCATCTGGTATGACAAAGTGACAGATGAGTGATGGCCAGCATTCATTAGAGGTTATTAATTAGACTTTAGCTAAAAACATCAAATTGCCACCTTAACTTGCAAGAATTTAATACAGATTTTCAATAGAGGGCGCTCAGAGCTTTCAAATGGAACTAGAGGAGGTTTCATATTTGATTCATTTATTCTTGCTGTATCGTAGTTTCCTGTATGTCTATCACCTGATTTTTAATTTT
>NW_006921730.1:3428682-3430122 GCF_000298275.1 Orycteropus afer afer
TTCCCAAGTATTTTATTGATCTGTGTGTTTTTGGCTATAAATTTTCATCTGACTAGGAAAGCTATACTATGTTCTTAGAAAATAAAATTTTTATATAATTAAGATTATTTGAGATTGTAGATCTTGCTTAAATAGTGTTACAGAAGAGTTTTAGACCTGTGAGAGTTTTTTTTTAAATAATTGTTTTTGATAGTTGAGGATATACACAGCAGAACATACACCAATTCGAGAGTTTCTACATCTGAATTCAGTGACATTGATTACATTCTTCAAGCTGTGCAACCATTCTAATCTTCCTTTTCTGAGTTGTTTCTCTGCCACTAGCATAAAATCACTGTCCCTAACTTCCTAGCTAATCTTTCCCATTGCTGTTGTCATTTGTATCCTGTATAAATAGTTCTTAGAAAAGCATAATGCTCAAAGCAGACATTTTTTAATAGTTAAGCTAAACTGTTGTTAAATCTTGATGCATTGAGTTTGGGTTTTGTTGTTGTTGTTAAGAAGACTTTAGGGTATATTTTTGGTTTAAGGTTTAGGATTATCTCAGGGTAGTAGTTTTTGGGATTCATCAATTTCCATGGCTACAGAAAGTCTGCGACCCATGAGAATTTGAAATTCTGTTCCATATTTTCCTCTATATGATCAGGATTCTTCTTTAGCATATTTGATCAAAATGCTCAATAATGGTAGGTTGGCATTAGCCAGTTCTTCTTATCTCTTGGCAAAAGAGGTGGTTGTTCATGGAAGTGATTAGCAACACATTCTATTCCTGATTCTTCTTCTTCCTCTGTTGCTCCAGGACAATAGAGACCAATTGTTTTTCCTTGGATGGCTGCTTGCAAGCTTTTAAGACCCCAGGTGCTAAGCAGTGAACTGACATAATGAACAAATAATTAGGCCAGTTGAGTAGAATGTTCCTTGAAGCCGTGACCCTAAAATTTCAAACCAAGGAACCAAATCCTGTGAGGTTTTTATTGTACATAGGCAGCCTCAACAACTACCCTTCTTCTTTTTTTCTGTAATAAACGTATCATGCAGCATTTATCAGTTCAACTTTTTATAGGTGTACACCTTATTGACAGTAATTACATTAATTGACTTAGACTCCTAAGGTTTCATTCTAACCCCTTTTGCCAGTCTGGAATTATATAAATTTATTTTTAGTTTGGAAATACTCTGGGTGAATTTTACATTAAGAATAACATTGTTTTGGTGAGACTTTGTCTGGTAAAGAATTATGTATTAATGAAAGGCCCTCAAAGCAATAACACATAAAAAGGGTCCTGTTTTTTAAGGCTTCATATTTCAGTGATGTGACAAATAGGTTGAATGCATGAATGAATAAATAAATAAACAGCTAGTTCAAAATCCCTTTATTAAAAACGGTGCTCCTCATGACTACTGAGTTTCTAAGGAATGTATATGCAAAGGGAAATGATC
>NW_006921730.1:3434327-3448281 GCF_000298275.1 Orycteropus afer afer
ATTGTGGGGCTGGCGCGGGATCGGGCAGGTTTCGTTCTGCTGTGCATGGGGTCGCTATGTGTCGGAAACGACTCGACGGCACTTAACAACAACAACAACAACAACAACATAAACATAGTGTAATTATCAAAACCAAGATCTAACATTAATTTAAAAAAATCATTAAAAAAAAGTCGTCAGTACAAGACAAGTAACTATAGACTTTATTCAGATTTCACCAGTTTTCCATTCGTGTCCTTTTAATTTTTCAGGATCCAAACTAGAATTCTACATTGTATTTAGTTGTCATGTGTCCTTAGTTTCCTCCAATCTGTGACAGTTACTGTCTTCCTTTGTCTTTCGTGATCTTGACACTTTCAAGACTGTTTATCAGTATTTTCATAAAATGTCCATCAATTTTACTTTATCTGATGTTCTGTAATGATTAGATTGAAATGATAGATTCTTTATCTTTTCACCGTATTTATTCAGTTAATATGCTGAGCAGTTAATCTAGGAAGCTGGAGTGTGTGAAGAACGTGGCATCAAGATTGGAGAATGACTCATTAACAACCTGTGATATGCGTACGTCACAACCTTGCTTGCTGAAAGAGAAGACCACTTGAAGCAGTTACTGATGAATCCTTCAGTATAGATTACACCTCAACATAAAGAAAGAAAAACTGCTCACAACTGGACCAGTAAGCAACAACATGATAAATGGAGAAAACAGTGAAGTTGTCAAAGATTAAATTTTACTTGGTTTCACAATTAAACACCCATGCAAGCCACAGTCAGGAAATCAAATGACATATTACTTTAGGCAAGTCTGCTGCAAAAGACTTCTTTTAAAGTGTTAAAAACCAAACTTGTCACTTTGAGGACTAATGTGTACCTGACCCAAGCCATGGTATTTTCAGTTGTACGTATGTAGAAGTTGGTATTTTCAATCGTATGCATGTAAAGTTCTATAAGGAAGACCATAGAAGAACTGATGCATTAGAATTGTGGTATTGACACAGTATTTTGAATATTCCATAGACTTCCAGAAGAATGAACAAATCTGTCTTAGAAGAAATATAGCCTGTATGCTAGGATTGTGAGATTTTGTGTCACATACTTCGGACATGTTATCAGGAAGGAGTGGTCTCTGTTGAAGAACATGGTGCTTGGTAAACTAGAGAGTGAGGAAAGAGGAAGACCTTCAACAAGATACATTGACAAAGTGGCTGCAACAATGGGCTCAAACTTAGCAATGACTGGAAGGATGGTACAGGACTGCGTAATGTGTCTTGATGACAGCTAACAGCAATAACCAAAGAAATGATGTACCCTTTTCAGTACATAGTATTATCACTGTATTACTGGTGATAACAACCTTGATCACTTGGGTGAATTGATACCTGCTAGTAAAGTTACTTTTTTCTCTTTGTAAAAATTAATACATACTTTCAGACTTTTTAAATATCGTTTTGTCCTCAAATTTTCTCACACGAATTCAGGTAACCATTAGTGGATCTTGCTTCCAACAGCTATTACTATAGTGTTCTAATGGTCACTTTCTATTTTGTTCATTCTTTCTACATTTATTAATTGAAATTCTATTTTAAGGAATAGCTGTCCCTCCTTAATTACATATGTGCGTGTGTGCTCTCAAGAAATTATAATCTAATACTGTCATTATTTGGTTTGTTGTGCAGATTGTTTCAGCTTTGGCATTGGGAGTTGTTTCATGTTGGCTCCAGTGCCTATTTGACATGATTCAACCATTTTTTGTGTTTTCTTCCTTATTTTCCAGTACAAGATGCATTAGACTTATCTTATATTTTTCTTGTCTCAGCTTGGATGGAATCAACTTCTTCTCCAAGAATCCCTAGTGACTTTTACTGGAGAGTAATATTTAGAACTCAGGTGTTGGTGAGATTGTGTGCTTTCGAGTAAATTCCAACTCATGGTGATCCTGTAGGACTGAGTAGAACTGCCTCATAGTTTTAGCCTTTCTCAGAGCTGTGAAATATATGGATGTATGTTTGTTAATCTATGTATATAAACAAATTTGTATTTATTTGTGTACATAACTTCTTTGTACATTATAAAAACACGAGTCCATAATACTTTGGATTTCAATTCATTACCATAAGTTTTATTCTAGGCTTCCTTTTGTTATTTGTAACATCTTTCTCTGGCAGTAAGGTATCTGTTTCCTTATCAATAACATAACTACTTTCTTATTTAATGGCTTGTATACAGATGAAGTCATCTCAGAATTGCTAACCAACACAAAACGTTTAGTGTGAGGAAATCTCAGGGTAATTCTAATATCTACCTTCAATTGCAAACCTCTAAGCAACAACAGTTGGTTGGGTCTTTAGCTCAGATATTTGTCTAGTCTTCCATCATGGGAAAATAGACTGGAAAATATGTGAGCCTCAGGTCCACTGTTGTCTTGATAGGACAAGTAAGCTAAAGGCAGACTGGAGCAACTACTCTGAGGTCCATTTCTTCAGAGCTTCTCTGGCTAACTTCACCTTCCTGTCCCAAAGTTTAGAACTTAATCTGCCCAATATTTTACGCTTACTTTTCTCTGGGTCACACCCTGTTTCTGCTTGGTGTTCTAAAGTGGAAGTTCCCACTGTAGAAGGAGATATCACTGAGACCTGTATTACTGCAGGGACAGGAAAATAATGAAGATAAATGAACTCACTTCAAAGAACACTTTAATCCTCTTTGCTCCTTCCAACCCAAATTCTATACTTTGGAATTTTAGTTCTTTTTTTAAGGATTTCATTTTGTCCTTAACTCATTGGAACTCTTCTTTAGAGCTTAAGTGAGACTTGAGTGGCTGGGAAGTGGGATGTAGAGAGCCTTTGAACTCTCCCTAGAGGATAGTTGCAGTGTAGAATCAAACTTATCACTTATGTAAGTAATTACCTCCTTTTGTATACTTGGGCCCTTATCCCTGGGATTGCTCTTTTACTCCCTCAAGAGTAGTCTGAGAGAAAATCAGCAAGCAGAATACTAAGAGCTAAATTTAAGTGATTATGCTCTTTGAATCTTGAAATCAAAAGTGCTTAGTAATGCTTTTAAATATTTAGTTACCACTATGAGCTTTTTTGAAAAGATTAATCAGTAAAGGATTTGAGTATACATGTTGTTATAATGAAATATACAAAGACCTGGAGTTAGAAAACCACGGAGGAAGAACACGTTTGGCATTTCTCAAGCTGATGAAGAAAAATTCAAGCCTCAAGTTGCAACATTGAAGGATTCTATGTGCAAAATATTGAATGATTCATGAAGAATCAAAAGAAGATTGAAGGTATATACAGACTCAGTGTACCACAAAGAAGTGGTCTGTGTTCATATATTTCAGGAGGTAGCATATGATCAAGAACCAAAGGTGTTAAAGGAAGAGTTTGAAGCTGCACTGAAGGAATTGGCAAAAAACAAGGCTCTAGGAATTGATGGAATACCCATAGAGATGTTTCAACAAACAGATGTTGCAGTGGAAGCACTTACTCGTCCATGCCAAGAAATTTGGAAGATAGATACTTGGCCAACTTACTAGTAGAGGTCCACATTTGTACTCACTCTGAAGAAAAGTGGTCCAACAGAATGTGGAAATTATTGAACAGTATCATTAATGTCACACACAAGTGAAATTTTGCTGAAGATAATTTAAAAAATGGTTGTAGTAATATATTGACAGGGAAATTTCAGAAATGCAAGCTGGATTTAGAAGGGCATGTGCAGCGAAGGGATATCATTGCTGATGTCAGCAATGGCTGAAAGCAAAGAATGCCAGAAAGATGTTTACTTGTGTTTTATTGACTGTGCATAAGCATTTGATTGTGTGAATCACAACAAATTATATATAACGTTGAGAAGAATGGGAATTCCAGAACATTTAATTGTGCTCAGGAGGAACCTGTACACATACCAGGAGGCTGTCATTCTTACAGAACAAGGGGATACTGCATGGTTTAAAATCAGGAAGGCAGTGCATCAGGGTTGTATCCTTTCACCAGATTTATTCAATCTTATGCTGAGCAAATAATCTGAGAAGCTGGACTGTATGAAGAAGAACGTGGCCTCAGGATTGGAGGAAGACTCAGTAACAACCTGCGATATGCAAATGACACAACCTTGCTTGCTGAAAGTGGAGATGACTTGAAGTACTTATTGATGAAGATTAAACAGTGCAATCTGTAGTGTGTATTAAACCCGAACATAAAGAAAATGAAAATCCTCACAACTGGGCCAATAAGCAGCATCACAGTAAATGGAGAAAAGATTGGTATTGTCAAAGATTTCATGTTACTTTGATTCCATGATCAACACCAGTGGAGGCAGCAGTCAAGAAATCAAAGTATGGCACTGGAAAAATCTTCTGCAAAAGACCTCTTTAAAGTGCTGAAGAGCAAAGATGTTTCTTTGAAGACTAAGGTGCATTTAACCCAAGGTATGGTATTTTCAGTTACTCATATGCATGTGGAAGCTGGACAGTGAATAAGGAAGATTGAAGAAGAATTGATGCTTTCGAGTTGTGGTGTTGGTACAGAATATGAAAGTACTGTGGACTGCCAGCAGAACTAACAAATCTATCCTGGAAGAAGTGCAGCCTGAATGCTCTTTGGAAGTGATAGTGGTCAGAGCTCATCTCACCTACTTTGGTGATGTTGTCAGAAGGGCCCATTCCCTGGAGAAGAATATTGTGCTTGCTAAAGTGGAGGATTAGCGAAATAGGGAAAGGCCCTCAATGAGATGGATTGATACATTGGCTGCAACAATGGGCTCAGGTCTAGCAAAGATTGTGAGACTGGCGCAGGACCAGGCAGTGTTTTGTTCTGTTGTACATAAGGTCACTACAAGTTGGAGCCAACTTAGTGGCACATAACAACACAACTCACTGAGAAATAAAAAGAAGTAATTTATACTTCCCAGACTGTTCTATTTTTCACACGTTTTTCATTCTTACTCATTTAGCAAAATGTTATGCAAATAAAATATAAATCAGTTGTTTGCAAGTATTTTGATTGCGATTGACAGGAAGCAAATACATTGTGACCTAGACATCATGACTGGAAGGCAGTAGGTGGGTGTTTGTGTGCGTAAGATGTAGGTCGTGGTAAGCCAGCCCTGGGAGCATTGGAAGGTAGGTGTTTGTGTGTGTGGAAGCAGCCATGGTAAGCCAGGCCTGGGAGCAGCGGAAGGTGGGTGTTTGTGCCCTGGGGGCAGGCTAGGTAAGTGAGCAGGGTGAGGGAGACCAGGAAATGAACAGAGCAGTTTGGAACAGCTAAAGCAGACAAACTTGTCTGTCAGTTTGTCATACTGTGGTGGCTTGAGTGTTGCTGTGAGGTTGGAGGCTATGCCACTGGTGTTTCAAATGTCAGCAGGGTTACCCATGGTGGATAGGTTTCAGAGGAGCTTCCAGACTAAGACTCAGAAGAAGACAGGAAAGGAGCCATCTACTTCTCAAAGAATTTGCCAGTGAAAACTTTATGAATAGCAGTAAAACACTGTCTGATATGTTACTGGAAAACTTTATGAATAGCCTTCAAACATTGTGTGTGTATAGTGCTAGAAGATTAGCTCTTCAGGTCAGAAGGCACTCAGAATACAACTGGAGAAGAGCTGCCTCCTCAGAGTAGAGCCAGCCTTAATGATGTGGATAGAGTAAAGGTTTCGGGACCCCCATGTGCTGGTGTGGCATGTTTCAAGATGAGAAGAAACAGCTGCAAACATCCATTAATAATCATAACATGGAATGTATGAAATATGAATCTAGGAAAATTGGAAGTTGTCAAAAATGAAAAGAAATGCATAAAGATCGATATTCTAGGCTTTAGCTCTGGTGGCATAGTGCTTAAGGCATTTGACTGTTAACCAGAAGGCTGACAGTTCAAATCCACTAGCCACTCCTCAGACGGAAGATTGGGCATTCTAATTCCGCAGAGGTACTGTCTTGAAAACCCAAAGAGGGGTGCCTATGAGTTGGATCTGACTTGATGGCAGTGAGGTGTTTTCTTTTCTTTTCTTTGTTTTTTTTTAATAGTGTGCTGAAGTGGCCTGGTTTTGGGCATTTTGAATCAGACAACCATATGATCTACTATGCTGGGAGTGACAAATTGAAGGAGAGTGGCATGGCATTCACCATCACAAAGAATGTGTCAATAACTGTCCTGAAGTACAGTGCTGTCAGTGATAAGATAAAATCCATATGCTGACAAGGAAGACCAGTTAATACGACTATTATCAAATTTACTTACCAACCACCAAAGCCAAAGATGAGGAAATTGAAGATTTTTTACCAACTGCTGCAGTTTAAGCTAACTTAACATGTAATCAAGATGTGTTAATTATCACTGGTGATTGGAATGTAAAAGTTGGAACCAAAAATATCCCTGGTAGTTGGAAAATATGGCTTTCGTGATAGAAATGACATTGGAGATGGCATGATAGAATTTTGCAAGACCAATGACTTATTAATTGCAGATACCTTTTCTCAACAACACAAACGGTTATATACCTGGACTTTGCCAGATCGAATACACAGGAATTAGATTGACTACATATGTGGCAAGAGGCAATGGGGAAGCTCAGTATCTTCAGCCAAAACAAGGCTAGGAGGTGAGCGTGCAACAGATCATCAATTGCTCATATTCAAGTTCAAGTTAAAGCTGAAGACAATTAAAAGACATCCACAAGAGCCAAAATATGACCTTGATTATATCCCTCCTGAATTTAGAGACTAATTAAAGAAAGATTTAATGCATTAAACACCAGTGACTGAAAACTAGTGGAATTGTGGGATGACATCAAGAACATTATTCAAGAAGAAAGCAAAAGGTCATTAAAAAGACAGTAAAGGATGAAAAGACCAAAATGGATGTCAGAAGAGACTTTGAAACTTGCTCTTGAATATAGAGTAGCAAGAGCAAATGGAAGAAATGACAAGATAAAAGAGCTGAACAGGAGATTTCAAAGAACAGCTTAGGAAGACAAAGTCAATTATAATGAAATGTGCAAAGACCTGGAGTTAGAAAACCAAAAGGGAAGAATATGTTCAGCATTTCTCAAGCTGGAAGAACTGAGGTAAAAGTTTAATCCTCGAATTGCAATATTGAAAGATTCCATGGGCAAAATATTGAATGATGTAGGAAACATCAAAGAAGATGGATGCAATATACAGTCATTATACCAAAAAGAATTAGTTGTTGCTCATCCATTTCAGGAGGTGGCTATGATCAAGAACCAATGTTACTGAAGGAAGAGGTCGAAGCTTCAGTGAAGGAATTGGTGAAAAACAAGGCTCTGGAAATTGAGATGTTTCAACAAACAGATGTCCTGCTGAAGGCACTCACTTGGCTATGCAAAGGGATTTGGAAGACAGCTATCTGGCCAACTGGCTGGAAAAGATCCATATTTGTACCAATTCCAAAGAAAGGTGATCTGACAGAATGTGGAAATTATTGAACAATATCATTGATACCACAGGAAAGTAAAGTCTTATTGAAGATAATTCAAAAACGGTTAAGCAGTATATTGACAGAAAACTTCCAGAAATGCAAGCTGGATTCAGAAGAGGACGTGGAATGAGGGATATCATTGTTTATGTCAGATGGATCTTGGCTGAAAGCAAAGAATACCAGGAAGATGTTTACTTGTGTTTTATCGACTATGCAAAGACATTTGATTTTGTGGATCATAACAAATTGTGGATAACATGGAGAAGAATGGGAATTCCAGAACACTTAATTGTACTCATGAGGAACTTGTACATACATCAGGAGGCTGTCGTTCAAACAGAGCAAGGGGACACTGCATGGTTTAAAATCAGGAAGGGAGTTTATAAGGGTTGTAGCCTTTCACCATACTTATTCAGTCTGTATGCTGAGCACATAAGCCGAGAAGCTGGACTATATGAAGAAGAACATGGCATCGGGATTGGAGGAAGGCTCATTAACAACCTGAGATACGCAGGCGACACAACTTTGCTTGTTGTAAGTGAAGATGACGTGAAGCACTTACTGAGGAAGATTAAAGACTATAGTCTGCAGTATGAATTACACCTCAATATAAAGAAAACAAAGATCCTCACAACTGAGCCAATAAGCAGCATCACAATGAATGGAGAAAAGATTGAAATTTTCAGACTTTATATTATTTGGTTCCACACTCAACACCAATAGAAGCAGCAGTCAAGACATCAAAAGACATACTGCATTGGGCAAGGCTGTTGCAAAAGACCTCTTTCAAGTGATAAAGAGCAAAGATGTCTCCTTGAAGACTAAAGTGCACCTAACCCAAGTCATGGTATTTTCAGTTGTGTCATATTCATGTGAGAGCTGGACAGTGAATAAGGAAGAGTGAAGAAGAGTTGATGCTTTTGAGTTGTGGTGTTGGTGAAGAATGCAGAAAGTACCATGGACTGCTAAAAGTGCTAACAAATCTGTCCTGGAAGAAGTGCAGCTGGAATGCTCCTTGGAAGTGAGAATGGCCAGACTTTGTTCACCTACTTTGGTCATGGTCTTAAAAGGGACCATATTCTGGAGAAGGATGTCATTTTATAAAGTGGAGGTTCAGTGGAAAATGGGAAATCCCTCAACAAGACGGATAGACAGAGTGGCTACAACATGGGCTCAGGTATAGCAGGGATCATGAGGCTGACACAGGACTGGGCAGTGTTTCGTTCTGTCGTACATAAGGTTGCTGTGAGCCGAAGAGGACTTGATGGCACCTAACAACAAGATCAGAAGTATTTTTTCATTTGTGTTATGGATTGAATTGTGGCCCCCAAGAATTTTCTAGTATTGTGTGATTATCTTCCATTTAGGGATGTGTGTAAATCCTAATCTCTCTCTGGTTGATGATGCCCCAATAGGTTATATTAAAGAGGATTACATTATGTTTGTTAAGTAAATCAGACAAGATTAGGGTGGAATGCAATACCCTTACTGAGGTCACAGTCCTGATTCTGTGTAAGGAGAGTTTCCCTGAGGTGTGGTCTGCCTCAGAGAGAGGTGAACAGAGAGAGATAGGGACCTACTACTACGAAAAAAGAAGGGACTTCAGCAGAGTGTGTCCATTAGACGCGTGATCCCTGTGCTGAGAACTTCCAAGACCCAGGGGAAGATTGATACCTTTCAGGAGACGAGAACCTTCCCCCAGAGCCAACACAGAGAGAAAGCCTCCTCCTAAAGCTGGTGCTCTGAGTTTGGACTTCTAGCCTCCTAAACTATGAGAGAGTAAATTTCTGTTTTTTAAAGCCATCCACTTGTGATTTTTCTCTTAAAGCTGCACTAGATAATTAAGACAGAGGAGTTCTGGTGGCATAGTGGGTAAGACATTTGATTGCTAATCAGAAGGTTAGCAGTTCAAATCTCCCAGCTGCTCAGAGGGAGGAAGATGATGTAAAAAATTATAGCCTTGGAAACCCAGTGGGGATTTCTGTGAGTTGAAATTCACTTGATGGCAGTGGGTTTGGTTTTGGTTTTAGGTAACTAAGACATTGTGTTTGTTGGCTGCTTGAATGCCCTTTTATAAAAAGTGTCTGTCATGTCTTGCTTATTTTTTTTAATTGGGTTTTTGTTTTCTTGATTATAGAGTTGTTCAGGTTTCCTATATATTTCAGAGATTAGACCGTCATGTATGTAATTCCCCAATTTTTTTCCTCCAATCTATAGATTGTCTTTTTACTGTTTTGATAGGGCGTTTGATGAGCATACATGTTTTGACTTTTATGAGGTTCCAGGTACCTATTTTGTCTTCTGCTGCTCTTTTATTTATAGTTATATTTGATGATCTGGGAGCTCTGGTGGCATAGTGCCTAAGGCATTTGACTGCTAACCAGAAGGCTGGTGATTCAAACCCACCAGCCACTCCTTGGAAGGAAGATACGGGCAATCTACTTCCGTAGAGTTTAATGCCTTGGAAACCCAGAGAAGGGTTGCTGTGAGTTGCAATCGACTCCACAGGAGTGAGGTTGAGGTTTTTTTTTTTTTTTTCTGGTTGATAATCCATTGTTTAAAAATGTAGCTTCTGCAGTTTTGTCCTTATGTTTTCTTCCAAGAATGTTAGAATTTTGGCTTTAACAAAATCCTTGATCCATTTTGAGTTAATTTTGCATATGGTGTGAGGTATGAGTCCTGTTTCATTTTTCTACATCTTGTTGTTCAGTTTTACCAGGAAATTGTCTTTTTTTTTTTTTAAATGCATTTTATTGAAATATAATTTATATACAGTGAAATACACAAAATTAAAGTGACATTGGTCAAAGCATATTTTTTTGCAGTGTTCCCTCCTCTCCCCTGGCAATCAACAAAGAAAGTTTCCTTCCACATATAAACCTTTCCTTGACCACCCTCCACAGCAATGAACTAATATGATATTTGTCCTTTTGTGATTGACTTATTTCACTTAGCCTAATGTCCTCCAAGTTCATCCATATTGTTTTGCAGACTGTACATTTTTCTTTAGTGCTGCATAGCATTAATTATCAGCAAATAAGAATTTGTTGCTGTCATTTTTGTTAGGTGTTTTTTTTGGTGGTGTTGATTTCTTTGTTCCATATAATTTTCTATGCTGAGCTCGTTTTGTTTATGATTCGTGTTATCACTTCCTTCATTGCTATTGTATTTGCTAAGTATTTATGCTGGTTCTCTTTTTAATTTTGATGTGAAGGTTTATCATATTTCTTTGAGGTTACCCTGTGATTTATAGTTTTCTTCCCAAGTTTAGAACAGTCTGTTCTATCTGGTAGTTGTCTTGACTTCCCCACTATCTAGAAGTTCTGTAACTACACAGTTTTTTCCCTCTCTTTTGGTTATAGTTGTCCTCATTTGTCAATTGAGGTCTCTGATTCCCTGTTTACAATCTTGTAGGCTTACTTACTTTGGATCCTTGCATAGCTGGGTTGGTTTCTGTGTTATGTCATCATGTGTGTTAATGGTCAGTTGTTGGCTGTTCTTGCTTCTCTTTCCAAAGGGTTCTCTTTAGCATCTTGTAAGGTTGGTCTGGTTTTAACAAATTCCCTTAATTCTGCTTATCTGGAAATGTCCTGATTTCACTATCATGTTTGAGGGACAGTTTTGCTGGGTATGTAATTCTTGGTTGGAAATTTTTCTCTTTCAGGGTTTTATATATACTATCCCATTGTTTTCTCGCCTGCATGGTTTCTGCCGAGAAATCTGAGCTTAGTCTTATTGGTTGCCTCTTTCTTGTAGGTAACTTTTCATTTTTCCTGTGCTGCTTTCAGGACTCTTTCCTTGTCTTTGGTTTTGGTGAGTTTGATGATGATATGTCTTGGTGACTTTCTTTTGGGGTCTGTCCTGTTTGATGTTCGTTGGACTTCCTGAATGGATATATTCTCATGTTTCATCATACCAGGAAAATTCTCTTCCAACAAATTTTTGACAATTTTCTCTGTTGTTTTGTTTCTTCCTGTTTTGGAATTCTGATGATATGTAGGTTATTCCTTTAGATGGTATCCCACATGCACCTTAGGCTTTCTTCATTTTGTTTTGACCTTTTTTCTGATTAATCACTTTCCAAAGAAATACTGATGTATTTGCCTTTGATCTCACTAATTTTGTCTTCCATTGATTCATTTCTACTCCTTTCCCCATTCATTGTCTTAACTATTTCTGAAAATTTCATGTTAATCTTCAGGATTTATGTGTGTAGATTTTGTATCATTTCTAATTTTTCATTTATTTTGTCATTTTATTCTTGTATTGTCTTTCACAATTGTTCTGGGGTTTTCTCTGTGTTTTCCTCAATTTTGTCAGTGTTTTCCTTGATCTCTCAATTTGTTGAAGATAACTAAATATAATTCTTTTGAATTCCTTATCAGGGAGTTCCAATGCTGCATCTCCCTCAGGGATGTGCTTTGGTTCTGTATCCTGATCCTTTGTTTCTCCTGCTTTGTCTCGCTTCTTTATGTGAACTGTGGTGCTCTGTTGTCTCCGAGGCATTGTGACGTTTTTGTATTTATATTTAATTGCTGATTGTATGTTGGAGTGACTTGCCCACAATTTTTTTTCTTTGTACATTATCTGCATAAACAGGGTACCGTGCTGTGCTCCTCTATTCGCTAGTTGACAGCACTTACACACTCACCACCTGTTTCCTTTCTTGTTGTCAGCCTCTTGTATGTCCCTTCCGCCCTTGGCAAACAGAGCCTATTCTTAGGTCCCTGGAATCCAAATGAGGATGCTGTCACTTTAAAATCCAAAATGAGTGCCACCTGTAAGGATTCAAAATGGCTGCACTCTCGGTCACTTTAAATATCCAAGATGGCTGCCACTTGTAAACAATTGAAAATGGCTGTGCCCTCTGTCACTTTAAATATCCAAAATGGCTGCACTCTCTGGACAGCAGAAAGTCCACAGTTCAGGTTGTCTCCCTCCTTGCCGTTTACCTACCTAGTCATAGGCCACCAGCACAGTCATCCCTGCAGCCTTTGGCAACCAGGGCCGATCTTTAGGTTAATTCTCAGGTCCCAACAGCACTTGGAAATATTTAGGCTCTTGGTCCCGTGAGAGTATTGACAGTCCCACTGCTCTGACCGTCTCTGTACTCACTATTTTTGTTCAGGTTTTTCTGATAGTTGATGCCTCTTTCACTTCTGTGTACTTTCTTTCAATGCTCAGGGCTCCAGGATTATCTTCTGTATCTCTGTCAATTGGTTTCTCTTTTCTTTGTTGCAGAAGGTCTGTGTGACTTGTCTGCCTATTCCTCCATCTTACTGGAAGTCCTACCAGGAAATTTTCTTGAGAAGATTGTTCCTTCCCCACTGAATAGACTTTGACTTTTTATTGAAAATCAGTTGTCCATAGATGGATTGATTTATTTCTGAGTTCTCAGTTTTATTCCACTGGTCTGTGTACCTATGTTGAATCAGTATGAGGCCATTTGGATTGCAGTAGCTGTGTACAGTGTTTTGAGGTGGGAAGTGTGAGGCATCATACTTTGTTTTATTTTGCTTTTTCGTGTGTATATGCTACTGATAAAGGAATGAATTTCATGGTAGAGTATGACTTGTAAAATAGATTCTACTGTAGGTATGTATATATATCTGTGTGTGTGTGTATATTTTTTTAACCATATTCCAAACTTTATTTTTACTTAACTTTTCATATGTGAACCATACTTGATGTATATTGACAGTTAGTTTTGTTTTTTAGTTATTTCATTTATGTGTAGGTACTCATTTGGTTTTCATGGAATTTTAACTCACACCTGTTTTAATTATTTAATAGTATTACTCTTTTGCTTGTTTTGCATGTGTGTTGTTCTACGGTGTGAATGTACTAAGGTGTTGCCAGCTCTCCCCCACCCCCGCAAAGGCACATGGGGAATGTAACGGTATTAAAAGGATGAGGAGTTACTCTCAAATCTCTCAGTTCAGTATTCTTTCCACTACCCAGACCATATATTCTGCTATGTGGGACTGTACTATAACCTACTGATTTTTGTCTTTTTGTTGTTAAATATGCTAGTTAGCTTTTAAGGTCCTTTGGGCTTTAGAAGAATTGAGCATAATATAATTCTGTTTTTCAGGGGTTCACAATCAAGTAAGACAGTAAACAACAAATCTTCAAAGCAGACTGCACACACAAAAGAAAAGCAAAAAGATGATGATGGCATTTCCCTTGTGATTGCTGATACTCAGCCTAAAGGTTTGTGAACTTAGAAAACTGTTGGAATTTGACTTTTGCATAATGTGTTTCCAAAATGAATAAGAAATAACTTTATTTCATCTTACACATTAAAGATGTATTAAGGTAAAGGGAGATTATTTAGCAACACAAAAATTTGCTAAATTTATTATTTGTATAATAATACATTTTTAAAACTTATTTGCTAATTTCAGAAATTAAATTTGAATAATATATATTAACCGGTCTTCCTAGTAGGCATATGGATATTATCCTACACTGACAGCATTGTACTTCAGGACAGATCTTGAAAT
>NW_006921730.1:3448381-3466444 GCF_000298275.1 Orycteropus afer afer
TAGGTGGATATTGGGAGAGTATATCTATAAAGTTATGTTAGTTTAGCTATTTCTGAGTGATGTCCATCTAAAAATTTATTTTATTGCTCACTGAATTAGTAATTATTAACCTCACCCCAACAACAGTCTTCCTACCATGAAATACATTCTTTATCATTAGAATTTCTCTCAACTCTAGGTAGTTGCCAAAATAAGCCAATATTACCAAAGTTAAAGGTAAATACTCCTCAGATATGTCAAAATCTTTTATAGGCCTCCTTGCACATAGAATCGTTGAATTTACTTTTTCCTCCTCTTTGTTTTTCAAAATGTGCAATGAAATATTTTACTAAAACTACTGCATTAGTCATTTATGAAGTTGACATATTTAAGGGCCTCTTAAGTTATGATAGCTTCAAACTAATGGAAGTATTTTGTTTTTGGAATGATTTTATCAGTATTTATAAATGCTCCACAGAAATAAAGATCCTTTAATTATAATAATGCACAACTCTTCACACTTCCTTTGGGACACAGATATTTACAGATTTTTTTTTTAGTAACTTTTTTTCATAGAAGGCAAAAAATTAAAAGCAAACTGTACTAATTATGTATTTTAGAGACTAGTTAAAACTCTTTTAGGGCAATTTTTATAGAAAGCATTGTGACTCTGAGAGACAAACTTAATTGCTCACTATTTTCATGAAAAGAAAGATAGTTATTTTCTTATGAACTGTTCTTTTCTCTTACTTATCTTTAATTATCAAATAAAATTTAAGTAATTGTACAAGTGGACTCAGTATAGATACTATCAAGACAATATATGGCCCTTACATTTTTATACTTCTTTCCTGGGCAAAGTAGAAATAGTTGAATAAAAAGTTTCTGATCTGTGCCCCTTCAGGTATTATCTAAAAGGTCACAGTGGAGTTACAGAGAGGCAGCAGGAAAAGTGCATGGCAAAAGAAACATTTTATAGTCTGTTAGGGGAGCTCTGGTGGTGTAGCGCCTAAGGCATTTGACTGCTAACCATAAGGCTGGTGGTTCAAACCCACCAGCCATTCCTCGGAAGGAAGGTTGGGCAATCTACTTCTGTAGTGATACTGCCTTGGAAACCCACGGAGGGGTTGCTATGAGTTGGATCCGACTCGACGGCAGCGAGTTTTTTTTTTTTTAATCCCTGAAAAGTCTTCCTGGTATATAAAGTATTTTTAAGAAAATTCACTCTTGAAACTTTATTGGCGTTCATAATGTTTACTCTCCTATAGTTAACAGTGTCAAATATCAATTGTTTGACAAAAACTCAAGAATTCTAAACTAAACCCCAGGTACAACATTCTTTTGTAGTATATTAACTTTGCCTTGTAGAATTTACTTTTACTAAAATAATACACTGGCGGTTACTCTTTTGCTTATGGGATTTTGTCACCTCTTTAATTTTATATGCTGGATATTTGCAAAATAAATTGTATACATTTATGCAAGTAGAATCCTACTTTTACACTGTCTGTTTCTATATAATAAAACTATTCCTGTTTCTCACGAGCAGGCATGGTTGATGTGCAAATAGTAAACCGTTTGAAGGAAAACTCCTGTATAGTAGAGTTTTTCTCAAGCCCTTTTCCATTCATCCATCTTTTTGCTAAGAGTATTTATGGCTAGAAATTGTAATTTGGTGCAGTATTTACGTTTAGAAATTGTATATGACCTCTTTTACACTTTACAAATAAAATGTAATGTGCTTTTCAAATGAAGGTATTGATTTACAGGAAGTTTATTTTCTTGGAGGCAGGAGTAAAGTAAAGAATATTTTCTTTGGAAATTAAAAAGGCTGTTGACGGCTATGAAGTTTTGCCCTCAGTCCTGTCCCTTTGCCTGCCTTTTCAAGCAGTGACAAAGATAACAGTAGCATAAATTTTCAGTTATTAGTAGTCTTCAAAGCTAGAATAAGCCTACAAGTAGTTTGAAGAAGAGACATCTGGGCCGAAGAATTTATGGTCAGTGGAGGGAGAAGTCAGTCTACCTATTGTTAGGTCAATCACAAGTTATGATTTCAAGAAAGCTGCTTTGACTTGCTGTGTATAAACTTTGAGTTGGTCCTCATATGGTATGGATTCAGAAAGCAAAATAATTGAGGGTAACAACTTACATAGATAGATCTGTTTGAGAAGTATATTTGGACATGGTCAATGTTTGATAACTGATATACTGAGTATTCTTAATAATCATTAACATGGTTCCTTTGTTGACTTAAAGAAGGGAGAACTTCCCTCTGTAGAGTAGCTTATTGGAGTCTCAAAAGTGCAGAACTCTGATTATTAAAAAGAAAAAACAAACTGTGAAGTAAGGCCACCTGCTGAGAAAGGGTGTTTTGGCTCCTTTTTAAAGAGTGTTGATCAATACTCTTTTCAATATATAGTCCTTTTCCACTAAGATCCAAAAACAAACAAACAAAAAAACCCCACTTGTCATAAAGTTCATGGTAACTCCGTGTGTGTCAGAGAACTGTGCTCCATAGGGTTTTCAGTGGCTGTTATCTTTCTTAAATAGTTCACCAGGCCTTTCTTCTAAGACACCTCTGGATGGATTTGAACCTCGAACCTTTCAGTTATTAGTGGAGTATTTAGCTGTTTGTGCTACCCAGGGACTTAATTATACTAAGATAAAGAAGTAGAAGTATATATAATTACTTAAATGTATGTATATGTATATATATGTAATTTACATTTTAAAAAGACAGAAATAATTTATAAAATTCCAGTGAATTGCCAGGCATTATTTTAAAATATGAATTTTCCAAATTTTGTGAAGACTTTTTAAAAGTAATGAAGTTACAGTAAAAGGAATAAATGCATGCTTTGCTTTGGTTACTAAAAAATATTCTCTTTTTATATATTTCCTTCATTGCAAATGTGTTGCATAATGAATGTTTATGTATGCAATTTAAAATAGGGTGTTCTTTACATTCATCCTGTTTCAGTGTGAGAATTTAAGTACTCCTGTTTTAATGAGCTTTGGAAGTAGTATAGTAATTTTGTGATATTTCTTCAAACTCCTCTAAAAGATTCTTTTGGCCATATTTATGCATCTTTTGTTTTTTAAGACTTTAATAGTGGAAATAGAGCTTGTGATCATCTTGAAGAGGGGAGCAGAAATAAGGACGATACAGATTCTGATTCAAAAATGGAACCCACTCAGATTTCCAGGAAGACAAAGAAAAGGCTTAGAAGTAATTTATCAGATTCTCATGATTCTGCTTGTTCTCTGGATAAGTCAACAGAACACACAGTAAGTAGAAATATTTAGGTATCATAGAAAATAATTTGTGCTGTGATAAAAATGAATTGTGTTCTTTAACTTTCTGCTTTTATTATCACGTTTATCAGGAACGATTTACTTGCCATATTCCTTAAACTTTTATTTATCTGAAGTTTAGGTGATTTTTTATAAATAAATATTATGTATATTACCTATTTTCCAAGTTTCATTGTATAATTAACAATAATACTAATAGAATATAGCTTTAATCCTTTGATTCACAAAGCATTTCAGGACCTCACAATGCCATTGGGTCATAATTGTAAACATGTACTAGTAGCAATATTGAAGGAAATGGTTGATTTTCATAATTTTCAATGCTGTTATCTTCTTAAATTTTAAAGGTTTTGCTTTTGTTAAAAGATCACATGGCCTTATGACTTTTACAAAATGAAAATGTTTACCAAAAAAAAATCCTCTCAGTCTAAAGTTGACTTAGATCTTAGGAATTGTTTCTCTGAACCACTTCAGGAAATGGGCATATCATTACCCCATCCTATATAAAATGCTTAAGCATCAGATTGACTAGACCAAACCTTACATTTTATACTTAAAAGGCACTGGTAGTACAATGTAGTATAGTTGTATAGCTTTCTATTTATGTAGTTATAGAAATAACATGTTATTTTAAATTTTGGATTATTTTTACAAGTTTAAACCTTAAAAAATTGCTTTAAGGAAGCCATATTTGAAAAATGCTATTTTTTCCTTATATACTTATTTATGTCCAGAAAGAACAAGAAAATGACTCAACAGTATCCACTGAGTTGGAAAAGTCAAGTGAAAACTATCATCAGGATCCAAAACTGCTTGAAGAAATTACATCTGAACTTACAGAAAGTGATTCTATTAAACCTTCATTTAATAGTCAGGAGTTGGCTTCGAGTATTACCCTTAACAGTGCCTCTGACTGTTCTACCACTGGAACATTTGAGAGCTCTGTTTCCACTGATACTGTGGAGAATTCTTCCCTGGTTAAAAAGTGTGAGATTGAGTTGAATACAATAGAAAAGCCTCTTCTAAGTGGACACAGTGAAGTGAACCAGTCATTGATCTCAGCTGAACCAAGTAAGTAACAGGAGGATTATAAAGACACTTAATTTTCTCTGTTTTTACTTAATCATTTTTTTTTTTTCCTCCTCATGAACAAATTTTGCTAAGGCAATAAGCTGTTTATGATGTCACTGTAAATATAGTCATTTTTTGGGAAAAAAAATCTTGGGTTTTGGAGCTTCCATCATGAATCTTCTAATACTGATTTAGGTAAATAAATGGAGTACTTGAAATAAGTGGTTTAGTATTTTTTTTTCTGATTAGTGCACTATAATCAATCTCATTAATAGTTGCAGTGTAGTAAAGTAAATTACATAGTGTGGCTTTTCTAGCCATAGGTCTTTGTAAACTCTGTGGTGGAATTTGCTGTGAGCAGCTGAGTAGCTCCTGATTATTAAAGTTATCCACTTGGGGTATTTCTGTTGGGAGCAGCATAAGTTATTTTCTGGGAAGTTCACTCTCTCAAGCGTGTGGATCTCTGATGTTGGGATTGGTTGGTTTGGGCCACTCTGCCAGGCTCAGAAGGAGCCTTCCTAGAGGCAGAAGGAGTCTCTCTGACTGCTGGCTGAGAAAGACGTGCTGAGAGAGAGAAACATGCTCCTGAGAGACACACACTTGCTGGGAGAGAGACACAAGAGACACATGCTGCTGGGAGAGAGATGCAAGAGACATGCACTGCTGAGAGAGAGACTGCCACCTGCTAAGTGAGATGCCTGGCTCTGAGAGACTGAGTGCATTTCTGAACTTGAATTGTAGCCTGTTGCTTCCCTAATAAACCCCGTAATCTGTGACTTCTGTGTGGCCACTGTAGTGAATTATCGAACCTAGCAGATGGGGGGGGTACTGTGGGAGGAACGGTTGGTGTCAGGGTTGGTGGTGAAAGGGCTGGAGGGAGGCAGCATGTCTGGCCTCGCAGGAATAGGCGTTGGGCTACTGATGGTGATTCTGTCTTCCTCTTGTGGGGTTAGAGGAGGTCAGAAGATGTGGCCTCCTTGCCCCCTTGCCAATAGTTTTAAAAGAGATTCTATAGCAATTTTTTAAAAGAACCATATTGTCATTTTGGTTGATGAAGCTGGAATACAGAGAGTTTAAATGCTATTTAATTACTGTTAATTTGACTTAATTGATTTTTTGGGTAGTCAGTATAGTCACATGGTACATCTTACAGGAAATGTAAGATTCTTAAGGATATTCACTGAGTAATCTCACACATCTTCCCCTAGTAATGTAACAAGATTTAAAATGTAATTTAGAATGGTCTCACAATACGTTGTTAGATGTAGAACTTGTTCCTAAAGTCTCTTGGCTTTGTCCATTATTAAAAGCCTCATCCTTTAGAAACTAAGGGTACAGGTAATTGCTGAATAAAAGCACTGATTTGTAAACTAATACATAACGACTGGGAAAGTAGTATATAACTAGTATAAATCAGATTATAAACTATAAGCCAGTTTCTAAAAACATTCATTTCTTTTTATGATTATATTTAATGAGATTACAAATGGTGCAGTTCATCAATTAGAAAATTCTCTTTTTAATATTTGATTATTGTAACACATTAAAAAATATACATTTCTGCTTTTTAGTTGTTGTTTCCAGTGATGAAGAAGGACCTGTTGAACATAAAAGTCCAGAAATTATTAAATTACAACTTAAGCAAGACCATGAAATCATTAATGAAAATGAGAGTACTTCTGAATCAGCTTTATTAGAACTACCCTTGATTACATGTGAATCTGTACAGGTAATTTATTTCTGCTATTTCACAGATTAACAGTGACATATACACTGTTTGTTCTAACATGGCAAGTATTGTAATAAAATTTTTCTCAGTTTAAGTTTTGAGACAAGTTTCATGTTAGTTTGAGGGGTAATATGTAATTATCTTTATTTTTGAAGTTAAGGGGTTATACCATTTTTTCTGGTTATTTATATAGTTTCAATCTAAATGTTTTATCCCTTGAATATTTTTTTATTTATGGTTCTCATTGGGCATTTAACTATTTGATCAAAACATTTTCTAGAATCAAATAGTTTTCCAGTATTTATTATATGGTGTTGTAGTACCATGGCTAAAACCAAGAACCAAACTCACTGCCATCAAGTCGAATCCGACTCATAGCAACCCCTCCTTGGGTTTCCAAGGCAATATATCTACCGAAGTAAATTGCCCAGTCTTCCTTCTGAGGAGTGGCTGGTGAGTTTGAACCACCAGTCTTGTGGTTAGCAGTCAAGTACCTAAGGCACTATCCACCAGAGCTCCTAGAAGAAAGGCTTTCCTGACTGGGACTTGAATTCTGGGCTGTGACTTGAAATTATTCCCGTTCCTCATGTATCATTAAAGTAATACAGAGGAAAGAACATGGCTTTTGGAGATACATAGACCTGTGTACAAATCCTGACTCTGTCATTTAGACAAGCCACTTAACTTTGTTAAGCTTTAGTTTCTTCCTATGTTAAATGATGATAATAACACTTACCTCACAAGATTATTTTGAGTATTAAATAAAATAACATATGAAAGTATTTAGAACTGTTTTAGAAACCTGTCAAGTTTAGTATGTTCTTTGTCTCTTCCTTGTTATAGAAAATAAATGGACATGTTGATTTAATGTCTGCCAGTTGTGGTACTGATACAATTCTCTGAAGAGTATAGCTCTAAAGTAAGGTTTAAGTCACTTATTGTCAGTATTCTTTTATACTGTCAGCCTCTGATTATATTATTTTCAAGAAATTATTATCAATGATCACCAATGCAGACTTGTTATAAATTTATCTTGGTGTATTTTTGAATAATCTTGGAAGCTGTTATTTTTTAGAGTACAATGAAGAGTTTGGTCAGATCTTTGAAGACAGTTTGATGGTCTGATTATCATTTCATGGGTGTTTCTTTAGCATTTAATGCTCCACACCTGAGCAGCTATTCTGAATTTTCACTAAAATGTAATTAACTGTTCTTGTCAGATTGGACTAATAGCCTACTTGATGGCTTATTTTCAGTTGCTGTCCAACTCATGTCAACCCTTTGTGTGTCAGAATAGAACTGTGCTCCACAGGGTTTTCCATGGCTGATTTCTTTGGAAGTAGATCACCCTGTACTTTCTTTCAAGATGCCTCTGGGTGGACTTGAATCTCCAATCTTTGAGTTAGCAGCCAATTGTATTAAGTGTTAACGGTTTATACCAGGGATTCCACTTGATGGCTCAGTTGTATTTATAATTAAAACAATGTCATGGTTTGTAATGAGTGCAAACTGCTAGATGAATTACGGTTCTCTTAACCAAAAACCAAACGCACTGCTGTCAAGTTGGATGCAACTCATAGCGACCCCTCCTTGGGTTTCTGAGGCAGTATTACTACGGAAGTAGATTGCCCAACCTTCCTTCCAAGGAGTGGCTGGTGAGTTTGAACCGCCAGCCTTCTGGTTAGTAGTCAAATGCCTTAGGCACTATGCCACCAGAGCTCCCATAGTTGTTTTAGCAGCACATAAAGTTATACCTATACCCATTACTGTTGAGTTGACTCTGACTCATAGTGACCCTATAGGTTCTGCCCTGGTAGAACTACCCCATAGGGATTCCAAGGGTGTAAATATTTATGGAAGCAGACTACCTCATCTTTCTCCTGAGGAGTGGCTGGTGGGTCCTGACTGACAACCTTTCATTTAGCAGTTGAGTACTGTGCCACCAAGCCTATATTGCAGTATAAAATGATCAAATTATAAGAAAATAACATCTCTTGTAGAACTGACAGGCTGTGATCACAGCCAAAAAGCAAATACTGTGGAGACCTACTAAGATCTATAAGGCAGATACCACATTTCCTTGTCTTCCCTTGTTTTCAGCTTTAAAGAAGTTGGTTGTTTTTAGGCGGCAGTCTTTACAAAATGTGAAGCCTAATAAATTCTTTCTGTCCTAACCTTTCATCTTATCACTAAAAAAAAAAAGTTACTTGTCTGATTGATAATAGCTATCTGTAACTGATTTGCTTCCCCCTTTTTAGTTGTTGTTGTTGTTGTTATGTGCCGTCAAGTCAGCCCTGACTCATAGCGACCCCTCCTTGGGTTTCCGAGGCAGTATCACTACGGAAGTAGGATTGCCCAACCTTCCTTCCGAGGAGTGGCTGGTGGGTTTGAACCGCCAGCCGTCTGGTTAGCAGGCAAGTGTCCTAGCCACTAGAAAAAGAACAGTATAGTATAGGAAGCAATAGGAAATGAGAATGATTAATTCTTTTAAGAATTGGGAGCTGGGATGAAAAATAATAAGTATTGTGTATGATTCAAATACAGATTAAGTATATTTGCTAGGGGTCTCTATGAGTCAGGTCTGACTCGATGGCACACAACAACAGAGATAGAAAGGGGAGTGAGGTATACATGCATAACACTTGCTTCAGTTGTAATTTATTTGGTCCTTTGTGATGTTAAAGAAGGATAATGTTCGAAGGCTAGGCAAATGGGGAGTTGAAAAAAGTCATCTGAAGGCAGTGTAAAATTCAGAAGAGATTGTGGCAAATGGCTGCTTCTGTTAATCCCTGGCAGTCTTTTGGAATTTGGAAGCAGAGTACATCATGGTTTGAGTGGAAGTGGTGTGGCGTTTGAGGTTTTAGGCAACTCTGATCCACTTTTGGTTCACTATTGCTAGACATAGAACATTTAATAAAGCATATGGATTTGATAGAACAGATGGATAGTAGGTACTTAATCCCTTTGTTGCTCGCTAAAAAAGTGCAGTAACATGACCATCATCTTGGTTTGTGGAAGCAGATTTTATGTGGTTGAAATAGCACTTGACCAGGAGAC
Organism: Orycteropus afer afer; assembly: GCF_000298275.1. Classification (NCBI taxonomy): domain Eukaryota; kingdom Metazoa; phylum Chordata; class Mammalia; order Tubulidentata; family Orycteropodidae; genus Orycteropus; species Orycteropus afer. Next base: position 3,457,533 of record NW_006921730.1, read on the forward strand.
AGACAACCTGGGTTTGAGCTTGAATTTTACTAAACCATTTAACCAATCCAAAACATTTATTAACTTTATTTATGAAATGGAAATAAACAAAAACAAAAAGCAAACCCCCAGAAAACCTACCTCATATAGAGTGGTTGTGGAGATTAAAAGAGATAACTATATTTAAAAGCTTATTTTAAACTAAACCACTATGTAACTTTAAATTTATTTCTGTTGAATTAAAACATGAATAAAACCCATTAGAGAATAATAAATTAGAAATCATGGCTTTGATACAAAGGAGGATATATTTCTGGACTTTAGGCTTGTGAAATTAATTTTTGGATTTGACTATTTAGAGCAGTTCTCTCAAGGTGAGACATGTTAAGAAGAAAAATACAGCTAACTATTTGTTCACAGTGAAGTGAAGGCAATGAAAAATTGTTCACAAATCTCTTAATAGCAATTTAAAGAAGAATTTTACTTTGAAAATCATTTTCAGCATTTATTTAATACTTAGGGTTATATGCATTTTATAATTTATTCCTTACTAGGCCTCATCTGAATTATGTCCATATAATCCTGTCATGGAAAACATTTCCTGTATTATGCCTAATAATGAGATGGATCTACAACTGGATTTTATATTTACTTCTATTTATATTGGTAAAATAAAAGGAGCATCTAAAGGTTGTGTTACAGTAAGTATGTTTTTTTTTGAGTCCCCCCCCCCCCCCCCAATCTTGGATTTTAGACAAGGCATTTTCAGATTTTTTTAAAAGTAAAACAGCTAATGGAATTGAGATTAATTTTATGTGGGGCATCTTGGATATGTTGAAAGTCATTGTACCTACTTTGAACCATGTAATTCCTCACCACACCTACCCAAAATCATCTCTCTAATTTCTAACTAATCAAATGGAGCTCATCTTTGAAAAAAATTTATAGTATTGATAATTCTTTTGGTTCTAAAAGTTATTTAGTGGTTAAGTAAATTTTTATTCAGGATGTAGTTGAGAGTACTAAGGAAAAAAAATCTCATTTTACTAGTTTAAGTTATTGTGAACAGTTGTTAGTTGCTATTGAGTTGATTCTGACTCATGGTGGCATCATGTGTGTAAGGTAGAATAGCTTGACAGGTCTTTCAAAGCTGTGACCTTTTGGAAGCAAATTGCTAGGCCTGTCTTCTAAATGCGTGTTTGGGTGGATTTGATTCACCAGCCTTTTTGCTAGTCGAGCACTGAGTTTCCCATATTTGTAAATTTGTCATTTAAGAATGTATAGGAACTGACCCTAATTTATTTTTCTACCTTTTTCTCACCCCCCCCAATCAAAAAAAAACCTTTCCCCCCCCCCCCCCCCCCCCGGCATTCCCTATCATATACTAGATCCCGAAGCCAGACTAGATGTTATTCAGAATAGTTCTCTATATTTGCCTGCCATTTTCACCTGTTGAAATTCTAATAATCTCTTAAGGCTTATCTGAAATACTACAGCTTCCAAGAAACCTTTTCTGATCCCTCCTTTCCAGTCAAATTAACTTTTCCCTTTTCTGTGTACTTACAGCACTATAAGTAAGATTTATTCTATTATGTCTGTGTTTTATAATTACTTACATTCTTGCCTAAACCATCCCCATTAGACTTTAAGTTTCTCAAAATAACATTAAGCTTACTCACTTTTTTACCTTTTATAAATGGTTCAGACCTAAGTAGGCAGTTATAAACACTTGTTGAATTGCACTGACTTTGTCATATGATAGCAGAACACGTATGTAAGCTCCTATTTATACTTAGGTTATTATTTTTAGAAATTTTATTCATAATTTCACTGTTTTAGGGATAAGGCATGAGTTATAAAAATACAAAGACATGGTCTTTGCTTTCAAGGAATTTGTAGTCTAATGGAAGAGACAGACATTTACTTTTGTTGTTGTTAAATGCCATCAAGTCAGTTCTGACTCATAGCAACCCCATGTGACCCTACTTCACAGGGTTTTCTAGCTCTAATCTTTATAGCAGGAGCTCTAGTGGCACAGTGGTTAAGGCATTTGGCTACTAAACAAAAGTTTGGAGGTTTTAACCCACCAGCCACTCCACAGGAGAAAAATGCAACAACTTGCTTCTGTAAAGATTCAGTCTTGGAAACCCTGTGGGACATTTTTGCTCTGTTTATAGGGTTGCTCTGGTAGCATAGTGCCTAAGGCACTTGACTGATAACCAGAAGGCTGGCGGTTCAAACCCACCAGCCACTCCTCGGAAGGAAGGTTGGGCAGTCTACTTCTGTAGTGTTACTGCTTCGGAAACCCAAGGAGGGGTCATTAAGAGTCAAGTCCAACTCGACGGCACATAACAACAACATAGGGTCATTATGAGTCAGAATCAACTCAAAAGCTGTGGGTTTGGTTTTTGCTTTTGGACATCTACACAGGAGCAGATTGCCAGATCTTTCTCCCAGGAAGCCACTGGATGAGTTCAACCATCAGCCTTTTGGGGCGCAGCCAAGCATTTAACCATAATATAACTAGGGCTTCATATGTTTACTTTAAAGTATGGTAAATATACATTGGAAATATGTGCAAGAAAGGTGCATATGGCAATGGATGCCCATGTCTTTCCAGAACAATCAGGGAGCATCTCACAGAGAAGATAGCACATGATTTAAGATATGAAGTAGACGTTTACTTAATATCCCTGCAGGCGAGGCATAATCCCAATAGAGTAAGCATCATGCCCAAATCCTGGCAAATTCTGGGAGCCGCAAATAATGGTAGCTAGTTGCATAGTGAAGATCAGATTGCTTGAAAACTTAAGAATAAGTTGGTTTAATATTAACATTCTGTGGTAATTTGTTTTCATATGTTAATGATTTTGGCATGCCTAGAGGTGATTTTACTATTATTTTTCTTTAAGAAATTCCATAATTATTCTTTTTAGAATTCCCCCCCCCCCATTTAGCTTTTTTATTTTAACTCGGTGTTAGCCAGTTATTTTTGGTGAGTTCTTTGTAATTATGTTATTACAGTCAGGTGATTTGTTATAGGCAAAAAACAAAGCCAAACAAAAAGCTACAAGTGAGTAAAGGAAGAATTTAAAGAACACCCATGCTCTTGCTTATCTAGAGACAAATGCTACTAATTCTATAGTGTATAATATTCAGTATTCTTCTCTGTGTGTATATGTAGGAGCTCTGGTGGTATAGTGCCTACGTCGTTTGACTGCTAACCAGAAGGCTGGCAGTTCAAACCCACCAGCCACTCCAGGAAGGAAGGTTGGGCAATCTACTTCCGTGGTGATACCACCTTGGAAACCCAAGGAGGGGTCACTATGAGTTGGATCCGACTTGATGTATACATATACATATATTTAGAGCAAAAAGAATACTGCATGTTACATACTGATTTTGAAACTTACTATAATTTAATTTATTCGTCTATTTGCAATATTTGGGTCATCTTCAACAATTCCTTGTTTAATATTTATGTTGCCTTAACATTTTTCTATTACAAATTAATGACCAGACCGATCTGATGAGGTACTATTTCTACTTTATAATTTTGTCCTAGATGATATTATAGGAGCCCTGGTAGCATAGTGCCTAAGACACTTGACTGCTGTCCAGAGTGGTGGCGATTCAAACCCACCAGCCGCTCCTCAGAAGGAAGGTTAGGCAATCTACTTCCGTAGTGATACTGCCTCGGAAACCAAAGGAGGGGTCGCTATGAGTCAGATCTGACTCGATAGCATGTAACAACAAACAACAGTTAATATTATGACTATATGTTGTAGTATAAAATTTCAAAAGCAAACACCTTTTATATTTATTTTCTAGAACAAGTTATTTAGTGAAATGTATTTATGAAATTTTAAAAAAAAGCAGTGAACTATGTCAGAAAGAATTTGGCAAGGGACAACAAAATTAAAAAAAAAGAATTTGGCACGGAAAAATAAATATATATGACAGTTATTTGAAAATGACTGAATCATAAGGTTTATTTGACTAAGTTGAGCTAGATAACTAAAAATTCTTAATCAGATGCTAGTGTCTGATGATAAATAGCTCCCTTTGATTCTTGAACAGACATGACTCTTAGCACTTTAAATATATTTAAAACATATAACACCCCTTGCCTGTTATAGATGTGGAAACTAAAGCTGAGAGATGTTTGTTAAGTTACCTAAGGTTATTTACTCAGTATTTTTATAAATATTAGAGACAGTGGAAACAGAATTTCGAACCCAAGCTCATGACTTTAATTAACATGCTCTATTGCCTCACATTTTGCTTTAGTGACTAACTTATACCAATAGGACATGAGTTGTTTATTTCTGAAATTACAATATGAAATAAATTTTAAGTTGGTAAAATAAATGAAGTCTAATAAACCTATGATTTTACTGAACATTCTTTGCTACTTATGTGGAAGTCTGTTGATAGTTCATTTAGGTATTCATATACCAGGACCATTTTCAGTTTGGTTTTGTGTTCTCAGACTGTGCTTCTGATAGTGGTCAAAAATTTCACAGATATATTGAGACTTAACCAAAGAACTAAATAAATAGTCACATATTCATTTGGCATTAATGGACAAACAAACTTTAAAGCACAAGCCTATTTTATTTTACTTTGAATTTTTAAAATTGTGATTTGGGTGCATATTTACAAGGCAGATTGATTTTATTCACAACAGTTCATGCACATTTGCTTTTATGGCACCAGTGACAATCCTAACAATAAACAGCTCTTCTCCCTGTGACTACCCTTTCTCTGTGCCCTTACCTATGGATTCCTGCCTGTTCAGCTTTCTCTCTGTGTAAATGCTGCCCTTTGATGTCTATCTAGGCAGTGTATCTCCCTCGGGTAGGTGGATGTGTCTCCCTGGGCTAGGTGTTCTGCTTGTAGGCCTTTCTGCTGTTTGGCTTAGAGCTATGCACAGAAGTGAGTCCATTTCTAGGCCTGAAGGATGACCTGGGGCCATAGTCTTGGGGGTTCCATCAGTCTCTATCTGACCAGTAATTCTGATCATTTTTGTGTTTTTGAATTTTGTTCTACATCTTTTCTTCCCACTCTATGCAGGATCTCCAATTCTGATTCCTTTCCCAGTGGTTGGCTTTGGTAGCTGGGTGCCATCTAGTTCTTCTGTTCTCACAGTCATGAAGGCTGAGGTCCCCATGGTCCATTGTATCCTTGGACTAATTGTTTCCATATGACTTTGATTTTCTTTGCTCTTCTTTGCTCTAGATGAGAGGAGACCAATAGTCACATCTTAGCCACTAGAAAGCTTTTAAGACCCTAGTTGCTACTCACCAAAGGAGGGTGTAGAACAAGATTATGTACCATTTTGTGCCATTTGAACTTGATGTGCCCTGAGACCACGGTCCTGAGCCTGCAGGCCTGGTGACGCTCTCCCTCAAGGTGTCTCATTGTCACTGCAAATCTACTCCAGGCTTGTCCCCTATTTATTCTGCAATGTATATGGATATTTTTGTAGCATATACGCATGTGTAAGAATATCTTCAGCCATATCTATCCTTGTTTATGGGTATACTCCTGTTCACCTCTTGTCAAAAGGACAAGGAGTCTGCATCTTCTGACCTCTCTAACCCCACAAGAGGGAGACAGAATCACCATCAATAGCCCAAGGCCTATACCTGTGGGGCCAGACATGCTGCCTCCCTCCACCCCTTTCACCAGCCCTGACACCAGCCATTTCTGCCACAGCACCTACCACTTCTCTGCTGGGTTCAGTAATTTGCTGCAGTGGCCACACAGAACTCACAGATTATGAGGTTTATTAGGGAAACACCAGGCTTCAAGTTCAGGAAAAACGCTCAGTCTCTCTCAGCCCGCCATCTCTCAGCCAGCAGTTTCTCTCAGTCTCTCACCCAGCAGTGTATGTCTCTCGGTGTCTGTCTCTCAGCAGCGCATGTCTCTCAGGAGCTCATTTCTCTCAGCAGCATGTCTTTCTCAGCCAGCAGTCAGAGAGACTTCTGCCTCTAGGAGGGCTTTTGAGGTCAAACCAACCAATCCCAGTATCAGAATTCTATATACCTGAGAGAGAGCGAACTTCTCAGAAAATTACTTTGTGCTGGTCCCAACAGAAATACCCCAGGTGGATGACTTTAATAATCAGGAGCTACTCAGTTTCTCACAGCAAAGTCCATCATGGAGTTTACAAAGACTTACGGCTAGAAGAGCCACACTATGTAATGTACTACACCGCACCTATCCACCCTGATCTTCTCACTTGTCTGTACATTTACCCATAGACTTGTGTTTGCCTCCACTGGGAATGCAATATTGTGCATTTATTAGTATTTGCCTCTGTTGTCTTCATCTTTTGTGTGCATTTCTGTGTCCTCCTTTTCCTTATTGTCATTGTGCGGCCACACATTTTTGTTATATTACCTTTCCCTTCACCCAAATCAACACATGACTCTTACTTCCCTCCCATTCCTGGTAACCAACAAAGTAAATTTCCTTCCTTGCATAAATGTTTTTTTGACTTTTTGTAATAATGGACTCATACAATAGTTGTTCTTCTGTGATTGATTTATTTCACTTGGTATAAAGTCCTCTAAATTCATACATGTTATGAGGTGATTTGTGGATTCTTCATTAGTTTGGTTATCCATTCGTCTGTTGATGGGCATTTAGCTTGGTTCCATCTCTTTGCTACAGCAAATTGTGCTGCACTGGACTTGGGTATGCATATGTGTATTCAAGTCTTGGATCTCACCTCTTTAGGATATACTCCTAGAAATGGAATTGCTAGATCAAGTGGTATTTCTATTTTCAATTTTTTAAGGAAATGCCATACTGTTTTCCAGAGTGGTTGTACCATTTTATAATCCTACCAGCAGTGTATGAGTGTTCCAATCTCTCCACACCCTTGCCAGCATTTGTTATTTTCTGTCATGTTGAACTTTTCTGTTATTGTTGGGATGGGGTGATACATCGTTGTTTTCATTTGTGTCTCTCTGATGGCTAATGATTGTGAGCATTTTCTCATGTGTTTGTTGGCTGCCAGTATATCTTCTTTAGTGAAATGTCTGTTCATGTTCCTTGCCCATTTTTGAATTGGGTTGTTTGTCTTTCTGGTGTTGAGGTGTTGAAATTTTCTATAAATCTTGGAGATAAGTCCCTTGTCAGATACATCATAATCAAATATTTTTCCCTAATCTGTAGGTTCTGTTTTTATCCTTTTGGAGAAGTCTTTTGATGCACATAATAATTTAATAAGGTCCCAGTCATTGGAGTTTGGTGTTCCCAGTCATTTAGCTTCTCTTCCGCTGCCTGTGCATTTTGGGTTATGCTTGATAGTCTACTTATGCCATAGATCAGGGCCCCTAGATTTGCCTTATTTTAGTTTTGATGAGCTTTAAAGTTTTGGGTTTTATATTTAAGTCTTTGATCCAGCTTGAGTTTGTTTTTGTGTATGGGGTAAGGTATGGGTCTTGTTTCATTTTTCTGCAAGTGGATATCGAATTTTGCCAGCACAATTTGTTAAAGAGGCTATCTCTCCTCCATTTAATGGGTTTTGACCCTTTGTCAAAGATGAGCTGTCCATAAATGGGTGGGTCTATTTCTGGGTTTTCAATTCTGTTCTTCTGGTCTAGTTTTCTTTTGTTGTATCACTACCATGCTGTTTTGGCTACGGTGGCTATATTGCAGGTTTGCACAAGCCTGTTTAGATAGTACTTGCAAGATTCACCTAGTTGCTTATTATCAAAGCAACATTTAACGAGAGAAGAAAGAGCAAAAATCTTGCTGTATCCTTAGAAGGGAATTCATAACATGGAACAAAGAAAGATGAATGGTAAGAATGAGAGTTGGCTGTGCTCTTCTAAAAGTTTTCCAGGGGAGAGGGTATTCTGACTTCTGGACATATGTTATATTATCATTTTCACAAGTGCATCACTGTTGTGGAGAGTTGGATGCATTAGACTTTTGTAGGCATTTGGCATTAAACAATTAATGATTTTTCTAATTTTGCTTTCATGTGTTAAAAAGCAGCCTTTTGATTGTAGTTGGACTCAGCAGGTAGTTTTTCTATGGAAACCAAATGTTTATGCCAGATGGGTCATAAATTAACCCTTTTTGACTATTTTAATTTCTCATTATAAATAATATAGAATATGTAGATGTGCACCGGCATTTTGGTTTGTTCATCAGTCTTCTATGAGCTTATTTATTATGAGTTCATCCCTAAGAGAAAGATCACTTGTTGAGCTATCAACTTTTGAGTCTGCAAAGCCAAGAATCAGATCCTACTTTGTGGTAGATTTACCAAAGTCATTGCCACATTAAAGTCTTTTGGCTGTTTCTTCTGCATATAATCTGACTTTATCTTACTTGTTGGTGTTTATGAATGAACATACTAAAAATCAAATTTCTTGTACAGAATTCTTAAACTTCCACAACATTAAGTTTTTTTAAAAATTTTTTAAGAGTTTGTTTTACATTCAACATTATGTGTACATTTAGTTTCACTTCCCATTTACCATCCCCAGCCCTAACCCAGTCAGTCTCCTCCCCTCCCTGCCCAGTAACTCTCTCCCTGTGCCCCTCCTAGTTATGCACTCCAGTTTGTCCTGCATTTCCTCCATGTGAATGTTGCCCCTCTGGTGCCCCATGGTCTATACCTCTAAGGGATGTATTTCCATAGAGTATGCAGGTGCATCACCCTGGGTTGAGTGGTCTGAATGTACATCTTGTATTGGGCTGGGAGCCAGCCCTTGGGAGTGAGCTTTATTCCAGGCCCAAAATGTATCCCAGAACCATAGTATTGGGGGTCCCACCAGACTCAGGAAACTCAGGCCCGCCCAGAACAGCAGGCCGGAAGAGCAGGAGAAAGGGGATAAAAGCCTTGAACCCGGACAGAAGAGCAGTCAGCCCCAGGGTTACAGGTGAGGAGAGACAACTCAGGGACG
>NW_006921730.1:3467634-3478433 GCF_000298275.1 Orycteropus afer afer
TGAGGAACAAGACTTTTATGTATTTTATTGTGCCATTTGAGTCTGGTGTCCCCCAGTGCTAGGGTGCTGAGTCGGTAGATCCATTAGATCTCTCTCCCATAGTGTCTGGGTGTCTGTGAGGGCTTACTCTGACTCTGTCTTCTGATGTTTCTGTAAGGATTGCAGGTATTTTGTATCACTGGTATCTGCAAGATTAGCCTCAGCTGAATCTATCCTTGGTCTAGCGTATACTGCTGTTCACTGACCCCCATCTGATCCTTTCAGGTGTTTTTGTGTTTATCTGTAGCCTGGTGTTTGCTGTTAATGGTAATGCAGTATTGCTGGCACCCTGGTTGGTATTAGCATCTGTTGTCTACAATTTGGTGTCCTCCCTTTTCCTAATGTTATCATGATGGTCGTAGAATCTTTCCATACATCCCTCCCCTTATCCTTGTGAGCGTGTGGGCTCCAAATAGCCCGAAATTAATCCCTCCCCTTCCCTTCCTGCCCCTGTAACCTACAAAGTGAGTTCCTTTCTCAAGCAAGCCCTTCTTTGTCTTTTTACAGTAATGAGCTCATACAGTACTCTGTGATTGACTTATTTCACTCAGCATAATGTCTTCCAGGCCCATCCATGTTGTGAGATGATTTGCATATCCCTCATTGTTCTTTAATGTAGCATAATATTCCATTGTGTGCATGTACCATAATTTGGTTACCCACTCATCTGTTGATGGGCATTTAGGTTGTTTCCATCTCTTTGCTGTAGTAAATTGTGCTGCGATGAACATAGGTATGCATATGTCTGTTTGTGCACTTTCTCTCACCTCTTTAGGATATATTCCTAGTAATGGAATTGCTGGGTCAAATGGCACTTCTATTTTCAGTTTTTTAAGGAAATGCCATACCGTATGCCACAATGGTTGTATCATTTTACAATCCCACCAGCAGTGCAAAAGAGTTCCAATCTCTCCACAACCTTGCCAGCATTTGTTATTTTCTGTCCTGTTGAACTTTGCTATTGTTGCTGGAGTGAGATGATACCTCATTGTTCTAATTTGTGTCTCTCTAATGACTAACGATCACGAGCAATTTCTTGTGTTTGTTGGCTGCCAGTATATCGTCTTTGGTGAAGTGTCTCTTCAAGTGTTTTGCCCATTTTTGAATTGCATTGTCTTTTTGGTGTTGAGATGTTGAAGTTTTCTGTAGATTTTGGAGATAATTCCTTTATCAGATATGTTATAGGCAAATATTTTCTCCCAATCTGTAGGTTCTTCTTTTACCCTTTTGGTGAACTCTTTCGATGCACATAAGAATTTAACTTTTAAAAGGTCCCAGTCATCTGTCTTCTCTTTTACCTCCTGCACATTCTGGGTTATGCTTGATAGTCTATTTATGCCATAAATTAGGGACCCCAGGTTTGCACCTATTTTGTTGTTGTTACGTGCTGTCGAGTCGGACCGAACTCATAGCGACCCCTCCTTGGGTTTCTGAGGCAGTATCACTACGGAAGTAGATTGTCCCATCTTCCTTCCGAGGAGTGGCTGGTGGGTGTGAACTGCCAGCCTTCTGGTTAGCAGTCAAATGCCTTAGGCACTATTCCACCATAGAACTACTATGTTGTTGTTGTTGTTGTTACGTGCTGTCGAGTCGGACCGAACTCATAGCGACCCCTCCTTGGGTTTCTGAGGCAGTATCACTACGGAAGTAGATTGTCCCATCTTCCTTCCGAGGAGTGGCTGGTGGGTGTGAACTGCCAGCCTTCTGGTTAGCAGTCAAGTGCCTTAGGCACTATGCTTCCAGAGCTGATGAATTTTGTAGTTTTGGGTTTTACATTTAAGTCTTTGATCCAGCTTGAGTTTGTTTTTGTGTATGGGGTGAGTTATGGGTCATTTCATTTTTCTGCAAGTGGATATCCAGTTTTGCGAGCATCATTTGTTAAAGAGGCTGTCTGTTCCCCATTTAATGGGTTTTAGACCTTTGTCAAAGATCAGCTGTCCATAGATGTATGGGTCTATATCTGGACTTTCGATTCTGTTCATTGGTCTGTTTATCATTGTACCAATTCCATGCTGTTTTGACTACTGTGACTGTAGTAGGTTTTAAGATCTGGGAGTGTGAGACCTCCCACTTTGTTCTTTTTGTTCAGAAGTGCTCAGGTTATCCGAGGCCTCTTTCCTTACCATATGAAGTTAGTAATTGGTTTTTCCATGTCCTTAAAAAATTTTGTTGGTATCTGGATCAGGATTGCATTAAATGTGTAGATTACTTTGGGTAGTATTGACATTTTCACAATAGTCAGTCTACCTATCCATGAACAAGGTAGGTTCTTACATTTATGTAGTGCCCTTATTGTCTCTTGTAGCGGTGTTTTATAGTTTTCTATGTAATAGGTCTTTGTGTCTCTGGTAAGGTTTATTCCTAGATATTTTTATCTTTTTATTAGCCATTGTGAACTGTATTATTTCCCTTATTTCTTTGAGGACTCTGTTGGTGTAGAGGAATGCAACTGATTTTTGTATGTTGACCTTGTATCCTGCCACTTTGCTGAACGTCTCTATTAGTTCTAGTAGATTTTGTGTTGAGTCTCTTGGGTTTTCTATGTTTAGGATCATATCATCCACAAATAGAGATAGTTTTAGTTCCTCTTTGCCAATTTGTATGCCATGTATTTCTCTGTCTTGCCTTATTGTCTTGATCAGGACTTCCAACACAATGTTAAATAGAAGTGGTAATAGAGGGCATCCCTGTCTGGTTCTCGTTCATAAGGGGAATGCCTTGAGTCTTTCTCCATTAATTATGATGTTGGCCGTTGGCTTTGCATATATGCCTTTTATTATGTTGAGGAATTTCTTTTCTGTTACTAATTTGCTGAGAGTTCTGAACAGGAATGGGTGTTGGATTTTATCAAATGCCTTTTCTGCATTGACTGATATAATCATATGGGTCTTTTGTTTTGTTTATGTGGTGGATTACATTGGTGGTTTTTCTGATGTTGAACCACCCTTGTATACCTGGTATGAATCCCACTTGGTCAGGATGTATTATTTTTTTGATATGTTGTTGGATTCTGTTGGCTAGGATTTTATTGAAGATTTTTGCATCTATGTTCATGAGGGATATTGGTCTGTAGTTTTCCGTTTTATTGGTATCTTTCCCTGGTTTTGGTGTTAGTGTAATGCTTGCTTCCTTAAATGAATTTGGAAGTATTTAATCTTTGTCTATACTCTGGAATAGCTTGAGTAGCATAGGTGGCAACTCTTCTCTAAATATTTGGTAAAGTTCTTCAGTGAAGCCTTTAGGGCCAGGACTTTTCTTTGTGGGGAGTTTTTTTTTTTTTTTTTAAATGACCTGTTCAGTTTTTTCTTTTGTTATAGGTCTGTTCAAGTATTCTGTCTGTGAGTGGGATAGTTTAGGTAGGTCTTGTGATTCTAGAAACTTTCCGTCTCTTATAGGTTCTCAAATCTGTTGATGTACAGTTTTTCTTAATATTCTGTCAGTATCTTTTTCATTTCAGTTGGTTCTGTTGTGATGACACCTTTTTAGTTTACTATTCTTGTGATTTGTATCTTCCCTTTCTTTTCTTTTGTTAGACTTGTCGATGGTTTTGTCGATTTTGTTAATCTTTTTGAAGAACCAGCTTTTTGTTTTGTTGATTTTTTTTCTGTTTCATTTATTTCTGCTTTGATCTTTAATTTCCTTACTCCTAGATACTGTAGGATTCTTTTGTTGTTCTTTTTCTAGTTGTTGGAGTTGTTGAGTTAAAGTGTTGATTTTGTTTCTTTCCTCTTTTTTGATGTATGCATTTATTGCTATAAACTGTCCTTTGGGTACTGCTTTTGCTGTGTCCCATAGGTTTTATTATGATGTATCTTCATTCTTGTTTTTTTTCTAGGAATTTTTTTATTTCACTTTTTATTTTTTCTCTTACCCAGTAGTTTTTGAACAGTGAATTGTTCAGCTTCCACATGTTTGATGTTTTTTTCCTTGATCTTCCTATTATTAATTTCCAATTTTAGGGCATTGTGGTCCAGGAAGATGCTTTATAGTATTTCAGTGTTTTTGAATGTATTGAGGCTTGTTATATGTCCTAACATATAATCTATTCTGGAGAATGATCCATGTACACTGGAGAAGAATGTGCTTTTGTTGGGTGGACTGCTCTGTATATGTCTAAGAGGTCGAGTTAGTTGATTGTGCTGTTGAGTTTTTCTGTATCTTTGTTGAGTTTTTTTCTAGTTGATCTGTCCCTCCTTGAAAGTGGTGTGTTAAAGTTTCCTACTACTATTGTAGAGTTGTCTGTTGTCCCTTTTAATTCAATCAATATTTCCTTTACATATTTTGGAGCACTTTCATTTGTTAAGTGCATAAATACTTATTATCATAAAGTCGTCTTTGTCAGTTGACCTTTTCAGCATCACATACTGTCCTTCTTTGGCTCTTATGTTGTTTTTCACCTTAAAGTGTATGTTTATCAGAAATTAATATTGCCAATCCTGCTCTTTTTTGATTACTGTTGGTTTGGTATATTTTTTTTTCCATCCCTTAACTCTTAATTTTTTTTTTATCTTTGTATCTAAGGTGAATCTCTTGTAGGCAACATATCTGTGGGTCTTCTTTTCTTAGGTAGTCTGCTACTCTCTCTCTTGATTGGTACATTTAGTCCATTCACATTGAGTATAATTAGTGATAGATAAGATTTGATTGCTGTCATCCTCTTGTGTTTTTTTGTCATGTTGTTGGTGTTTCCTTGGTCCATATACTTTTCTGTGCTGAGTTCAATTTGTTGTCAAGTGATTCCTCTCTTTTTTTCTTTATTGTTGGCTTTGTGTTTATTAAACTCATATGTTTTCCTTCCTTCTGGATTTGCTTAGGGGAATTGTTAATTTTTCTCTGTGGTTATCTTGGAGTAAATTCTTGTTTCTTCATTTTTAAAACTGTTCTATGAGAACATTGTCCTGTTTTCCTCTCCATTTAGAACTTTTATTCCCTCTGTTAGGTTAGGTGCTGTTGTTGTGTGCAGATTGGCTTCCTTGATTTTTAGTGTACAGTGTTTTATGGTCTTATTTTGAATTTCTATTTCTGATTTGGTTTTAGTATTGATGTCATATATCCTGAGTTTGTTGTTCTCTGTCATGGGTTCTTTATTGGAATGACTTCCTTAAGCATTTCTTATAGGGTTGGTCTGGTTTTCACAAATCTCTTAATTTCTGTTTGTCTGAGAATGTCTTGATTTTTGCCCTCATATTTGATGGGCAGTTTGGCTGGATATAGGATTCTTGTTTGGAATTTCTTTTCGTTCAGTGTTTTATATATGTCGTCCCATTGCCGTCTTGCCTGCATGGTTTCTGCTGAGTAATTGGAGCTCAGCCTAACTGTTTGATTATTGTAAGTTGTATTTGTTTTGTCCTGGGCAGCTCTCAAAATTCTTTCTTTGTGTTTGGTTTTGGAGAGTTCGATTATAATATGCCTCGGTGTTTTTCTCTTGGGATCTGCACTGTATGGGGTTCTATGAGCTTCTTGGACAAGTATCTTTTCTTCCTTAAGGATATGGGGGAGGCTTTCTGTTAGTAGGTCTTCCACAATTTTTCAGTGTTTTTTTTTTTTTTTTTCACCTCTTGCTCTGGAATTCCAGTGAGGCATATATTGCTTCTTTTCATGTCATCTCATATAACTCTTAGGCTCTCTTCGTTTCTCTTAAATATTTGTTCTGATTTTTCTTTATACAAGCTGGTGTCCAGGGATTTGTCTTCTAGTTGGGAAATGTGTTCTTCAGCCAGTTCTAACCTACTCTTTTGTGCTTCTACTGTGTTGTGTAATTCTGTAATTTTGGTATTCATCTTCTGTATTTCTAAGGGCTGATTTTGTATGAGTTCCGATTGTGCATTAATCTTATTTTGTTCTTGGATAGTTTTCCTGAGTTCTTCCAGGGAACTGTCTGTGTTCTTCTTGTTTCTGTTCGGGGTTTCCTTAGGCTCTTATAGAGCTCTATAAACATACCTCCTAAATAATTTTATTATCTCCTCTTCATCTGTGTTTAATGAGACCTTTGTTTGGGGTTTTACTTTTAATGCCTTGTCCTGATTGTTTGTTTGATTTGAGGTTGCCTGTGTTTCTTAGACATTTTGAGGTTGTCTTTAACTGTTGGTTATGTATTGATTTGTTTTGTCTTGGTTTTATGATTTAATATTTTGAAAAGGTGTAGCTAGTCTATTTTATTTTTTTGGCTATTAATTCAGGTGTGCTGGATTGCTGTGCCATTTTCTTTGTGATGATGGGATCGCTATGTGGAATGTGGATGCAGGTCTTATTTATTGTAAAGTGTAGGATTTGAGCCAGCAGGTGTTATGATGGCTGAATATGGTTTTTCTATTGGATGAGGGAGGGTAGAGAGAGAGAAATTGGACGGAGAAGAGAAAGCAAAGAAAGGCTCCAAGATGCCAGGAATGGTTTCTAGGGCTTTGAGCAGTCTGCTAATGATGACGTTGTACTGTTAGTCACAGGCCCGCAGCTCAAGTTCAGCAAAGACTCCAATTGTTTGGGGGCCTCCACTTTCCACCAGGTTCAGACACATACAAAAAGCCCACTCTCAAGGCCCCTCCTTGCCAACAAGCTGACCTAAGATAACTCCCCTGTTCCATGATCCGCTCTGGGAGTTCTCCCAGGGCCCTCCCATTTGGGGCATTAATGTTCTCTCTGGTTGGGCTTCACCGGTGCTGGAGCCAGAGAAATGTCTGCTGCACCCAGCGGTCCCAAGTTTACTGATAAAAGCAGGTGCCTGCCCCTCCATGCCAAAAAGCTGACCTAGGATAACTGCCCTGATCTGAGATCTGCAATGGGCACTCCTCCTGGGGCCCATCCTCTTGTGGCATTAATGTTCTTCTGCTCACAGGCTTCAGTGGTACCAGAGTCAGAGAAATCTCTGCTCCCTCCCAGTGGTCCCAAGTTTACTGATAAAAGTAGATGTTGAAGGTAGATCTGTGGAGTGGCCTCAGGTTCTCTGGTACGGTGCGTTCTTTCCACTACCCCAAGGAGGTCTCTGGTGGCCTTTCTCGCCTTCCGGTTGGCACTCCATAGGGCAGGTTCCCCTGTTTTTGTTATTTTTCCCCTGCCCCTTTCTTCTTTCTAATCTTACTCCCCTGAGTTTGGCATACTCTGACTTAATGGGCTGTTCAGAGCACCAGAATCTCTATTTCAAACTGCTGCACCTAGTTTTTCAGTCACTAAGATTCTAGAGGGAATTAGCGTGGGGACTACTAAAGAAACACCATTTTCCCTAGTTCCACAACAGTAAATTTTTACAGTGTAACATTTTCTGGTTTATTCATAAAAGGCTTGAGCATTTTTAGTATAGACTTTAAATATGTACTTGTGATTTGAAAAAGAAGAAAAATTTAAAAACATTTTGTATAGTAACATAATTTGAGGAGTAACTAATTTTTTCTTTTTTCTTTTTCCTTTAAGTTTACGAAAAAGTATGTTAAGATTCCATTTCAAGGTAAGCTATCATTGTCTTATGACCTTCTCTTTTCACTGTAATTTTGAGTATAAAATAAATGGTTAGCAAAAATTCTGAAATGCTTTTGCAGCCATTTTTCTATAATTTTTTTTCCTGTATGGTATTTAAGTAAAACAAAAGCAGCTTTAATGACTTGCTTCAGATTAACTTTTTTTTTTTTTAATGTGGCTTCTGAAGGAGTTAAGATGTTTCAAAATACTGAAAATAGTATATTACTGTTTTAATGACTTCAAGTCAAGTAATATACTAAAGGGACTCATGGTGATTTCTTGGGATCAACAGAAATAAAGTTTAGATAGAAAGCAAGAATATTTTTGGTATATAAAACTATATTAAAATAAGAACTATAAGGAAAGAAGTTTAATTTTAAATGTTTTTTGCATAGAAGCTAAGAGAGATTTTTTTTGTCATTTCTTACCTGAGTAAGTAATGTTGATTGGAAAATGTACTTGTAACCCAGATCATTTTTTCATTCTCTCTCTCCCCTACTAAAATTGTTTAAAAATACATAATGACATTCAAAAACAAATAATAAGCAATTGAGGATAGTCTCTTTTAGAGAATGTATTGTGAGAAGCAGGAGGAAGAAAAAAATGTATATAATTAGCATTTCAAACATGAACTAGGGAAGAGGAACGTTCTGTTCCAAGACTAAGGATGTCATCAAAGTAACTTAATTGTACTCTAATAGATACCCATGTATAGAAATACAAAGCTATACATTATAATAATGACTCTAATAGTCAGTGAGCCACCATAAACAGTAAGTACATAAAGCCCAGAATAAATATATTGATAGTCCTGTTAAGGAAATTTTAATAAACTGTTAGGGAATATTATAACATTAGCTATTTAGAAGAAATAAATATAAAGCCATGTAGTTTTAAGAGGAAATAATAATATATTTTATTTTAAATAGTACTCATTTTACAATTTTTAATCTGATAAGAATTTTCCTTTTTTTTTTTTTTTTTACTTTGAAAAACAGAAACTTACTGTGTCACAGTTCCTGGAGGCTAGAAGTTTGAATCAGTTTATTGGTTGTGTTGATTCCTTTTGAATACTCCGAGAGGAACTTAATTCATACCATTCTCTTAACTTCTGGTAGCTCCTTTCAGTCCTTGGCATTCCTTGGCTTTACAGATGCAACTTTACATAGTAGCTTCCCCTTGTGATTCCATATAATTTGTGAAAGACAATTTCTGTTAAAAATCATGGAGAAAATACTCCTTTCAGTGATAGTGGGTCTACAATTTTTTGATAGAAACCAACAAGAAAATAATAGTCTTCTTCCCTAATACTGTGTGTGGTACATTTCCATATATAAAAACGTTTTTTTAAAACAGACATGCATATAAAAGGTTTTTGTTGATGGGAACTTAGAAGTTTAATTGTTTTACTCTTTTTCCATACCATCTGAGGGAAGGAAAAGATTTAAACATATTTATATTAGGTATTAATTGTATTTGGCTGTTAGTAATCATAGCTTAAAGACGGTAGAAGTTTATATTTCCCTCACGTAGAAGAACTTCAGAGGTAGGCTAAATAGGGCTGATATGATATCTTATTGGCCATCTTTTCTGTTTTTTTACTCTCATCCCTGATACAGGGCTTTCGTTCTGAAATTTGTCTCATGCTCCCAATATCATGTTAATGTTCTAGACAGAAAGCTGTAAGTAGAGTAGTAAAAAAAGCATATGCCACTTATCTTTCATCCTTTTAAAGTGCCTCCTGAAAGTCTATGGCACTTAATTACTTCTTTCATTTTATTATCTGAAATTTAGTTAAGTGGCCACATACTTATTTGAAAAATACGCTGTGAATTAGAGATTTTTTAAGCTGGGTATATTGCTGTCCTGAATAAAATTTACGGTTTTATTACTGAGGAAGAAGATAAAATGAAGTTGATAGGAAACTCCCACTTTCAGATCTGCCATAGCTGTGTACAGAAAAAAAGTACATATTGGGGAAAAATTTGGTAATGAGGTAAATAATTTTCATGATGGTGTTAAATCTCTTTTTAAGGGAAACTTTTTTTTTAAAGTACCCTTCTTAAAAAGTAGCTTCCATATTAAAATTCTGGAACAATTAGTTTAGTAGTAATTGCATAGATCTCACAATTAGGGTATTCAGTGTATCTGTAGGGCTGTGAACTGCATAAGGAAGAAATATTGAGAAGTTTTGCTGAGGGTTCTCACTTTTAATATGTTAGTCTTTGCTGCCAGTTTAAATTACAGTTTTCAGAATGGAAGAGTTAAGGTATGAAGAATAGAATGGCTGACTTGGGAACATTCCAGATGACTGGTAAATCAAGTATTTGAATGTTCCTTGTGAAATGTTTTTCTAACTTTAATATTCACATGAGTCATCTGAGGATCTTGTTACACTGGAAATTCTGGTTCTGTAAATCTAAGGTGGGACCTGTGATTCTAGATTTCTACAGCTCCGAGATAATGCCACTGTCACTGGTATGAGGGCTACACTTTGAGTAGCAAGGTGCCAGGAGATAGTAAAAAACAAAACAAAACAAAAAAAACCAAACTCACAGCTGTCGATTTGATTCTACTCATAGCGACGACTCCTTGGGTTTCCGAGGTGGTGTCTCTATCGAAGTAGATTGCCCAGTCTTCCTTCCAAGGAGTGGCTGGTGGGTTTGAACCACCAGCCTTCTGGTTAGCAGTCCAATGCCTTAGGCATTACTCTACCAGGAGGAGGAATACTAAGAGATTTGTTTCAAATAGTCATGCATCTGGTGTGTTATGTGCCATCGAGTTGCCTCCGACTCATAGCCACTTTACGTACAACAGAACAAAACACTGCCAAGTCCTATGCCAGCGTCATGATCCCTAATAATAATAATTATCTTGGGCTTATACTTAGCTGATATTTGTATCCTTTGTGTTCTTAGTTCAGCTGCTTTCTTGAAATTGGACCAGATAACGTTATCTTCAGGATTTCTTTAAATCATTTGTCTATGTGCCTTTCAATTAAAAAATAAGGTCCTCATAGGTGATTCTGTTAGCTCACTATGAAGGAGAAATACTGATCATTCTGAGTGATTACCTGGAAGTTTTGAGAAGTAAAACCTGGAAGAATTTTAGAAGAAATGCCTTCTTAGACCATTCAGAACCTTATTCTTGAGAGTCTTCTGACATTGCCTACTATATATAGTGGAATGCAGATGTTTTGGGCGAAGACAAAAAAAAAAAAAAAACCCAGACTCACTGCCATGGAGTTGGTTCTGACTCATAGCGGCCCCTCCTTGGGTTTCTGAGGTGATATCTCTACTGAAGTAGATTGC
>NW_006921730.1:3478653-3527927 GCF_000298275.1 Orycteropus afer afer
TATTTAATCTTAAATTTTCCTTTCTTGGATATAACTGAAATCATATAGTATAAAAGACTAAATTTCTAAATTTACTTACCATTTAAAAGGTATTTAAACCCACCCTTGCCATCAAGTTGATTCTGACTCATGGTAACCCTGTAGGATAGAGTTGAACTGCCCTACAGCATTTCCAAGGCTGTAAATCTTTTGGGAAACAGGCTGCCACATCTTTCTCCTGAGGAGCGGCTGGTGGGGTTGAATCTTCTCCCTTTTGGTTAGCAGTTGAAACACTTAACCACTGTGCCACTGGGTTCCTTAATAAATAATAATAAATATTTAGCACTTCCTAATTGTAACTGAATAAGGAAGACCACAGAAGTTTGATGCATTTGAACTGTATTGGCAATGAATATTGAATGTGCCGTGGACTGTTAGAAGATCAAACAAATCTGTCTTGGAGGAAGTACAAGCAGAATGCCCCTTAGAAGCAAGAATGGTGAGACTTTGCCTCTTGTGCTTTGGACATGTTATCAGGTGGGGCCAGTTTCTGGAAAAGGAGGCCATGCTTAGTAAAGTAGATAGTCAGCGAAAAAGAAGACTCTTAATGAGATGGATTGACACAGGGCTGCAATAGTGGGGTCAAGCAGAGTGACGGTTGTGAGAGTGGCTTAGGACTGGGCAGTGTTTTGTCCTGTTGTGCATGTGGTTTCTGTGAGTCAAAACTGATTTAATGACACCTAGTAATAATAATAGATTTTTTTTTTTTTTTTTAAACTCTAATAGTATTTCTTGGGGTACTTCAGCTAAATTTCATGAAGTGGTCTGGAAACAAAATATTTTGCATATAATTCTTCTTGCTGTATGTGCTATATTAAAGAATTGTCAATTGTCATGACTTGTTACCTTTTATTTGTTTCAGTGTCCCTCAATGAAGTTTCATTGCTAGTGGATACCATGCATTTAAAGAGGTTTGGGTTATGGAAAAGTAAGGATGATGACCCCAGTAAAAGGAGTCATGCTATCCTTTTCCTCTGGGTTTCTTCAAATTATCTTCAAGAGATTCAGACCCAATTAGAAAATTCTGTATTAAGCCAGCAATGTGAGTATAAAATTATTTCTAAATTTCAGGATAACTTGAGAAATCTGTAAATAGTTTCAAAATAATTTAATGTAGAATAGTTAATTTCATTGAATTAAAAAGTTTTATTCTTTAATATTACATAAAATAGTTATTGTACTTACATTAGTTTCTCCTGATAGTTTTATTCAACCAAGGTAAATGATTTTGAAAAGTAAAAGGAATAAATTATCTTTTAGTCAGTTGCCATCTTTTGCTACCTTTATTATAAATTTCTTGCTCTTGTTTTATAATGAACTGTAACAGAGGTAGTCAGTGGCAAAATTAAATGTAAAAGTCTTTACCTTAAACATTTCCTATAGTTTTTAAATAAAACAAAACAAAACTAAGTTTACTTGCACATCATTCCTTATTCCTCTAAGATTGGGTTGAGTACCTTTCTGTGTGCTCACATAATACTTAGATGTATATATAGATCTTGAGATATCTGTCAACTTTTTTTAGTTTCAAACTCCTCAAGGAGAATAGTTTTGAATTGAATTTTCCTTCTTCTTGCTCTCCCTAACTTCTTTTCCCTACTCCCTTGAATAGTAAAGATGTTAATTGGTGAACTAAATTTTATACCTTCAAGTTTAGTTATTTTCCTTTCCTAATTACTTACAGGAAGCTCTGGTAGCATAGTGGCTTAAGGCACATGACTGCTAACCAGAAGGCTGGCGGTTCAAACCCACCAGCCACTCCTCGGAAGGAAGATGGGGCAATCTACTTCCGTAGTGATACTGCCTCGGAAACCCAAGGAGGGGTCGCTATGAGTCGAGTCCGACTCGATGGCACATAACAACAACAATTACTTACAAGTTAATTGGAAAACTCAACAAAACTCAATTCATGATTAAATAGTAAAGAAGTTGGAAAACATGAAAAGCCATTTATAATCATTATTAGCGTATAAGGAGAGAATGTTATTTGAGACCATTATTGAAAAATTTGGTGAAACAATGTGATTTTAAAGGAGATGTTTGGATACTTTCTTAAATAATAGATTTGATATATGGAGAAGGCTAGAAAAGATTACTAATTGCTTAATTTTCACTCATTCATTTTATATATTCATTAACAAATGTTTTACTGAGTACGTATGAAGTGCCAGGCACTGGAAATATGACAGTTACTGTGGACTTTCCATTCTAATGTATGGAATATGACTCTAAAATTTGTGAGTTTTGGTTCTAGGGTACTAATGACCTATATTGTATGATTTTAATTTGCTGGGATTATTACTAAACAAAATACTTTGTTGGGTTATATACCAACTTTATTGTTAGTAATAATTATTATAATTTCCTTAAAAAATAGTATTATGGATAAAAATTGGTTTCTTTTTCTTTTATAGCAAAATCCAGTGAATTCATTTTCCTTGAACTACACAATCCTATTTCCCAAAGAGAAGAATTGAAATTGAAAGATATTATGACAGAAATAAGTACGACCAATGGAGAATTAGAGCTTTCTTATCCCTTGTCTTGGGTTCAGGCACTTCCTTTGTTTCAGAGCCTTTCTTCAAAAGAAAGTTCTTTTATTCATTATTACTGTGCTTCAACTTGTTCTTTCCCTACGGCTGCTATTGAAGAAATGAAAGTGAAATCAGTATCTCAGGTTAGTATATGATTAATATAGCTTATAGGAGTGTTGATTAAAAATTTTTTCATTGAAATTAGGCTGATTTCAAAATGCTCCATTTTGTTGAAAGGGTACAGGAAGCAATCTGAAAGAACCCCCAGTGCCAAACAAAGCTGGAACAGTTTGATTAACAAAATCAGTAATGATAGTATGAGATTATAAGCAGAAAATAAAATATCCATGAATCTATAGTGAAATAAGTAGATAATGAATGAATAATAAATGGAAGAAAAGGAATAACTCTTCCGTAGAGAAAAAATTGCAATTAATAAATGTGAAAGAAATGAGGGAACTATAACATCCCTATTAGAACACCACAGTAATAATTGTTGCAGGTAAGATCCACCAAGGAATGCTAAAATTAATGAGTGAAAATTTAAAGAGAAATTGAATATTTGCACAGTCTCAAAAGTATTTCTCCAAAACATTAATTACTAAAGGAAAAGTATGAAATTTGCAGTAGAGAAACCCAGGAGATCCAGGAGATACTATGTGTATGGTATACTATGTGTATAGTATCTCCTGACCAAAACTGTCAGTAGCTTGGTTATATCATACCACCTTAATCAAGTGATCAAAGTAAACACCACCAAGAATGAGACATATCAACATAATGTACACCCCCCGCCCTGATATTATCATGCCCTGAGAAGGATACATCACATCTGTTGTATTATTCCCAATTATTCATATCCTTAATCTAATCATGAGAAAAAATTAGACAAATTCAGTTGTAAAGTAATTGCCCATTATTCTTTAAAAGTATCATGGCCATGGTTCTAGGTTACTAAGGGTTACTAATGGCCAAGGAGTTATAGGATCCTAGAACAGAAAAAGAATATGAATGGAATACTGATGAAATTGGAATGAAATCTATAGTGCAGTTAATAGTATTATACCAATATTAATTTCTTAAGTTTTGATAATTGTACTGTGGCATACAAGATGTTAATATTAGGGAAAACTGGGTGAAATTTTTTTTTTTTTTGCAACTCTTCTATAAGTCTAAAATTACCCTGAAACAACTAATACCAAAACCAAACTAAATCTACTGCCATCGAGTTGGATCCGACTCATAGTGACCCTTCCTTGGGTTTCCAAGGTGGTATCACTACGGAAGTAGACTGCCCAGTCTTCCTTCCGTGGAGTGCCTGATGGGTTTGAACCACCAGCCTTTTGTGTAGTGGTCGAATGCTTTAAGCACTACTCCACCAGAGCTCCCGAAATAACTAATAGTAACTTAAAAAATGCTAAGTTTATTTTTATAGGAGATTGGTCGTGTACATGTAGCTTTTATACCTATAAATGTGTATGACATATACGTGTGTGTGTTTACCTATGTGATATGTATCTCTGTATCTATCTGAGGGTATAATTCTGGGGCTAATATTTTATTTAGTAGGCCTGTAAAAAGTCTTTACCACCATCTTTTATGCATATTGTTGTAGAACTTTATATAGTTATTGTATTCTGTATACAACTTTATATTCAGGTTTTCTATTTAATAATAAAATAGGAATATATGTTATTATAAACTCTGTCTCTTTTAATTGAAAATTTTGTTTTTATCTACTATTTACCATCTCTTGTTAATTTTGAACTGCAGAGTTTTCAAATTCTTTTTCAGTTTATAGAGCCCAGATCTGGAAATTCAATTTTTGTTCATTATGTTCATTGTATCTCCTCATCAAAAGTGTTATTTTAGCTTGGTTATATCATATTTTTTAGAAATGCTGAAATTATGGATATAATTCATTAGTATGGATTTCTTTTCATCCCAGCATTTTCTCTTACAAGTCTAGGTTTTGACTTTGTGCTTTTGAGAGGTAATGTGTTTGTATTTGTGTATCTATGAGGGCACATTTTTCCTTGCCATTTTCTTTCAGTCCTCAAATATAGATGCAGCCAAGCCTACTTACACCTTCCTGCAGAAGCAAAGTAGTGGTTGCTACTCACTTTCTATTACATCTAATCCAGATGAAGAATGGCGAGAAGTCAGGCACACTGGACCTGTTCAGAAGTATGTACTGTGTTATATACTATTTGTAATAGATGGACACATTAGGAATTTTTCTTCTGTTGCTGCTTTTTAATAAATAGTTCACTTTTTGAAATACTTTTTGAGTTTTGTAGTTCATTCTGTCATGTTTTGAAATTTTTTTTTAATTTATGAAAAAGCTCTAAAAAAACTTTATTAAGAAAATAGTAGATATCATTTCATTCAGTTTTGCAACTAGTAGTGGATTTCTCCCCATCCTCACCAACATTTGTTATTTTCTATTTTTTCATCTTTGCTCTCCCAGTGTGAGTGTAATGGTATCTCATTGTGGTTTTGATTTGCACTTTTCTAATGGCTAATGACGTTGAGCATCTTTTCATGTGTTTGGTGGCCATTTGAATGTTCTTCTTGATGAAATGTCTATTCTAAAGTTCTTTGCTCAGTTTATGATTGGCTTATTTATCTTTTTGGTGTTAAGTTGTTGAAGTTTTATTTACGTTTTGGTTATTTTATTGAACAGTAAATTGTGTGTTAGGTAAAAGTGTATGCAACAAATCAGTTTTCCATTCAATAATTTATAATCTATAACACTGGTTGTAATCTCTACAATATGTCAGTACTCTTCCCATTTCCAACCTGGGTTCCCCATTTCCACTGTCAGTTCCTTTTTTCCATTCGTCCAGTTTCCCTACCCCTTCTGGCTTTCTTATCTTTGTTTTTAGGCAAAATTTGCTCTTTTGAGCTGTCAGTTTGTTGTAGTGTGGTGGCTTCCATGTTGCTGTAAGGCTGGAGGATATACCACCAGTATATCAAATACCAGCAGGGTCATCCAAGGTGGACAGGTTTCAGCAGAGCTTACAGACTAAGACAGACTTGGAAGAAGGAAAGGGCCATCCACATCTCAAAGAATTAGCCAGTAAAAACTTTAGGAATAGCAGTGAAATACTGTCTAATGTATTACTGGAGAACTTTATGAATAGACATGACATTGTCTGATACAGTTCTGGAAGATGAGCCCCTCAGGTCAGAAGGCACTCAAAATGTGACTAGGGAAGAGCTGCTTCCTCAGAGTAGAGCCATCTTAATGATGTGGATGGAGTAAAATTTTGGGACGTCCATTTGCTAATGTGGCATGACTCAAAATGAGAAGAACCAGCTGCAAATATCCATTAATAATCTGAACATGTAATATACGAAGTATGAATCTAGGAAAATTGGAAGTTGTCAAAAATGAAATGGAATGCATAAAGACTGATATCCTAGGCATTAGTGAGTTGAAATGGACTGTTTTTGGCCATTTTGAATCAGATCTATTATGGTTTTGGCCATTTTGAATCAGATCTACTATGGTTTTGGCCATTTTGAATCAGATCTATGATGGTGGAATGACAGATTGAAGAGGAATGGTGTGGCATTCATCATCACAAAGAGTGTTTCAAGATCTATCCTGAAGTACAGTGCTGTCAATGATAGGATAATAGCTATACATCTACAAGGAAGACCAGTTAATACTACCATTATTCAAGTTTGTGCACTAACTACCAAAGCCAAAGATGAGGAAATTGAACATTTTTTACCAACTTCTACAGTCTGAAATTGACCAAACATGCAATCAGGATGTATTGATTATCACTAGTGATTGGAATGCAAAAGTTGGAAACAAAGAAGAATAACCAGTAGTTGGAAACCACAGCCTTGGTGATAGAAATAATGCTGGAGATCCCATGATAGAATTCTGTGAGACCAATGACTTTTTCATGGAAAATACCTTTTTTCAACAACACAAATGACGGCTATACATGTTGTCTTCATCAGATGATGTACATAGGAATCAGATTGACTGCATCTCTGAAAAGAGGTAATGTTTTTGTTAGGTGCTGTTGAGTTGTCTCTGACTCATAGTGACCCTCTGTACAGCAAAACGAAACACCGCCCAGTCCTGTGCCAGCTCCATGATCTCTGCTATACCTTAGCCCATCATTGTAGCCACTGTATCAGTCCATCTTGTTGAGGGCCTTCCTCTCTTTCATTGACCCTCCACTTTACAAGCATGATGCCCAAAGTAGGTGAGATGAGGTTTGGCCATTCTTGCTTCCAAGGAACATTCTGGATTTCTTCCAGGACAGATTTATTAGAGAAGCAATAGAGAAGCTCAGTATCTTAGCCAGAACAAGGGTAGGAGCTGACTGTTAAACAGGCCGTCAACTGCTCATATGGAAGTTCAAGTTTAAGCTGAAGACAATTTAAATTCATGAGAACCAAAATATGACCTTGATTATATCCCTCTTGAATTTAGAGACCATCTAAAGAATAGATTTGATACATTGAACACCAGTGACCAAAAATCAGAGGAATTACAGGATGACATTAAGAACATCATCCATGAAGAAAGCAAAAGGTCATTAAAAAGATGGGAAAGGGAGAAAAGACCAAAATGGATATCAGAAGAAACTCTGAAACTTGCCCTTGAATAGAGAGTAGCTAAAGCAAATGGAAGAAATAACAAAATAAAAAAGCTGAACAGAAGATTTCAAAGAGTGGCTTGAGAAGATATAGTTAATTATTATAATGAAATGTGCAAAGACCTGGAGTTAGAAAACCAAAAGGGAAGAACATGCTCAGCATTTCTCAAGCTGAAAGAATTAAAGAAACAATTCAAGCCTTGAGTTGCAATATTGCAAGATTATATGGGCAATATATTGAATGATGCAGGAAACATCAAAAGAAGATGGAAGGAATACACAGAGTCATTATACCAAAAAGAATTGGTCAATGCCCATCCATTTCAGGAGGTGACATATGACCCAGAACCAATGGTCTTGAAGGAAGAAGTTGAAGCTGCACTGAAGGAATTGGTGAAGAACAAGGCTCCAGGAATTCACAGAATACCCATTGAGATGTTTCAACAAACAGATATTGTGCTGGAGGCACTTATTCATCTATGCCAAGAAATCTGGAAGACAGCTACCTGGTCAGCTGACTACAATAGATCCATAGTTGTACCCATTCCAAAGAGGTGATCCCAGAGAATGTGGAAATTATCGAGCAATATGATTAATATCATACACAAGTAAAATCTTGCTGAAAATGATTAAAAAACAGTTTCAGCAGTATATTGACAGAGAATTTCCAGAAATGTAAGTTGGGTTCAGAAGAGGATGTGGAATGAGGGCTATCATTGCTGATGTCAGATGGATCTTGGCTGAAAGCACAGAGTGCCAGAAAGATGTTTACTTGTGTTTTATTGACTATGGAAAAGTATTTGATTGTGTGAATCATAACAAATTGTGGATAACATTGAGAAGAATGGGAATTCCAGAACACTGAATTGTGCTCATGAGGAACCTGTACATAGACCAGGAGGCTGTCATTTGAACAGAACAAGGGGATACTGCATGGTGTAAAGTCAGGAAGGGAGTGCATCAGCATTGTATCCTTTTACTGTACTTATTCAATCTATATGCTGAGCAGATAATCCAAGAAGCCAGACTATATGAA
Source organism: Orycteropus afer afer (assembly GCF_000298275.1). Classification (NCBI taxonomy): domain Eukaryota; kingdom Metazoa; phylum Chordata; class Mammalia; order Tubulidentata; family Orycteropodidae; genus Orycteropus; species Orycteropus afer. Next base: position 3,486,891 of record NW_006921730.1, read on the forward strand.
GAAGAACGTGGTATCAGGATTGGAGGAAGAATCATTAACAACCTGCGATATGCTGACAACACAACTTTGCTTGCTGAAAGTGAGGATGACTTGAAACACTTACTGATGATTATTAAAGACTACAGTCTACAGTATGGAGTATGTCTCAACATAAAACAAAAATCCTTACAACTGAACCAATGAGCAGCATCACGATAAATGGAGAAACAATTGAAGTTGTTAAAAATTTCATATTACTTGGCTCCACAATCAACACCAAGGGAAGCAGCAGTCAAGATATCAGACCTCGTATTGCACTTGACAAATCTGCTGCAAAAAAACCTCTTTAAAGTGCTGAAGAGCAAAGATGTCTCCTTGAAGACTAAGGTACACCTAACCCAAGCCATGATATTTTTCAGTCACCTCATATGCATATGAGAGCTGGACAGTGAACAAGGAAGACTGAAGAAGAGTTGATGCTTTTGAGTTGTGGTGTTGGTGAAGAATCTTGAAAGTACCCTGGAATGTCAAAAGAACTGACAGATCTGTCCAGGAGGAAGTTCAATCGGAATGCTCCTTGGAAGTGAGAATGGCCAGACTTCATCTCACCTACTTTGTTTTGTTTTGTTGTACATAGTGTTGTTGTGAGTCGGAGTCGACTCGATGACACCTAACAGCAACAACAACAAGGAGCTCAGTCTTCACGGACATTAATTTTGAATATTACATTCTTTTTGAGTATATGGTTTCCAAAGATATTCTCCCAGTCCATTGCTTGTCTTTTGACTTTTTTGGTAAGTCTTTTGACGAATGAAATTTTTAAATTTTTATTAGGTCTCATTTATCTATTTTATCTTTTGCTGTTTGTCCTTTTGTAATGTATTAGGTTAAAAGCTAGGCCTGACAGCATTGCCCCTGCATTTTCTTTGTAAGAATTTTATGTACAACAAAACGAAACACTGCTCAATCCTATGCCAGCCTCACAATCCTTGGCTATACCTGAGCCTTCTGTTGCTGCCACTGTGTCATTCCATCTCAAAGAGGCCTTCCTCTTTTTTGTTGACCCTCCACTTTACCAAGCATATCCTTCCCCAAGGAATGGTCCCTCTGACAACATGACCAAAGTAGGTGAGATGAAGTCTGGCCATTCTCACTTCCAAGGTATCACTATGGAAGTAGATCGCCCAACCTTCCTTCCAAGGATTGGCTGATGGGTTTGAACCGCCAGCCTTCTACATTTAAATTTGTTTTTGATTGCATCAGTTTGTTGTAAATTAAAAATGGCCAGAAGAGACACATCCTCAGTGGTATCTTAACTGATGTGAGATACATGCACCTTATTGAAGAGACATATTGAGATGAGCCCACATGGGAAGGAGTGGAAAAGAAAAGATGATCTTCAATGAGAATGTCATTAGTAGCTTGTGAAAATAAAGGAAGTAAAATTTGTTATATCCTGTCAAACATATTTTATCCTATAGATCTGAGTTACAGAATACTACTGTTCTATTTTTGTTCCATGTAACAAATCTCTTTGATACTGGAATTTTCAGTACTGATATATATTTTAACATTGTTTTATTTTTTAAGGTTGATTGTATATCCTCCACCCCCAACTAAAGGGGGATTAGGAGTAACTAATGAAGATCTGGAGTGCTTAGAAGAAGGAGAGTTTCTTAATGATGTAATCATTGATTTCTATCTTAAGTGAGTACAATGATAAGTGATCTTTTCATTTGTTTTCTGGGCTCTGGTGTTAAGCGTCTCTATCTCTGAAGTATTTTAACACTAGCCAAAAATAACCTTGCTCAGATATGGAAAATTTTTGCTTACCAAATTTTTCTGGAGTTGCATTCAGTTTCCTTTGTCCACTTCTCATCAGTACAGTCATACGCCAGAAGAGCTAATGGTTTTTTTTTTTGGTTTATTTATTTGTTTTTGATTCATACTTTTTACTGTTTTTTCATTGTGATGAAGGAAGTACTAACAAATCATTTTGGGAAATTAAAAGAAGCAAGTCTGTTCAGTTATCTGTTGTATCTTTAAGCAAGGTAAAAGTTAATTGTCCTTTGAAAAAATCCTTGTCATGAAATTCTTTCATTTGTGTACCCAAAACTGAAGGAGCAGATATGGAGGCTCTTAAAACTTTTACACAAAGGAAGTGTGTTTCTAGCCCTCATTTTGGCCTGCATTTCCAATATATGCTGGAAATGCCTTCTAATTATTTCACTGACCCTTCCTAAACCAAATATATCATCATCTTACCTAAGCCCTGTTGCTTTACTAGCACTACCTTTATCCTGGTCACTTAGTGCAAAAGCTCATTATTTGCTTTTCATCTCAGATATTGCAGATTTACTCTCTAGATATTTGATTTAGAGCTGTGTGTGTGTGTGTGTGTGTGTGTGTATGTCTTTTAACTCTTTGAATATATGGAATGCCACTATAGTATCTGTTTTAATGTCATTTTCTGCTTACTCTAACGTGTCAGTTCTGGGTTGATTTCATTTGCTCGGTTTTTCTCTTTATTATGAGTTCTGTTTTTTGTTTGTTTTCTGGCTGGTGATTTTAAAAATATTTATTTATTTTGTTGCTGTTGAGAATATAAACAGCAAAACATACACCAATTCAACAGTTTGTACTTACACAGTTCAGTGACACTGATTGCGTTCTTCAACTTATGTAATCATTCTCACCCTCTTGAGTTGTTCCTCTCCCATTAACATGAATTCACTACCTGCTGAGGTTCCTGTGTAATCTTTTGAGTTACTGTTGTCAGTTTGATCCCATATAGATAGTTCTTAAAAATCCATAATGCTTAAGGCAGACTTTTTTTTTGCTATTTAAGCTAAACTAGTGTTTGTTTTTAAGAAGACTTCAGGGGATATTTTGGTTTAAGGCTTAAAGATTATTTCAGAGCCATAGTTTTAGGGGTTCATCCAGCCTCCTTGGATCTAGAAAGTCTGGAGTCCATGAAAATTTTAAAATCTGTTCTGTGTTTTTCCTCTTTTAATCAGGATTATTCTGTGGAATCCTTGATCAAAATGTTCAGTCATGGTAATTGGGACCATCCAGTTCTTCTGGTCTCATGGCAAAGGATACAGTTATTCAGTGGAGGCAATTAACCACACATTTTGCATCCTCCTCCTCCTCTTTCTGACTCCTCCCCCTCTTCTGTTGCTCCAGGAAAATAGAGACCAATTGTTGTGTCTTGGATGGCCATTTGCAAGCTTTTAAAACTCCAGGTTCTACACAGTGAACTAGGAGGTAGAATCACTAAACACATTTAGGCCAACTAACTTGGTTGTCCCATGAAACCAAGACTCTCTCTAAACCAAGGAACTAACTCCTGTGAGGTGTTTGCTTATACTCTTTTTTTGTTGTTGTTGTTGTCATTGTTGTAAATGTATCTATCAAACAGCTTTTGCCAATTCAACTTTTTACAAATGTACAACTTATCGACAGCAATTACAGTAATTGGCTATGCAGCCCTACCCTCAGTCAGTGTGATTTTTCCATCACCATTAGCCCTTTTTGCCCCTTCCTCCTGCCCGTTGTAACCACTAATAATCTTAGGTCTGTATACATTTGCCTTTTCTTGTCTTTTTAAGTTTGTGAGGTCATACGGTATTGAACTTTGTTTCTCCTACTAGCTAAGTAGTATTACGTCATGTGTATGTATCACATTTTGTTTATCCATTCATCTGTTGATGGGCATTTATGCTGTTTGCACCTTTTGGCTGTTGTGTATAGTGCTGCAGTGAATATTAGTGTCTCTGCTTTAAAGTCTTTGGGATATATAGCTAGGGGTGTGTTCTGGTTACCTAGTACCGCTCTGACAAGAATATACCACAAATGGGATGGCTTAAACAAACAGGAGTTTATTCTTACAATTTGTAGGCTTTAAATCCAAGTTCAAAGTGCCAGGCTCTTGGGGTCCAGCTCTGCCACCTGCTCCCGGCCCACTGCAGATAGAGGCGTTTCTTCACTCAGACAGCTGCTGGCTATTGAGGCTGAGAAGCCCCGAGGTTGACAAGTAAAAAGGCATAGTCCCGATGTTACCAAACCACACGGCAGGCCATTAACTTAAGTTTATTGTAAGTCCCAAGGTCGGCAGAGCATAGCAGGCTGCTGAGCAATGACACGGCTACATGCAGGGTCCAAGCATGCCATAGGCTGGAGACCATTCCCAAGCTTCTCCTTATATACATGAAGCAGACCATATCCCAGCTGCTTGTGGTAGATCCCACCATGGAGTTGTCAGTCTCATCATGGGGAATAACTAGCACCAGCTGCCCAGCCACTCAAACAGGCCCAACCAAGTTGACACAAAAACATAACCACCACAGGGTGGAATTGCTGGAAAATATGGTTGTTCTTGTTTTAGATTGTTTCTGAACCACCAAAGTGTTTTCCACAATAGCTGTACCATTTTGCATTCCCACCAACAATAATGATAAAGGTTCAATTTCCCCTTATCCTCACCAACATTTGGTATTTTCTGAGGGATTTTTTTTTTTTTTTTTAATATCTTTGTCATTCTAGTGGGAGTGGAATGGTATCTCTTGTGGTTTTGATTTACATCTCTCTGATGGCTAATTTCACGTGTTCGGTGACCATTTGAATGTCCTCTTTGGTGAAACGTCCATTCAAGTCCTACTATATCTGTAGTATTTTTATTAGAGGCCACACATTGTGAATTTTACCTTTTTGGGTATTGAATATTTTTGGTTTTCTATAAATATTCTTGGATGGAGTTCTGGGACATAGTTGAATTGTCTGGGAACAGCTGATGCTTTTTGATGCTACTTTTAAGCCTTACTAGGTGAAACCAACATATTAATTCCCACTACTGAAGAAAGACCCTTTTGACCAGCGTCATGAATTCAAAAGTTTACCATTCTGATTGGTAGGAATAGCACCATTCCTGGCCTATGTGAACACTGCCTACTATTTCTTCTAATGTTTTTGGATTGTTCTTTCCCCAGCTTCAGGTTCTTTCCTCACATAAATGCCATGATTAATAACTGTGCAAAAAGGGACTTGACATGTCTGAAGTTCTCTCTGTATATAGCTCTTTCTGCTTCAGTATTATGATCTGCAAACACTAGCTGCTTTGGTCTTCAGGATCTCAGTTCTATCTTCTCAACTCAGGTAGTCTGCTGGTCTGCACCTGGGTTACCGCTCTCTGTATTGTAACCTGGAAACTCTCAAGGCCGTGGCAGTAGTAGGGCTAACCTTGTTTGTTTCACTTTTGTCAGGGATGACTGTTCTTTATTACCTGATATCCAGTGTCTTGAAGACCATCGTTTCATATATTTTGTTAGGTTTTTCTCTTGTTTCAAGCAGGAGGGTAAATATAGTCCCTGTTACTCTATCTTGGCAGGAAGTGGAAGTCTCCATTATTGTTGACTGTTTACCCTCCTGTCCCTTACTATATAGTTAGTTGCCAAGTCCAGTAGATTGTGTTTCTTAATCTCTTTCTACTACTACATCATCTTTCCATTACTCCTTATCTCATCTATATTGTGTTTTAACTGATCCCTTGTATCTATCTCCTTTTTCTAAGTATATTATTACCTCCATTCCACTTAAATGCTATGAATATAGTTTGTATTAGAAACTTTTAGTAATTTCTTGCTGTTTTTCTGCAAAAAGGACAAGGAGGTGGCATCTTCTGAACTCCTCTAACTACACAAGAGGAAAACAGAATCATCATCAGCAGCCCAAGGCCTATTCTTATGAAGCCAGACATCCTGCCATCCTCCAGCCCTGTTACTAATTTTGACACCAACCATTCCTCCCACGGCACCCACCACCTCTCTGCTGGGTTTGATAATTTGCTGCAGTAGCCACACAGAACTCAGATTATGAGGTTTATTAGGGAAGTAACAGGCTATAATTCAGTTTCAGGAATGTACTCAGTCTCACTCAGCAGCCAGCTGTCTCATTCAGTCTCTCTCAGTAGCATGTCTCTCTCTCAGCAGAGTATTGTCTGTTACGTCTTTCTCTCATTGGCATGTTTCAGCAGCATGTTTCTCTCAGCTATCAGTCAGAGAGACTCCTGCCTCTAGGAGGGGCGCATTTTAAGCATGACAGAGTAGCAAAACTAACCAGTCCCAACATCAGAATTCTGTATACCTGAGAGAGAGCGAACTTTCCAGAAGATTGCTTCCTGCTGCTCCAACAGAAATACACCAGATATATAACTCTCACAATCAGGAGCTACTCAGTTGGTCATGGCAAATTCCACCACTGAGTTTACAAAGACTATGGCTAGAAAAGCCACAGTATGTAATTTACTATACTGCACTGTCATAATAAATTCAAACGCAGTTTGTTGTTTGAGGGTCTTGATAATATGACACTAATGTGTCTTTCCAGCTGTCTTCTGCTAATAACCCTGTACATATCACATAGTCCTGCAAAACTGAATTTTGTTAAACAAATTCCATTCTTACGCTTCTTCTTTAATGCCTTGTTTCTCTCAAATGATAACATTCGTTGCCGCATCCAGCAAAACTGCACAGGTCACAAAATGAAGCAACACGAAAGGATTATGGTTTTTTTAAAAAGGAATGGGGGCCAGGTGGATGCCCTGCATATTCTGCGAGAGTGACCCCTGATGCTTCCGCTCTGCTTTATTTATACATAAGTATTACCGTTATATCATTATTCTCAATATTTCTTTAAAACAGTCAAGTATTCAATCAAATGTTATTCTACGGTAAAATCATATATTTCCTTATAACAGTCAGCTATTGGTTAAAAGTTAAAGTTTCACTCTTTCCCATACCCCAAAGCATTTTTCCACGTCTAAATGTATTGGATAATTAATTAGGTTAACATCTCTTGCAGGATTAACAAATACTCACTAAAATATATCATTTTAAAACATAATATGTAAGGTACATGATTCTAAAGAATGGTTTCTAAGGTATACTATTCTTAGGGTAAAACATTGTCCCAGGGAAACAGGTTAGCAAACATTCTGCTGGGGCAGTGTTCTGCCCCAGAAACACAAAGCTGGAGCCAAGCAAGCATTCAAACTGTAGGAGAGGCCTTGCCATCTCTTAAAGCAAATGTTCAACCACAAGAGAGGCCTTGCCATCTCTTAACTGTAATTAGAACATGTGCCTTGCAATCATGTTCTTTTGGGGGTCTTTTTTTTGGTCTCCAACACTTCATGAAACTTTTCTTGATCTTCTGCTGAACAGGTATTATTAACTCCTGTACTGCTTCCCCCCATCTCTTTTATGGTACTTATAATATTTTACCTTTTGAAAAGTTGTTTGGAGGTACTGTAATCATTTTCCATCTAAAGATTAAGCATCTTTATATCTTAATTGGGAGCTCTGGTGGCGGTAGTGCCTAAGGCATTTTTGACTGCTAACCAGAAGGCTGGTGGTTCGAATCCACCAGCCACTTCTCAGAAGGAAGATTGGACAATCTACTTCCATATAAATTAAACAAAACAAAACAAAACAAAAACAAAAAAAAAACAAACCTGACTGCCATCAGTTGGATCTGACTCATAGCAACCCCTCCTTGGGTTTCCAAGGCAATGTCATTACAGAAGTAGATTGCCCAGTCTTCCTTCTGAGAAGCGGCTGGTGGGTTTGAATTGCCAACCTTCTGGTTAACAGTCAAATGCCTTAAACCTTATGCCACTAGACATTACTGCCTCAGAAGAAATCCAAGGAGTAGGCTGCTGTGAGCTGAATCGAATCGACATTAGTGAATTTCATTTTTGGTATATTTTGACTATTTAAAAAAAAATTTTTTTATTGTGGTAAATATATATGTAACAAAACATTTACAGAGGAGGGAGAGAATGGTTACACAACTCAAGGAATGTAGTCAGTGTCACTGAATTGTACATGTAGCAATAATTGAATTTATGTATGCTCTCTTACATAAAATTAACAGCAAAAAAACAACAAAAAACCCAACATTTGCCATTTCAGCATTTTTCACATGTACAGTTTACTGATATTGGGTCCATCATATTGTATCATCATTATTCATTTCCAAATATTTCCAGTCACCTGAGGAGAAGCTTGGAAGCTTTGGTGGCATAGTGCCTAAAGCATTTGACTGCTAACCAGAAGGCTCTCAGTTCAAAGCCTCCAGCCACTCCTCAGAAGGAAGGTTGGGCAATCTACTTCCATAGTAATACCACCTCAGAAACCCAAGGGAGGGGGATCGCTATGAGTCAGATCCAACTTGATGGCAGTGAGTTTTTTTTTAAGGAGAACCTCAGTGTCACTTAAGCAATTGACTTCCTTCTCCTCTGCCCTGCCATATTTTTGTACCCCTATATAGTGCCAAATTTACATTTTGTGAGATGAATTGAATCATCTTAGGTGTTCATTTTGGTATGTTTTATTGGAATTAACTAATACAATTTTATTTCTAATTTATTTTTAATGTATTTTCCTTTCACTAAACTGACAATACCTTTGCCTCTTTGACGTGTCTTAGGAGAGGATTTTTAAAACAACTTTCTATTTCTTTCTTTTTATTTACTTTTAAATTTTTGCAGTGTTTCCTCCCCTCCCTCCTAATCCTGGTTCTGTTTCTTTTTAAGACTGATAAATAGCTTGCATATAGCAAAGTGCATAAATCTGAACTGTACAGCAATGTTTGCATATGCATATGCTTACATATGTTTAAAACCAGGTAATCACCATTCAGATCAAGAGAGAGCACATTTTGGGAACCCCAGAAGGGTCCCTTGTTCATTTCTACCTGTATTTGTTTTTATGAAATTTTTTTTTTCTTTCAGTAATTGCAAGGTCAGTTTTTTTTCTTTTCTTTTAAGCAACAAGTATTTTTATTATTTCTCAAGATTCTGTGGTTGACTGGGCAACTCTTCTGGTCTGAACTAGCTCAGCTTGCTGGGATTGGATTATTTAAAAAAATGCCTCACTCATCTATGTGGTAGTTGGCTGCCTGAGTGCTCTAAGGAGATCTCAGGTGGAACTGCTGGTCTGTGCTCCATGTGGTCTCTGATGTTTCACAGGTTATCCTAGGCATCTTTACATGTAGCAAAAGTTTCTCTGCAAGGTCAGTTTTTAACCTTCATAGATTATTAAGAATAACTGAGTTCTCTAATTATGAAGTGTTTAATCACTAAATGATTGAATTACAAACTTACGTTGTTTTAGGATAGAAATGACCTGAGGATTTAGAGATGAAAAATTTTCTAGATTTTTTTAGAGTGTCATTGTTGCAGTTTTATATTTGATTATATCTTTATTTGATTAATAATGTTTCATGATGCCTTCAACTCTGTAGACTGTAAGCTTTATGAGGACAGGTTCTCTGTTTTTTTCTTTTTCTTTTTTGTCTCTTATTGTGTCTCTGGTTTGAATGTGGTACTTATACTTAGCACATGTTAGGAATTTGATAAAATTTTTTTTAAGTGAATAAGTGTGCAATTTCTGCTTTAAATGACTTGCTGAAAGGTGAGATAACTAAAAAATAAACTGAAAGTTGCAACCAGAGCAAATTGCAGGAACTGCAGCATTTCTTTGAGTCTAATTCAATATAAAAAATAAAATTTCCAGGACACATAAAGTAATTGGGGTATGACTAGGTAAAAGTTTCTAAAAATAATTGACTTTTGTGGGGTTTCTACTTTACAGGTATCTTATATTGGAGAAGGCATCAGATGAACTTGTTGAGCGAAGTCACATTTTTAGTAGCTTTTTCTATAAGTGCTTGACAAGAAAGGAAAATAATTTAACAGAAGATAATCCAAATCTCTCGTAAGTCAACCTTCTAATATACTTAAGCTTTAAGAAGAAAATATACTATTGTGATACTATATAGTATTTCCTAGAGTAAGCAGTATTACTGCTTATTCCGGTCCTGCACCTGTTTGCTCTCTGAGTCACTTTTCCACTTCCAGTGTTCTGCTCCCTATCACAGGGAGACTTACTTTTGCAGCCTGCATTTCTTAGTTCTCACTGGGGGATACTTAAGAGATTAGAGGAGAGGAAAGATAGGTTATTTCTTCTTTATTCTCTGTGTCGGGCAGTGACTCTGGAAGTGGCTGCATTTCCTTTAAGGACCCATCTCTTACCATACAGACTTGGTAGGACTCCAGCCTTTATCTGGAAATATTGGTGCTTCTCTTTGCTCTCCAGTCAAGGAATATTGTGGTTTCCTATTATTACTAATCTCTAGTTGCCTTACTGTCCCCTATTTTGGCTTTTCACCTTTTTATCTCTTCTGTGTCCCATTCCCTGCCCAAATTTTGTTATAAATATATAACGTTCTTTTTGTTTTCCTAGTTGGACACTTAACAGCATACTGCTGTTCAGTTAAACTGATGTAACATTATTAAAAAATGCCACATTTGCATAGTTTAACTAAATTTCTGGCCATGTATTTTCTGATTAATGTCAAAACCTGTAGACCAGTGGATTATAAGGGCAAAATCAGGGAAGGAATTACTGTTACAACTTGTTGTTAGCTGCTGTCAAATTAGACCCCCAACTCAGGGCAACCCTGTATACAATAGAACAGAATGCTGCCCCATCCTGTGCTGTCCCCCAGAATGGTTGAGGATCAGACCATTGTGTTCCATTGACTTTTTATTGGCTCATTTTTGGAAGGGGACTGCCAGGCCTTTCTTCCTTGTCAGTCTTAGTCTGGAAGCCCCACTAAAACCTCTTCAGCATCATAGCAACATGAACGCCTCCACTGAGAGATAGGTGGTGGCTGTGCATGAGGTGCACTGGATAGAAATCGAACCCAAGGCTCTCAACCACCATTGCCCCTGTTATAACAGAGATAATGGTAACTCTGATAGTTGAACATTTCACACCTTCCATCCCTACAACAATTTGTGTGATAATCTATATGGATAAATTTATGATAAAATTGAAAGTTTTTACTTAGAAATAAATATGAACGTTTGTCCTGCACTTAACAATTTATAAGGTATATTTACATTACTTTATTTAAGTTTCCCCCTTCATAGTAATGCTGTTATGAGAACATATATACTGTAACCCAGTTTTTCAGATAAGGAAGTCAACTAATAAAGACTAGATAATTAGATGGCAAGAGGCAATAGAAAAGCTCAGTATCTTCAGCCAAAACAAGGCCAGGAGCTGATTGTGGAACAGACCATCAGCTGCTCATATGCAAGTTTAACTTGAAGTTGAAGAAAATTAAAACAAGTCCACAAGAGCCAAAATATGATCTTGAATATATCCCTCCTGAATTTAGAGACCATTTAAAGAATAGATTTGATGCATTCAACACCAGTGACCGAAAACCAGAAGAATTGTGGGACTACATCAAGAACATCATCCATGAAGAAAGCAAGAGGTCATTAAAAAGACAGGAAAGGAAGAAAAGAACAGAATGATGTCAGAAGAAACTATGAAAGTTGTTCTTGAACATAGAGTAGCTAAAGCAAATGGAAGAAATGACAGGATAAAAGAACTGAACAGAAGATTTCAAACAGCAGTGTGAGCAGACAAAGCCAATTACTATAATGAAATGTGCAAAGGCCTGGAGTTAGAAAACCAAAAGGGAAGAACACACTCAGCATCTCTCAAGCTGAAAGAACTGAGGAGAAAATTTAAACCTTGACTTGCAATATTGAAAGAATCTATGGACAAAATACTGAATGATGCAGGAAGCATCAAAAGAAGATGGAAGGAATAATACATAGAGTCACGGTGGCTAAGATCAAGAATCAATGGTATTGAAGGAAGAAGTCGAAGCTGCACTGAAGGAAGTGGCTAAGAACAAGCCTCCAGGAATTGACAGAATATCCATTGAGATGTTTCAACAAATGGATGCCCCACTGGAGGCATTCACTGGGTTATGACAAGAGATTTGGAAGACAGCCAGCTGGCCAACTGACTGGCAAAGGTCCATATTTGTACCCATTCCAAAGAAAGGTGATCCCACAGAATGTGAAAATTATGGCACATTATCATTAATATTGTACACAAGTAAAATCTTGCTGGAGATAATTAAGAAATGGTTGCAGCAGTATATTGACAGAGAACTTCCAGAAGTTCAGGCTGGATTCCGAAGAGGACATGGAACAAGGGATATCATTGCTGATTTCAGATGGATCTTGGCTCAAAGCAAAGAATACTGGAAAGAGGTTTACTTGTGTTTTATTGGCTATGTAAAAGTATTTGATTGTGTGGATAAAAACAAATTGTGGATAACATTGAGAAGAATGGGAATTCCAGAACACTTGATTGTACTCATGAGGAAGCTGTATATAGACCAGGAGGCTGTCATTCGAACAGAACAAGGGGACACTCCATGGTTTAAAATCAAGAAGGGCGTGTGTTAGGGATGTATCCTTTCACCATTCTTACTCAGTCTATATGCTGAGCAGATAATCCAAGAAACTGGACTATATGAAGAAGAACATGGCATCAGGATTGGAGGAAAGCTCATTAACAACCTGCGATAATGCTGATGACACAAGTTTGTTTGCTGCAAGTGAGGATGACTTGAGGCACTTACTGATGAAGAATGAAGAATACAGTCTGCAGTATGGATTGCATCTCAATATAAATAAAACAAAAATTCTCACAACTGGACCTAGAAGCAGCATCATGATAAATGGAGAAAAGATTGAAGTTACAAAGACTTCACATTGCTTGGTTCTACAATCGACGCCAGTGGAAGCAGCAGTCAGGACATCAGACGATGTATAGTACTGGGCAAGTTGGCTGCAAGGGACCTCTTTCAAGTGCTGAGGAGCAAAGATGTCTTCTTGAAGACTAAGGTGCACCTGACACAAGCCATGATATTTTCATTCGCCTCATATGCATGTGTTCTGGTTACCTAGTGCTGCTCTGACAGGCATATACCACAAATGGGATGGCCTTAAAAAACAGGAGTTTATTCTCTTACAGTTCGGGTGGCTAGAAGTCCAAGTTCAAAGTGCCAGGCTCTAGGGGTTGTGTGCAAGCCCCTCGACATTGGTCTTCAGCTTTGCCTTCAGCTCCCGGCCCACTGAAGCTGGAGGCTTTTCTTCACTCAGGCAGCTACTGGCTGCTGAGGCTAACAAGCCCAAGGTGGACAAATAAAATGGCACAGTCCTGATGTTATACCAAACCACACGGCAGGCCATTAATTCTAGTCCGTTGTAAGTCCCAAGGTCGGCAGAGCATGGCAGACTCCTGAACAACAACATAGCTACATGCAGGGTTCAAGGGTGCCAAAAGCTAGAGACCATTTCCAAAGCTGTTTCTTATATACAGGAAGTAGACCATGTACCCAAAGTAGCTATTCAGCTGCTCCAATAGATTCCACCAAAGAGTTAATTACCAATCTCACCATGGGGAATTACTCATTCAGCTGTCCAGCAGCTCAACTTGGTACCTGTACAGATCTTCAATGGATGGCATCTGTATAGATCTCTTCACTGAGTGATTCCAGTTCCCTAGTTCCTGGTGGTGACCTCACCCCCTTGGGCTGGTGGGCCTTGTTCCTCTCCCTGTTGGGCATGGCAGCCTTGCCCCCTCACTCTTGGGCAGCAGCTTGACTCCGTCTGATTAGCTCACATGAATGAGCAGCCCCACACTCCAGAACCAAGTTGGTGAAGGTCTGACTCTTTGACACCTAGGGGGCTGTGGTGGTTCCACCCCCAAAGGCCATGGTCCTACCCTTGAGGATGAAGCAGTTTTGCTTCCCGTTTCCTTGGTCTCTGTTTCTGCCAATTAATACCTGAGGGCAGCCCACTCTGCCAGGAAGCCCATCTACCCAGTGGCACCCCGCTTTCTCCCCCGTGGGCTGGTAAGCCTGTTGCTGTTTAATGCTGGTCTCTGGGCTCTGCTGTTGTGTCTCTCATGCTGGTCTCTTGGCTCTGCTCCTGCTGTATGCCATATGCCGGGGTGTCTCTGCCAGGGTCTTGGGTCAAGGACATGACATGCTCCATTCCTGTTTCCACATTTTAGGTGTCTGTCGGAGCAGTACCCCACTGTCTTAGTACCATATTCTGTTCTGGTTACCTACTGCTGCTCTGACAGGCATATACCACAAATGGGATGACCTTAACAAACAGGAGTTTATTCTCTTACAGTTCGGTAGGTTAGAAATCTGAGTTCAGAGAGCCAGGCTCTAGTGGTATATGAAAGCCCCTTGACCTTGGGTTTCAGCTCATGCAGGTTCCAATGTGCCATAAGCTAGAGACCATTCCTTAAGCTGTTTCTTATGTACAGACCACATACCCAAAGCAGCTACTCAGTTGCTCCATTAGATTCCACCAAGGAGTTAATTACCAGTCTCACCATGGGGAGTAACTACATTCAGCTGCCCAGCCACTCAACCAGTCCCAGCCAAGTTGACACACAGATGTAACCACCACAGCATGTAAGAGCTGGACAATGAATAAGGAAGACCAAAGAAGAATTGATGCTTTTGAGATGTGGTGCTGGCGAAGAATGCTGAAAGTACCACAGACTACTAAAAGAAGTAACAAATCTGTCCTGGAGGAAGTGCAGCCGGAATGCTCCTTGGAGGTGGGAATGGCCAGACTTCATCTCATCTACCTTGGTCATGTTGTCAGAAGGGACCATTCCCTGGAGAAGGATGTCATGCTTGGTAAGGTGGAGGGTCGACGAAGGAGGCGAAATCCCTTAGCTAGATGGATTGACACAGTGGCTGTGGCTGTGGGATCAAGCATAGCGGAGATCATGGAGGTGGCGTGGGATTGGGCAGTGTTTCATTCTGCTGTGCATAGGGTCGCTATGAGTTGGAGGTGACTCAGCGGCCTCTAACAACAACAACAAATTAGATGAAGGACGAACAACTAGTGAGTATCAGAAAAGGGTTGGTGCTTATAACCTTGTCTTTAACCTCTAGTCAAGGATGTTTTCATTGTACTAGACTACCATTAGAAAAAAAAAAGAGTTTGTTTCATACCTTTAAAAAGCAGGAATAGTAAATAGATGAAAAGATGATTAAATGGATAAATTGCCTGAATTTATTGTGTTTTGGGAGAAGTGGGGTTAGACTCGGGGGAGGGTATTAACATTTATTTATTAATGTTTAAGTCAGTGAACTTAAAGCCATTTTGTTTGATCTTACTTTTTGGAAGTAATCTCTACACCTAAATAAATGAATACTATTTTATCTGATTACAATCATCTTGTGAGATAAGTGCCATTATTTTTGTTTATTTATTTAAACTTTCTGTTTTGATTTGTGTGAAAGTTTAACAGAGCAAATTGATTTTCTATTCAACAGTTCATAAACATTTTGTTTCATGACATTGATTGCAATCCCTACAATGTAGCAGTTCCCTTCCCACTTCCAACTTGTAGAGCCATTATCTTTATTAATTGCAGCCTAAATTAGTTAAATAAGTCATCCAAGGTTGCATATAGCTTTTCAGTTTCAAAGGTCATGCTGTTTCTATTGTTTGTAGTGTTGTAGGTATATAATTTATGATCTAAACTGGAACACTTAAGAATAAAAGGAGCCTCTATTAATAGTTTTATTGAGAACATTGTGCTGATAGACAGGGCCTGCCAGTATCAATTAAGGGGAAAAATCACAATCTTGAAATGTTCTTGAAAATCAGAGTTAATGAAATGGGAAATATGGATGGGGGAAGATTTGTTAAATAAATTTGATATTTAATAGTTCTGATGATTTTATTTTCTATTTTATATTTGCAGAAATTGATGCTTAGCACCATGCCTTTAATCTCACGTTTTGTTTTAAGATTACTAGTCATTGTAAAGACTTTTAGTTTGGAATACCCACCGAAAAATTATGGAAATAAAAGTAGATTCTTTTGTTAATCACCTTTTAAAAAGTTACTTATATTCTTTAACACATGGAAAAGTAATACAGAACAAAGTTATATGAGTGGCATATATCAGGGTAAGGTAGTTAGCACACACTCTCTTACGTGCAAGCACTCTGTGTGTGTATATGTGTGTATTAGACTAAGTATTTGGATTCCCAGAGGAATTCCTACAAATCAATAATAAAGAGATAACCTTAAAGCGAAACTGATGAGGGATACCAACCTTAATAGCCAGAAAATTCCCAATAAAAGGCTTACACTGCTAGTATTTGGGAATTGTAAACTAAATGGTAAGGGACAATGATGGTTCAGTGGTAGAATTCTTGCCTTCTGAGTGGGAGATCCCAGTTTGATTCTCAGTCCAAGATCCTCATGCACGGCTACCACCCATCTGTCACTAGGGTCTTGCATGTTGCTGTGATGCTGAACAGGTTTCAGTGGATCTTCCAGACTAAGATTAGAAAGAAAGGTATGGAGATCACTTCTAAAAATCAACCATTGAAAACCTAATGGATCACAATGATCTGATCCTCAGCTAATCATGGGGATGGTACAGGACTGGGCAGCTTTTCATTCCATTGTGTATGGTTGACATGAGTCCAGGCCCTACTTGACCCCGTCTAACAACTACCACAAGACTAAATGATAAGCTCATTACATGGTTCGCAAGATTTGGCTTCTTTCCATCTTCCCAAACTCATTATAACACTTTCCCCCATCACTCACCATTCTTCACTTTAACCTACTTCCTTCAGTTTCTGAATATGCTAAGCACTTTGCTGTTTTCTGCCTGAAGTGTTCTTCTCCTGCCGCTTTTCTTTTTTTTGCCTCACAGTATGATCTCTACTCATTTTCTTTCTTTCTTTTTTTTTATTGCTAAGTTTTTATTTTCCATCTTAAAGTTGTATATTCCATGAAATCAGGGACTCTATTTTCTTATTTTCTACTCTGTGTCCAGATTTGCACAGTACATTGGTGATACTGGAGACTTGTCATAAATTGAATTGTGTCCCCCCAAAATATGGGTCACCTTGGCTGGGCATGATTGTCAGTGGTTTTGGCAGTTATGTAGTTATGCGAGTTGGTAGTTATAATGATATAATCATCCCCCAGGATGTGATCAGCCAATCGGTTGTAAGGGAATTTGGTCGAGATGCAGCACCCTTACTCAGATCATAGCTTTAATGTAGCCTGCATCACCTTTTATCTTATAAGAGTCCTTAATTTGGACTTCTACTCAGTTGTGAGAGAATAAATTTATGTTTGTTAAAGCTATGCACTTGTGGTATTTCTGTTACAGCTGTGCAAAATAGTACTCAAAATGAAAGATAGTAAATAATGCATATTATTGAACACTGAGTGAACTGTTCTATACTTATTTGAGGATATTCTATGTATTGAGGATCTAAGAATAGAAGATTGTATTGTGGTCCTCATGTTCTTCCCTATTCTCCCTGCTCCACCCTGTTATATTCCCAATCAAATAATGTTAGCATAATGAGGAAGTCTACCAAATAACAACATAAGAAAACCAAGTGTCCTTAAAATCTTCAAATGGAAGACAAGTTAACAGACTGTGTACTAGTTGAAAATAATTTTTTATAGTCATTGTAATGGTTGAGTCTTTCTGAAATGAGCAAATTTGGTAAGCATATTTTATTATTTTATGTAGTTTATTTTCTACAAACTACCAGATGATCTCCCCAGCTTTTAGTGCGTTTTGGATCCCATTGTGTTTCTAATCTTTACCCCATGTTCAGGTGGTTAGATATTACTCAGATGAACAAGGACAAGACAAAGAAGTCTCATTCCTATATTACTTGTTATATAAATCTGTTAGAATGTAATTGTTTGCTTTATTCCCTGCATAAAAAGTGCTTTTGGTGGTTAAAGCATTTGGCTGCTAACCACAAGATTGGTGGTTCGAACCCATCAGCCACTCTGCAGAAGAAAGATGAGGCAGTCTACTTCAGTAAAGATTTACAGCCTTGGAAACCTCATGGGGCAGTTCTCCTGTCCTGTGGGGTTGCTGTGAGTCAAAATAGACTCAATGGCAGTGGGTTTTTTTTTTTTTTTTTTACATCTTCCTTCTTTAATTTCTCTAATGATGTAAAGAAAAATAACTAGTATTTTTGTGCATGTGTGCCAATAGGATTGTCTAGCATCTTGTTTTAGATGCCTTTCCTTAATTCCTTTGTGTTTTGTAACACATTTTAGTTGTTGGTTACAGTTTTTTCTGCTCTCATTAGATCATAAATTTAGGGCAGTGTGAGTGATTTTTTATTTGTTCTTAGGAACCTATTAAATATTTGTTGGAAGAGTAAAAGGAAACATGGATGAATGGTGGGTATACTTAACCTCATTGTCCTATAGTTGCCCTGTATATGACATGAAGAGAGATGAATTTCATCTTTAAAAATCTAAGACTATTTGCCTCATACTTCTTCCTCTGTTAAATTTTAACACTACAGAGATTTGGACTGTTATATCAAAATTTAACGATAATATTTTATATCATGCCCAGATAGAGTTAAACATAATTAATAGGTATATTTGTCTTTGTACTCTCAGTTACCAAGTCACTTATGGAATCCACAAAGCATTTTAAAGTTACTGGTTTTCTTCCATCCTTCTCTTATTGTTTATAAATAGTGATCAGATTTAAGAACAACCACGAATTAATAAAATATTTTCCTAATGTGTTAAATATGTTATCTCTTGAAGAGGATGGTTAAATAAACTAAATCTAGCATTTTTCAATAAATAAAAAATGACTCTTTAATTCATTATTTCCCAGTTTTGATTTTTATATATCAAGTCTTTCTTTCATATTCCCAGAATGGCACAGAGAAGACATAAAAGAGTAAGAACATGGACTCGTCACATAAACATTTTTAATAAAGATTACATCTTTGTGCCTGTAAATGAGTCGTGAGTATTTCATATTATTTAAAAAAAAAAAAATTGTAGGAAGTCCAGAAAAAAGTATTTTGTTGGTTTTTAAATTAATTATTAATAAAAACAGCATACATAAATTCCCAGTATCACTTCCCCAGTTTTGCCCCCTTTGTAAAAAGTAGCTAAAGCAATGAGTTACATATCTTGGATTTTTGGTTTGACAATGGTTATTTTATAAATACAGTGAGAAGAAAATGGGAAATGACCACAAGTCTATAATGACTGAGACATTGAAAATTATATTATCTTTTTGTACTCAAGAAAAGATAGCTAAATAAATTGTCAAAAAAATTTTTAAGATGACTCTTCAAGTATATTTAAGAGAACACACTTGGCAAGTGCTAATATAAAAAATAAATATACTGACAAGTCTCTTTGGTCTATTAATTAAAGCAAATCCTTAACAGGAAACACTGATGCTATGAAAGTAGTGAAGGTTGAATTTTACCGTAAGTAGTGTTACTGATGCTCTGGTAACTTTGGTTAATTAGTTTGGAATGTGTCCTTTATAGTACATGAGATATTATAATAGGCTCTTCTTCTAAATTAGTATGAAATGTAAGTCATACTCACTTTCTCAGATGTAGCTGCAGAATGTATTCTACATTGTTTAGATTTTGTATGTTAAGACTGTATTTCTTTCCCAACAGGTCTCACTGGTACCTTGCAGTTATTTGTTTTCCATGGTTAGAAGAAGCTGTGTATGAAGATTTTTTACAACCTGTATCTCCACAATCCCAGGCTCAGCAATCCCAGCAGCACAACAAAGCAATAGGTGACATGCTTAATGAAGAATGGTGTTTTTAATAATTATAACAATAGTATAATGGTTCCAGGGATTGATAAGAAGTTGAAAGGTAGTAAGTGTAGTATTTATTGTCATTAAAATAATTAGTTATTCATTGTCATTAAACTTACTAGAAGAATAAGAAGTCTGAAGGTTTAATAAGAAATTCCTAACCTTATGTATAGATAAAATGTAACTCTTAAGTTATATTGTTATATGAAGTTTTATCATAGCACTTTTTTATAGAGAAGCCTTGCTACCATTACCAAGACTTTATGCCATTGATCTTTAGGCACAGCTTGAAAATTCCCTTCCCTCCCCCTCTCTCTCCCTCCTTCTTCCTTTTGTAAATATAAATTAACATATTTCTAATAAACCAAACCAAACGCAACTGCCATTGAGTCAATTCTGACTTATAGCAACCCTTCAGAACAGAGTAGAGCTGCCTTATAGGGTTTCTGAGGCTATAAATCTTTATGGAAGCAGACTGCCTCATCTTTCTCCCATGGAGTGGCTGCTGTGTTCAAATGCCTACCTGTTTGCTTAGCCAACCAAGTGCCTAAACCACTTTGCCACTACTAATTCTACTAGGTGTTATAAAACAAACAACAGAAAAAAACAAACTCACTGCCATCAAGTTAATTAGACTTTTAGCTCCTTGGGTTTCTGAGGGGTATCTTTACAGAAGCAGATTGCCCAATCAGGTCTCTTATAATTCTGTAATTCTTCCATGAATTTTTTTTAAATGTATTTCAACCCAAAATCTTAATTAAATAAATAAACCTACTTTCTGTTAGAAAAAAAAATCAAAATTATATGCATGTTTTATAGCCTAAGTTGCAAGCAAAATTAATAATAATCGTTACCATGATAGTGGCCAAAACCTAAGGGGGAAAAAAGAAAAACTGATACAGCAACTGATTATTTTCTGGTTTCTCTAATCCTCCTAAACTTCAAAATTATATTTCTGCAAAACTCTACTAACGGAGGTTAGGCAAATTAACTCTTTTCTACATTAAAACTTCGAGAAAATATACACAGGCAAAGATACCATTTCAACAATTTCTCTATGTACGATTCAATGACATTAGTTACATTCTTCAACTTGTGCTACCATTCTAGCTGTTCTTTTCCACATTATTCCACCACCATTATCTTAAACTCACTGCCTCTAAGCTTCCCATCCAAGCTTTCAAGTTGCCATTGTCAATTTGATCTCACATGAGTAATTCTTTAAAAGAGAACCATGCTCAAAGTAGACGTATTTTACTAATTAAAATTATTTTTTGGGTTCAAAGAAGACTTCTAGGGATAGTTTTGGTTTAAGATTTCAAGATTAAAGATTATCTCAGGGCAGTAGTTCTGGGGATTCATGCAGTCTCAGTAACTTTGGAAAGTCTGGACTCCATTGTGAATTTGGAATTGAAAACAGCTATTTTGATTGTGAGCTATCTTTAAAAATTGTCTTTTTATTGGAAACTGGCTCAGCTAATTGGTATTTCAGGGGTTGGCTCTGAGTTTATGTATCATAACAGCTAGCCATTGTCAGTTTTATCTTTTGATAGGCTTTTATTTATAACATTAACCATGAAAAAATTAAAATAGATCCCAGCCATATAGCCAAACCACAACCAAATCCACTGCCATTGAGTCAGTTCCGACTCATAGCAACCCCCATTGAGTTTCTGAGGCAGTAAATCATTTTTTAATTTTTTTTTATGATTTGGGTGACAATTTACAGAGCAAATTTGCTTTCCGTACAGCAGTTCACATACACTTTGTCTCATGACACTGACTATAATTTCCCACAGTGCACCAGCTCCCCTCCCACTTCCTCCCCATAGTTATCTCTTCCCTGTGTCTTTCCCTCCCATGCACTCCTGCCCACCAAGCTGTCTTCCTGTGCATACACAGCCCTTCTAGTCTCCCATGATTGATCTCTCCAAGGAGGGCACCTATCTAATGTAAATGTTCAGCTCATATGCCTATCTTTTGTTTGGCTAGAAGCCATGGGAGTGGGTTCAATTCCAGACTTGAAAGGCAGCTGAGGGGCCATAGTCTCAGGTGTTTCACCAGGCTCTATCAGACCAGCAAACCTGGTCCCCCCTTTTTTTTTTTCAAATGGTTTTGAGTCTTGTTCCACCTTGTTTTCCCACTCTATCCAGGATTTCCTACAAAAATTCTCCTTTGAGTGGTTGACAGTGGTAGCTGGGCACCATCTAGTTCTTCTGGTCTTGTAAGTAGTCATATAGGCTGAGTATCGCATGGTGTACCAGTTACTTGGACTAATTCTTTCCATGCATCTTTGGTTTTCTTCATTCTTTGCTCTGGATGAGGGGAAACCCATCGTTGCATCTAGATGGCTGCTGGCAAGCTTTTGAGATCCCAGTCACTACTCGCCAAAGTAGGATGTGGAACAATGTTTTTGTGTAATATGTTATGCCAGTTGAGCTTGATGTCCCTTGCGACTATGGTCCTGAGCCTGTAGGTCCAACTGCTTGCCCCCTCTTGGTAGCTAGCTGTGGCGAAGAAGTGACTACAACCTTGTTTCTTGTCAGCCCTACTATATACCTGAGAATTTTTACAGAGCAGACAAATACACTGTCTGAAATAGACTGAAACATTGTCTCCCAACCCAACACATGGTCTTGGATATCCCTCCTTCATAGACATACCTAATAGTTCAGCCTGCCCATCCATCTGACAACGCATACATCAATGTTTGCCTTCACTGACAATTCAGTACTGTATGTGCAGAAGGGTTTATCTTTGTTGTCTGTATCTCCCATGCACTCTCTATGTCTTCCTTTTCCTCAGTGCCACCATGTTGATCACTCATATTTGGTACATTGCCTTTCTCTTCACCCAAATCAATATTTGTCTCTAGCTAGCTAACAATGTTCCCTCCTTCCCCTCCCATCCCTGGTAACCAACAAAGAAAATTTCCTTTCATAGATAACCTTTCCTTGACTTTTTGAGGCAGTAAATCTTCATGAAAGTTGATTGCCCAGTCTTTCTTTCACAGAGCGGCTGGTGGGTTTGAATTGCCAGCCTTCTGGTTAATAGTCAAATGTTTTAGGTCTTCTGGATCACCAGAATGCCTTCATATATATATAATATGTGTATCTATATACCCATATATATTTGTATATGTATGTAAATATATATTCATTGTTACTGCACATGCAAATTAAAATTTAAGCTTACCTAAATTACCCATATAAGACATACATTAAAGACTTATAATTATTATTTCTAACTAGATACTGATCTACATACTACTACAACACTATCTGTGGGTGCAGAAGATTCCCAAGTAAGTTACGGTCTTCATAGATGGGAAGGAAGGAAAATTTATGAATTTATAATGTTTATTATAAAGTGTGGCATTAGCAAAGTGGGCTGTGGTGGATATTGATGGTCCATAGTCAAAGTGTGCTCTTTTATGATTCTTTGACAGTTTTTGTAGGAGTAGGAAGGAGAACAAGAAATTTATCATTTCTTCTTGTATTTGTTTAGCTTGCTTTTAACTCCTTAGGTTTGTTTAATTTCTATTTTATCTGATGTTTATCTTGGTAGACTATTTTCTAATTTCTACAGATCAGATTTACTTTTATTCTCCAATTATGTCAGAAACTTTTTTGAACTTCGTTTTATTACTAACTTTAAGAAGCGTATTTTATATACAGTGTTACTTTCTATTATTACAAGTTGTGGTTAAAAATCATTATGTATAGACTCCAGGTCAAGGTCAATCCATATGACTCTAGAGGTTAAATAAAGTTACTATTACCTTTTCTTTCTGTGGTCCTCCAAGTGGGTATGCATGATCTAAATTCAGTGTCGTTATTGATTGAAGTAGCCACCTAATTAATTTTTTATAGGTACAGATAGCAGCAGCTTCCCTGGCACAGGGCTGTCTCTTTATTGCCAGTGATATAGGATGGGCTAGAAGAATGAGGTACTTTTCTGTTGTCACAGTGGCAAGATAGGGAATTCTTTCATGTTTCTAGGGCTAGATATTCCAATTGAATTCCTTGGAACACTATCTCTAAGATACAGTTTAAGATAAAAATAAATTGGGTAAAACCTGTGTACTATTATTCCTCTCTTAGAAATTCATTGCGCACATTAGAATAATAAGGTGCTAAGAAATAGTCCTGCACTAAAGAGACCTGATTAGATTTGAATGATCTGTTGTTTCATAAATTTTTTAAACATAAACAGATGTCATCAACAATAAAAACAATAACCTCCTCTCTACTGTTATCATAAATTAAATTGGAGAATGCATATAAAGAGAGTTTAAATTAACTTGTTTATCTCGGCCTAAAGTACTAACTCTAAATAGAAATAAAGTTCCACATTATTTTTTAGGACGCATTAAAATTTCATGCTCTTTGAGGCCACACACAAAAGCTCATAAAGTTAATTATACTAGTATGAAAAACTAAATCAATTAATTTTTGAAAAATGAAGTTAGCTCACTATGATGATGAAGAGAACTCTTTATTTGAATACTAGTTTCAAAGTTATTTGAAGCATTTTAAGGAGTTGTTATTAATTTATTCAAACTAGGTTTAATTCCAAACTCTTAAAAATTCATGTTATTTCAGAGTACCGAGACGAATATGTCAGTACCAAAGAAAATGTGTAAAAGGTAGGTATATGCTATAATAATAATAATAATAATACAGTTTTTTCAGATATTTAAGTATATTTCATATACAAGTATGTATATCTTGATTTTTTTTTGCTTTTTATAGACCATGTATTCTTATACTTGACTCCTTGAAAGCTGCTTCTGTACAAAATACAGTTCAGAATTTACGAGAGTAAGTAATGAGAATTTTACTCTTTAGCCTATTGTTCTGATTACCTCGTGCCACTCTGACAGGAATATACCACAAATGGGATGGCTTTAACAAACAGGAGTTTATTCTCTTAACAGTTTGGAAGGCTAGAAGTCCAAGTTCAAAGTGCCAGCCTCTAGGGGCTGTGTGAAAGCCCCTTGACCTTGGGCTTCAGCTCTGCCTCTTGCTCCTGGCCCACTGAAGCTAGAGGCATCGCTTCACACTGGCTGCTGAGGCAAACAGGCCCAAGGTGGACAAATAAAAGGGCACAGTCCCGATGTTATACCAAACCATATGGCAGGCCATTAATTCAAGTCCATTGAAAGTCCCAAGGTCGGCAGAGTGTGGCAGGCTGCTGAACAATGACACGGCTACATGCAGGGTCCAAGTGTGCCATAAGCTAGAGACCGTTCCCAAAGCTGCTGCTTATATACAAGAAGCCGATCACATACCCAAAGCAGCTACTCAGCTACTTGTGGTAGATCCCACCATGGAGTTGATTGCCAGTCTCATCATGGGGAATAACTTCCACCAGCTGCCCAGCTACTCAACCAGGCCCAGCCAAGTTGACATACAAATTTAACTGCTACACTTGTTACATAAAATTTGAGTAATTTTGAAGCTGTCATAACAATTACTAGAAAGTGAGGGCAAACATTGATATATGAGTGGATAGATGGGTAGACAGGCTGAACTTTTAGGTATGTCTGTGCAGGGGAGCAGTGTGCCCATGACCATGTAAAGAGTTCACAGACGATGTTTCTACAGGTGTATTGGTATGTTCTGTAAGAATTCCCGGGTATATAGTAGAGCTGACAAGGGAAAAGGTTGTAGTCACTTCTTGGCCACAGACAGCTACCTGGAGGGAGTGAGTAGTTGGACCTGTGGGCCTAGGACCATAGTCACCAGGGACATTAAGCTGAATTGGCATAATTTACTACACAAAAACATTGTTCTGCATCCTATTTTGGTGAATAGCAACTGGGATCTTAAAAGTGTGTAAACAGCCATCTGGGTGCAACAATGGGTCTCATGAGGATGCAGAGTAGAGGCAAATGAAGAAAACCAAAGATACATGGAAACAATTAGTCTAAGCGACTAGTACACCATGCGATCCTCAGCCTATATGACTATGAGACCAGAAGAACTAGATGGTACCCAGCTACCACTCAGCCACTCGGAGCATCATCTATGTAGGAGATCCTAGATAGAGTGGGAGAACAAGGTGAAACAAAACTCAAAACCATTTTTTTTTCTTTTTTTTAAAGGACCAGGTTTGCTGGTCTGATAGAGGCTGCTGGAACCACTGAGACTGTGGTCCCCAGCTGCCCTTCAGATCTGGAATTGAACCCATTCCTGTGGCTTCTAGCCAAACATAAGACAGGCATATGAGTTGAACATTTACATTAGGTAGATACACTCCTTGGAAAGATCAGTCATGGGAAAATAGAACGGCTGTGAATATACAGAGAGACAGCTCAGTGGGAAGGAGTGCATGGGAGGGAAGAGGTAACTATGGGGAGGAAGTGGGAGGGGAGCTGTTGCATTATGGGACATTGCAGTCAATGTCATGAGACAGTATATGTGAGCTGCTGTATGGAAAGTGAATTTGCTATGTAAACTGTCTCCCAAATCACAATAAAAATTTTAAAAAACATATTTATATGATAAATTACTGGAAAGACTATATCATGAATAATAATTTATTATTTATTTAGATGAAGTCTGCAAATCTAATCAATAATAAATTAGTCTATTACATGTTAATATTCAAGTGTTAATACTTTTCAAGGATTACATCACAAGTGAATTAGGAATTTGTATTTATAACAAAAAGCATAATTTTACAAAGAAGCATTGCAGATATTATCAAAAGTAACTTCAAAGTTAAAAGATAACACAGTCCACAAGACTCCCTGACTTTTCACACCAGTTGTAAGTAAGTTCAGAAGGACTCATAGAACTTGCTGAAAGCTGTTACACTACTGGATACGGTTTATTCAACTAAAGTAATCAGCAAAGGAAGAATTGCATATGGCAGATGTTTTGGTTGTCTGCTGCCACTCTGACAGGAATATACTACAAATGAGATGGCTTTAACAAACAGGAAGTTTATTCCCTTACAGTTTTGGAGGTTAGAAGTCCAAGTTCAAAGTGCCAGGCTCTAGGAGCTCGGTGAAATCCCCTCGACCTTGGGCTTTAGCTCTGCCCCTTGCTTCTGGCCCACTGAAGCTAAAGGCATGTCTTCACTCAGGCAGCTGCTGGCTGCTGAGGCTGACAAACCCAGTGTGGACAAGTGCAAAGGCACAATCCTGATATTACCACACCACACAGCAGGCCATTGATTGAAGTCCATTAAAAGTCCCAAGATTGGCAGAGCATGGCAGGCTGCTCAATGAAGACTTAGCTACATGTAGGGTCTAAGCATGCATAAGCTAGAGACCATTCCCAAAGTTGCTGCTTATATACAAGAAGCAGACCACATGCCTAAAGCAGCTACTCAGCTGCTTGTGGTCGATCCCAACATGGAATTGACTGCCAGTCTCATCATGGGGAATAACTATGACCAGCTGACCAGCCACTCAACCAGGCCCAGCCCAGTTGATAACAACCTTAACTACCATAGCAGAGTTCAGGAAAATACCAAACAAAGAGCTTCTAGTTATATTCTTCTTGTGGAGTTAAGACACTATTACTTTTTCATTATCAATGTGTGACAGTGTGCATGGCTTATAGAACACTAGGGAATCTCACCTGAACCTTGGTGTCCAGAGTTTGTTTGGGAGTCCATGTTATCATCATGGTTGACTGCCCACATGACTTGTCTTAGTTCCCAGATCCTCAGAAGATTAAGCTGGTACTGTGTGACCCTGAAATGTCACTTTACATCACATCATTTGTGTGGCTCACAGTTTATACCCTAAATCACATTGTTACTGTCTGGCTGGCTCACGGCCTCCAGGCAAACAAAGATACTCCTAGCAGCCATGATATTTCAAGAGTTTAGAGATTACCTCCCAGAAGCCAAAGAAAAGACCAGACTTATTTTTGGGCAAGGTCAGTTTCTTTACTGCACAGGTCACCTGGTAGCCTTTGTCTAATGCTTTCTTACAGGAAAATGATCATATGCCTAACATTCGGAGAAGGGGTGGAATAATTTAAAGAAACAACTAATCTGTACTGTAAAGCTGTTTACATACATTTTTATACCATCTTAGAAAAATACACAGACTCTTTAAAGTTCTTATTATTAAACGTGTGTGTGTGTGTGTGTGTGTGTGTGGTGTATCCATGTATAATTTTATAATTTAATACCGCCTAGAACAATCTAGTAATGAGACTTTTAAAATCACTTGTTGGTTTACTTTGTACTATAAATGACTTTAAGTATTTGAGTTACAAAAGTTGAATTGTTGAAGAAAAGTCTAACTTTATTCAGATTTTCTTTTAAGTACTGTTGTAAAGGCATAATTTAATGTGCACTGTTACGGTTTAGCCTTTGGATATTTGAGATAATATATCTGGCAGCAAATGTTTTTCTGCCTTTGTGAAAGTATTGTAATTGGTATGGGCATTTCTACTTGAGTCACTCTACTTATTGATGATTTCAGGTATTTAGAGGTAGAGTGGGAAGTCAAACGAAAAACTCATCGTGAATTTAGCAAAACAAACATGGTGGACCTATGCCCTAAAGTTCCTAAGCAAGATAATAGCAGTGATTGTGGAGTATATTTACTACAATATGTGGAAAGTTTCTTTAAGGTATGTGAAGATATAAATAAATAGTTCATTCACAAATACTAGCATAATTACAAATTACTGGACAAAGAGGAGAATGGTACTGGTAATCATGAAAAAAGAAAAGAGAAACAACAAATAGATGCATACATGATGCAGATATTGGAGTTAGCAGATTAGAATTTTAAAATGACTTGATTAATATATTTGAGAAATTAGAGGCAAAGATAAACAAAATGGGTGAAGAGATGGATTCTTTTTTTAAAAAAGTCCCTAACGGACATTGTAGAGATGACAATGTGCAGTGATATATCTGAAATTAAAAATTTATTGGATGGGTTTAATAGTAGACTGGTTATAGCAGAAGACAGGATTAGTAAGCTTGAAGACAGGCAATAGAAAATATCTAACTGTAGCTCAGAGAGGAAAAAAAAATATGAAGAAGAGCATAGAGTATATGACATAAACTGTGATATAGGCTAAAGGTCGGATTTACATGTAATTGGATTCACAGAAGGATAGGAGGGAGAGAGATAATGGGGCAGATAAAATATTTGACGTATAACCAAGGAAGCACAAACAGCCACAAACTGGATAAGTCCAGGGGCAAGCATGAGTGTTATTTTTCAGTTCACCAAAAGTGATAGGGATATTAAAGAAGAAATTTTTTTGACCTGTTTGGAGAGTGCTTAAAGGTACTTACAAAGCATGAGGGTTATAGTTTATAGTTACAGTTTTAGGCATTTTTAATATTGAGGAGGAACGATAATATATAGTAGAAGCCACATTATGGAAACTGTTAAATATCTGTGACCCCTTTTCCCCCTTGATTTCACATTGAAACTTCAAAGAGTAACAATTCTCTTTCTCACATATCCTTTCCAAAGAGATTGGATTCTAGAAGACTCAAAATGCCTTATTGTCTAACATGTTCTGAGCCTGTTACATAATTCTACTTTATATAACCTTAACCATTAGAATATACTTCTAATACAGGTTGTAGCACCATATAAACTTGCTGGGGAAAAAACAACAGACAAACAAAAGGCTAAACCCTGTGTTTTGAAAGTTCACATATCAGTATAACTGAGGTTAACTGAGTATAACTGAACTTAGTTTAAAAAGATAAGTTTAGGGCAAACCACTAAAGAAAGGCCCATGAAACTTGGTAACTAGACCCTAACAAAACAATAATAATTCTAATAAAAAATACTAATTCGGTTAAATTTCTAATAGTGTTTTTTCCTGGAATCAGTTTATCCTTTTAGTCTTGTACCCAGGGGTTCTTACTTTCAACATGTAAGTCCTTCTTACATCTGGCTTCTAGTAATTTCATCAGAATTATAAACATGATCCGGGGATAGCCAGCTTTTTATTATTATTATTGTTTATTTTTATTTTTTATTTTTGCAGTGTTCCCTCTCCTCCCCTCCCCACCCTGGGTAACCAACAAAAAAGTTTCCTTCCATATTTAAACCTTTCCTTGTCTTTTTACAGTAATGAACTAATAATACTATATTTGTCCTCCTGTGATTCACTTACTTCACTCAGCATAATGTCCTCCAAGTTCATCAACATTATGCTGTGTTCTGCAGATTCTACATTAATCTTTAGTGTTACATAGTATTCCATTGTGTGTATGTACCATAGTTTGGTTATCCATTCTTCTGTTAATGGACACCTAGGTTGTTTCATCCTTTAGCTATTGTAAATAGTGCTGCAATGAACATGGGTGTGCATATATCTGGTCGTGTCCTGACTCTCACTTCTTTCGGCTGTCTATCTGGCAATGGCATTGCTGGATCCAATGGTATTTCTAATTCCAACTTTTTAAGGAATTGCCATACTACTTTCCACAGTGGTTGTATCACTTGACAGTCCCACCAGCAGTGTATGAGAGTCCTAAACTCTCCACATACTCACCAGCATTTGTTATTTTCTGTCTTGTTGAACTTTGCTATTAGTGCTAGGGCTGGATGGTATCTTGTTTTGATTTATTACATCTTTCTAATGGTTAATGATTGTGAACATTTCTTCATGTGTTTGTTGGCTGCCTGAATATCCTTTTTGGTGAAGTGTCTATTCACGTCTTCTGCCCTTTGAATTGGATTGTTTGTCTTCTTGTTATTGAGGTGTTAGAGTTTTCTATACATTTTAGAGATAGGTCTGTCAGATATGTCGTTGCTGAATTTTTTTCCCAAATTTATAGGTTCTGTTTTGGAGAAATCTTTTGAGGCATACAAAAATTTAATTTTTAGAAGGTCCCATTCATCTAGTTTATCTTCAGCTGTTTGTGCATTTTGGGTTATGATTGAAAGTCTTTTTATTCCATAAATGAGGGCCCCTAAATTTGCCCCTAGTTTTCCTTGAGAAGCTTACAGTTTTAGGTTTCACATTTAAGTCTTTGATCCATCTAGAGTTAGTTTTTGTGTATGGTGTGAGGTACAGATCTCGTTTAATTTTTCTGCAAATGGATATCCAGTTTTGCCAGCACCATTTGTTAAAGAGACCATCTCTTCCCAATATACTGGGTTTCAACCCTTTGTCAAAGATCACCTGAACATAGGTCAGTGGACCTATTTCTGGGTTCTCAGTTCTGTTCTACTGGTCCATGTGTCTGTCCTTGTAACCAATACCAGGGTATTTTGACTACTGTGGCTGTACAGTAGGTTTTGAGCTCTGGGAGTGTGAGACCTCCTATTTTGTTTTTCTTGATCTTCCTTCAATAGTGCTTTGCTTATCCAAGGTCTCTTTCTTTCCATATAAAGTTAGTGGTTGGTTTTTCTGTATCCTTAAAGAATGTTGATGGGATCTACATTGGGATTGCATTGAATGTATAGATTGCTTTGGGTATTATCAACATTTTCACACTGTTCAGTTCTTCCTGTCCATGAACATAGTATGTTCTGCCATTTATGTAGATGTCTTATGGTTTCTTGAAAGTAGTGTTTTAGTAGTTTTCATTGTACAGAACTTTTGTGTCCCTAGTGAGATTTAGTCCCAGATACTTTCTTCTTTTGGTAGCTATTGTAAATGGTATTGATTTCTTTTTCATCAATCTCTTTGCTGATGTAGAGTAATCCAACTGATTTTTGTGTGTTGATGTTGTATCTTGCCACTGTGCTAAATCTCTGTTAGTTCCAGTAGTTTTTTTTTTCCCCCCTGAGTCTCTTGGGTTTTCTACATATAGCATCATATCATCAGCAAATAGGGATAGTTTGACTTCTTCCTTCTCAATTTGATTTCCTTTGATTTCCCTTTCTTGTCTTATTGCCCTGCTAACACTTCCAATACAGTGTTGAATGGAATTGGAAGTAGAGGGCATCCTTGTCTGGCTCCTGTCTGCCAGGGGAATGGTTTCAGTCTCTCTCCAGTCAGAATAATATTGGGTGTTGGTTTTGCATATATGCCCTTTATTATGTTGAGGAATTTCCCTTCTATTCCTATTTTGCTGAGAGTTTTGATCAAGAATGGGTGTTGGATTTTATGGCTTTTCTGCATCGATTGATGTGATCATGTGGTTGATTAGGTTGATTGTTTTTCTAATATTGAACCATTCGTTCATATTTGGTATGAACCCCACTTAGTCATAATGTATTATTTTTTGAATATGTTGTTGGAGTCTATTGGGTAGGATTTTGTTGAAGATTTTTGCATCTATATTCATGAGGGATATTGATCTGTAGTTTTCCTTTTGAGTGATGTCTTTGCCTGGTTTTGGTATCAAGGTTATGCTTACTTCATAAAATGAATTTGGGAGGAATTCCATCCCTTTTTATGTTTTGGATTAGTTTGGTGTCAGTTCTTCTCTGAGCGTTCAGTAGAATTCTCCAGTGAAACCATCTGGGCCAGGACATTTTTTTTTGTTGGTAATTTTTTAATTACATGTTCAATTTCTTCTTTTGTTATGGGTCTGTTCATATTTTCCACTTCAGTCTGTGTTAGTTTAGGTAAATAGTATGTTTCTAGAAATCTGTCCATTTCTTCTAGATTTTCAAATTTGTTGGAGTACAGTTCTTCATAGTTACCTGATACTGTCCTTTTAATTTTTTTGGTTCTGTGTGATTTTGCCCAATTTGTTTCTTATTTGTTTATATTCTCTCCCCCTTTTTCTGTTAAATTTGGCAGTGGTTTGTCAATTTTAATCTTTCCAAAAAACCAACTTCTAGTGTTGTTCATTATTTCTTTTGTCTTTTTATTTTGTTTCATTTCTTTTAAAAATTATTTATTTATTTTTGCAGTGTTTCCTCCCCTCCCCTCTCACCCCTGATAACCAACAAAGATGTTTCATTTATTTCTGCTCTTCTTTACCATTTCTTTTCTTCTGGTGACTGTAGGCTTTTTTTTTCCTGATTTTTGGAGATGTTGGGTTAAGGTGTTTATTTTGGCTCTTTTTTTTTAACGTATAAATTTATTGCTATAATTTGGCCTCTGATCACTGCTTTTGCTTTGTCCCAAAGATTTGGTAGGTTGTGTTTGTTTGATTCAAGGAATTTTTTAATTTCACATTTGTTTCTTCTATTACCCAGTCGTTTTCAAGGAGGGTGTTATTTAGTTTCCATTTGTTTGCTCTTTTTCCATTCATCTTCATATTGTTGATTTCTAATTTGATAGTATTGTGATCTGAGAAGATGCTTTGCTATATTTAAGCATATTAAAATTTATTAAGGCTTGCTTTGTGGTCTAACATATGCTCTATCCTGGAGAATGTTCCACGTGCACTGGAAAAGAAAGTATATTGTGCTGTTGTTGGGTAAAGTGTTCTGTAGATGTCTATAAGGTCAAGTCCGTGGATTGTATTGTTTAGTTCTTCTGTGTCTTTGTTGCATTTCTTTCCAGTTGTATCTTTGATTGAAAGTGGTGTATTAAAGTCTCCTATTATGACTGTTGTTGTTTTTAGGTGCCATCAAGTTGTCTCTGATTCATAGCAACCTCATGTACAACAGAACAAAATACTGCCCAGTCCCGTGTCAGCCCCAAGATCCTTACTATATCTGAGCCCATTGTTGCAGCCACTGTGTCAATCCATCTCATTGAGTGCCTTCCACTTCTTTATTGTCCCTCCACTTTACCAAGCATGATATTCCTTCTCGAGGGAGTGGTCCCTTCTTATAGCATGACCCAAGTAGGTTAGACAAAGTTTGGCCATTCTCACTTCCAGGAGCATTCTAGCTGCACTTCTTCCAGGTTACATTTGCTAGTTTTTTTAGCATGCCATGGCACTTTCAGCATTCTTTGCTAGCATCATAACTCAAAAACATCAACTCTTCTTCAGTCTTCTTTTTTCATTGTCCAGCTCTCACGTGCATATGAGGCGATTAAAAATACCATGGCTTTTGTCAAGCGTACCTTAGTCTTCAAGAAAACATCTTTGCTCTTCAGCAATTGAAACAGGTCCTATGCAGCAGATCTGCCCAGTGTTGCTATACGTCGTCTGATGTGTTGACTGCTGCTTCCATTGGTGTTGCTTGTAGAACCAAGTGGTATATAATCTTTGACAATTTCATTCTTTTTCTCCATTTATCATGATGTTGCTTATTGGTCCTGTTATGAGGATTTTTTTTTATATACTGAGGTGTAATCCATGTTGCAGGCTGTAGTCGTCAGTCTTCATCAGTAAATGTTTCAAGTCATCCTCACTTTCAGTGAGTGAAGTTGTGTCGTCTTCATAATGTAGGTTGTTAATGAGTCTTCCCCCAATCCTGATACCACATTCTTCTTCATATCATCCAGCTTCTCAGATTATTTGTTCAGCATACAGAATGAATAAGTATGGTGAAAGGATACAACCATGACACACTCCCTTCTTGATTTTAAACCATGTAGTGTCCCCTTGTTCTGTTTGAATGACAGCCTTCTGATCTGTGTACAAGTTCCTCATGAGCACAACTAAGTGTTGTGGAATTCCTGTTCTTCTCAATGTTATCCATAATTTGTTATGATCCACACAATCGAATGGCTTTGCATAGTCGATAAAACACAAGTAAACATCTTCCTGGCATTCTTTGCTTTCAGCCAAGATCCATCTGACATCAGCAATGATATCCTTCATTCCACGTCCTCTTCTGAATCCAGCTGGCATTTCTGGAAGTTCTCTGTCAATATACTGCTGTGACCGTTTTTGAATTATGGTCAGTAAGATTTTACTTGGGGGCAATATTAATGACAGTGTTAGATAATTTCCACATTCTCTGGGATCACCTTTCTTTGCAGTGGGTACAAACATGGATCTCTTCTAGTCATTTGGCCAGGTAGTTGTCTTCCACATCTCCTGGCATAGCCAAGTGAGTGCCCCTAGTGTGGCATCCCTTTGCTGAAACATCACAATGGGTATCCCATCAATTCCTGGACCCTTGGTCTTCACCAGTTCCTTCAGTGTAGCTTCGACTTATTCCTTCAGTACCATTGGTTCTTGATCATATGCCACCTCCTGAAATGGATGAACATCAACCAATTCTTTTCGGGACAGTGACTGTTCTGGTTACCTAGTGCCACTCTGACAGGAATATACCACAAATGAGATGGCCTTAACAAACAGGAGTTTATTCTTTCACAGTTTGGAGGCTTTAAGTCCAAGTTCAAAGAGCCAGGCTTTTGGGGCTGTGTGAAAGCCCCTCGACCTTGGGCTTCAGTTCTGCCTCTTGCTCCAGGCCTACTGAAGCTAGAGGCATCTCTTCATTCAGGCAGCTACTGGCTGCTGAGGCTCACAAGCTCAAGGTTGACAAATAAAATGGCACAATCCCAGTGTTACCAAACACGTTAACTCAAGTCCATTGTAAGTCCCAAGGTTGGCAGAGCATGGCAGGCTGATGAACAATGACACAACTACATGCAGGGTACACATGTGCCATAAGCTAGAGACCATTCCCCAAGGCTTCTGCTTATATACAGGAAGCAGACCACAGTCCCTAAGGCAGCTACTCAGCTGCTCACAGTAGATTCCATCATCTACACCATGGAGTTGATTACCAGTCTCATCATGGGGAACTCTACATCCAGCTGCCCAGCCATTCAACCAGGCCCAGCCAAGTTGACACAAAAACTGAACTACCACAATTCCATCCCTTGTCAACTTGGCATCTATACAGATCTTCAAGATCTCTCTCACTGGGTGGCTCCAGTCCCCTAGTTCCTCTAAGTGGTGACCTCCCTCCCTTGACCTGGTGGGCCCCTTTCCTCTCCCTTTTGGGCATGGCAGTCCTACCCTCTCACTTTTGGCAGCGGTTATGGCTCCATCCCATTGGCTCACATGAACGAGCAGCCCCTCACTCCAGAACCAAATTGGTGAAGGCCTGGCTCTTTGAACCCTAGGGGCTGTGGTGGTTGCTCCCCAAAGGCCATGGTCTTACCCTTTCAGACTGAGGCAGCTCTGCTTCCATTTTCTTGGTCTCTCTGCTTCTGCTGATTAATGCTAAGGCAACCCAGTCTGCTGGAAATCTTCCTGCCCCAAAAGCATTCAGCTTTCTTGCTCCATAGGCCAGCCAACCTGCTACTCCATTTCATGCCAGTCTTTTCTGCCAGTTAATGCCCAAAGGCAGCCCACTCTGCCAGTAAGCCACCTAACCAAAGGTATCAAACTTTCTCCTCTGTGGGCTGGTAAGGCTGTCAGCTGTCTCATGCCGGTTCTCTCAGCTCTGCTACAGCTATCTCTCATGCTGGTCTTTGGGCTCTGCTCCTGCCATCTCTCATGGTGGTCTCTTGCTCTGCACCGTCTGTCATGTTGTATGCCGGGGTCTCTCTGCTGGGGTATTGGGTGAAGGATGCATTATATTCCTGTTTCCACATTTTAGGTGTCTGTCAGAGCAGCGCCCCACTCTCTTGGTATCATGTTCTGTTCTGATTACCTAGTGCTACTCTGACAGGAAATATACACAAATGGGATGGCCTTAACAAACAGGAGTTTATTCTCTCACAGTTTGGAGGATTTAAGTCCAAGTTCAAAGTGCCAGGCTCTAGGGGTTGTGTGAAAGCCCCTCGACCTTGGGCTTCAGCTCTGCCTCTTGCTCCAGGCTCACTGAAGCTAGAGGCCATCTCTTCACTCAGGAAGCTACTGGATGCTGAGGCTAACAAGCTCAAGGTTGACAAATAAAACGGCACAGTCCCAATGTTACCAAACCACATGGCAGGACGTTAACTCAGGTCCATTGTAAGTCCCAAGGTTGGCAGAGCATGGCAGGTTGCTGAACAATGACACAGTTACATGCAGGGTCCATGCATGCCATAAGTTAGAGATCATTTCCCAAGGCTTCTGATAATATACAGAAAGCAGACCACAATCCCTAAGGCAGCTACTCAGCTGCTCACAGTAGATTTCACTATGGAGTTGATTACTAGTCTCATCATGGGGAATACTCCATCCAGCTGCCCAGCCACTCACCCAGGCCCAGCCAAGTTGACACACAAACTGAACTACCACAGTGACTCTGTGTATTCCTTCCATCGTCTTTTGATATTTCCTGCATCATTCAATATATTGCCCATAGAATCTTTCAGTATTGCAACTCGAGGCTTAAATTTCCTTTCAGTTCTTTCAGCTTGAGAAAGGCTGAGCATTTTCTTTCCTTTTGGCTCTCCAACTCCATGTCTTTGCACATTTCAGTATAATAGTTTGTCTTCTCGAGCTGCTCTTTGAAATCTTCTGTTTATCTCTTTTATCTTATCATTCCTTCCCTTTGCTTTAGCTACTCTTGGTTGAAGGGCAAGTTCCAGAGTCTCTTCTGACATCCATTTTCATCTTTTCTTCCTTTCCTGCGTTTTAATGACCTTTTTCCTTTCTTCATGGATGATGTTATTGATGTGATCCCACATTTCCTCTGGTTTTTGGTCATTGGCGTTCAGTGCATCAAATCTGTTCTTTAAATTATGTCTAAATTCGGGAGGGATATAACCAAGGTCATTTTTTGGCTCTCCTGGACTTGTTTTAATTGTCTTCAACTTCAGCTTGAACTTGCAAATGAGCAGTTGATGGTCTGTTCCATGATCAGCACCTGGGCTTGTTTTGGCTGAAGATAACTGAGCTTCTCCATCACCTCTTGACACAGATGTTGTCAGTCTGATTCCTGTGTACTCCATATGGTTAAGTCCACATGTATAGCCACCATTTGTATTGTTGAAAAAAGGTACTTGCAATGAATAAATCATTGGTCTTGCAAAATTCTATCATGCAATCTCCAGCATTATTTCTATCTCCAAGGCCAAGTTTTCCAACTACCAGTGATTCTTCATTGTTTCCAACTTTTGCATTCCAGTCACCAGTGATAATCAGCACATTTTAATTCCTTGTTTGGTCAACTTCACATTGCAGAAGTTGGTAGAAATCTTCAATTTCCTTGTCTTTGGCTTTGGTGCTTGGTGCGTAAATTTGAACAATAGTAGTAGTAACTGGCTTTCCTTATAGGCGTATGAATATTATTCTGTCATTGACAGCATTGTACCTCAGCACAGATCTTGAAACATTGTGACGATGAATGCCATGCTGTTTCTCTTCAATTTGTAATTTGTGACACAGTAGATCATATGGTTATCTGATTCAAAACTGGTCCATTTCAGCTTACAAATGCCTAGGCTATCGATCTTTATGCATTCCAGTTCATTTTTGACAACTTCCAGTTTTCCTAGAGTCATACTTCATACATTCCATGTTCTGATTATTAATGGATGTTTGCAGCTGTTTCTTCTAATATTGAGTTGTGCCACTTCAAGAAATGGAGGCCCGAGAAGCTCTACTTTATCCATATCATTAAGGTATTCTCTACTCTGATGAAGCAGCTCTTTCCCAGTCATATTTTGAGTACCTTCTGACCTGAGGGGCTCATCTTCTGGCACTGCATCGGACAGTGTTTCTGGGCTGTTTGTAAAATGTAATATATCAGACAGTGTTTCACTACTGGCCTCTTCCTTTTTCCGAGTCTTTCTCAATCTAGAAGCTCCACCACAACCAGTCCACCATGGACACCCCTGCTGGCACAGTATCCAGCCTCACAGCACCATGCAAGCCACTGTAGTATGGCAAACCAACAGATAAGTTCATCTTCCTTAGCTGTTCCGACTGCTCTGCTCACTTCCTGGGATTCCCCCTACCTGTTCCTGCCAGCCCTGTCTTCCGCTTCTTGCTGCCTGGCGCTGTCCCCCCCACACACACACCTGTTCCAGTCACTGGCTCTGTCTGCCACTGTTCCCTGTCGCCTGTGGGCTGTCCCCAGCCCTCCTTACCTGTCCTGGCCACCAGCCCTTTCTGCCACTGCTCCCTGCCCCTATAACTGTGGAATCATCTATTTGTCTTTTCAATTCTGTTAAAGTCTGATTTATGTATTTTGGGGCTCTTTCATTGGGTGCATAGGTATTTATTATGGTTATATCCTCCTGTTCAGTCAGTCCTTTAAACATTATATAATGTCCTTCCTTGTCTTTTATGCTGGTTTTTGTCTTAAAGTCAGTTTTATCAGAAATTAATATTGCCACTCCTGCTCTTTTATGGTTGCCATTTGCCTGATATATCTTTTTCCAAACTTTGAATTTTAGTCTATTTTTGTCTTTATCTCTAAGGTGTGTCTCTTGTAGACAGGTTATTGATGGGCTGTGTTGTCTTATCAATTCTGCAACTTTCTGTCTCTTGAGTGGTGCATTTATTCATTGACATTCAGTATAATTATCAACAAGTATGAATTGGTTGCTGTCATTTTGTTATGTGCTTTTTGGTGATGTTGCTGATTTTTTTGTTCCATATAATTTTCTGTGCTGAGCTTGTTTTGTTTATGAACCGTGTTATCACTTCCTTCATTGCTGTTGTTTTAGTATTTGCTAAATATTTGTGCTTTTCCCCCTTTTTTTTTTTGTGATGTGACGGTTTATCATTTTTCTTTGAGGTTACCCTGTAATTTATAATATTCTTCCCAAGTTTAGAACAGACTGTTCTGTCTTGCAGTTATCTTGATTTCTTCACCATTTAGAAGTTCTGTAACTACACAGTTTTTTCCCTCTTTTTTGTTTGTAGTTGTCCTCATTTGCCAATTGATATCTGTGGTTCCCTGTGTACAGTCTTGTAGGCTTATTTAGTTTGGATACTTCCATAATTGGGTTGGTTTCTGGGTTATGTCATTATGTGTGTGAATGGTTTGTTGTTGTTTGCTCTTGTTGGTTCTCTGTCCAAAGGACTTCCTTTAGCATCTCTTGTAAGGTTAGTCTGGTTTTAACAAATTCCCTTAATTTCTGGAATGTCCTAATTTCACCATCATATTTGAGGGATGATTTTGCCAGGTTTTATAATTCTTGGTTGGAAATTTTTTCTTCCAGGGTTTGTTTTATATATACCATCTCACCTACATGGTTTCTGCTGAGAAATCAGAGCTTAGTCTTACTGGTTGCCCTTTCTAGGTAACTTTTTGTTTTTCCCATGCTTCTTTCAGCATTCTTTCTTTGTGTTTGGTTTTGGTGAGTTTCATGATAGCTTTCTTGGTGATTTTCTTTTGGGATCTATCCTGTTTGGGGTTCATTGGACTCCTTTAATAGATATATTCTCATCTTTCATCATATCAGGGAAATTATCTTCCAATAAATCTTTGACAGTTTTCTCTATGGTTTTCTCTGTCTTTTCCTGTTCTGGAATTGATACATGTAGGTTTTTCCTCTTGATGGTATCCCACATGAATCTTAGGCTTTCTTCATTTTGTTTTTATCTTGTTTCAGATTGGTCCTGTCTTCCATTGATTCAATTCTACTCCTTTGCCTGTTCAATGTGTTATCTGTTTCTGAAAATTTAGCATCTGTCTTCTGGATTTCTATCTGTAGATTTTGTATAATTTCTAATTTTTCATTTATTTTGTTCTTGTATTGTCTTCTGAAATTGTTCTAGGGTTTTCTCTGTATTTACCTCAATTAGGTCACTGTTCCCCTTGATGTGTCTCTTAATCCACTGAAAGTACCTAAATATAATTCTTTTGAATTCCTTATCAGGGAATTCCAATGCTGCACCTCTTCCTCAGGGATGTATTCTGGTTCTCTATTCTGGTCCCTTGTCTCTACTGCTTTATCTTCCTTCTCTGTGTGGACTGTGATCTTCTGTTGTCTCTGAGACATTGTGACATGTTTGTGTTTATATTTAATTGGTGATTGTATGTTGGAGTGATTTGCTGAAGATTTTCATTTTCTTTTGATGTTATCTGAGTAAACAGGGTACTGTACTGCTCTATTTGCTCGTTGGCAGCACTTAAGCACTCACCACTTGTTTCCTTTCCAGTTGTCAGCCTCCTGTATGTCCATGTTGTCCTTGGCAAGTAGAGCCTATTCTTAGGTCCTTGGAATCTGAACGAGAATGCGGTTGCTTTAAAAATCCAAAATGGCTGCTGCTTGTAAACATTCAAAATTGCTGCCCTGTCTGGACAGCTGAACTTCCACAGCTCAGTTTGTCTCCTTTGCTGTTTTCCTTTTTAGTCACCAGCCACTGGTGCAGTCGTCCATGCAGCCCTTGGCAAGCAGGGCCGAGTTTTAGGTTAATTCTCAGGTCCTTACACCACTTGGAAAATATTCAGGTCACCTGTACCATCAGGAGAGCTGACAGTCCTCAGCTCCATTTGTTTCCTCATTTGCGGTTTTCCTTCATGTTCTTCTACTACCAAAAAAAAAAAAAGAAACCACCAAACTTACTGCTGTCAAGTTGGATCTGACTCGTAGCAACCCCTCCTTGGGTTTCCGAAGTGGTATGACTACAGATTGCCCAGTCTTCCTTCTGAAGAGTGGCTGGTGGGTTTGAACCACCAGTCTTCTGGTTAGCAGTCAAATGCCTTAGGCACCAGAGCTCTGTATCCTCCCTTTCAAAGTTCAGGGCTGCAGGATTATCTTCTGTATCTTTGGCAATTGATTTCTCTTTTCTTGGTTGGAGAGGTCTGTATAGCTTGTCTGCCTATTCTACCATC
>NW_006921730.1:3528803-3557088 GCF_000298275.1 Orycteropus afer afer
TGACCAAGCAGTGACCACAACCTTGCCCCTTGTCAGCTCTACTATATACCTGGGAATTCTGATCATTCACATAAACTTATTAGGACCATTGTCTGCCAACCCTATATATGTTCTTGGATACACTCTCCATTCCATAGACAATACTCAGTCATTCAGCCTGTCCACCCATCCATCCATCCATATACCTGTGTTTGCCCTCACTGACAACGCAGCACTGCATGTGCAAAAGGGTTCATATTTGTTGTCTGTACCTCCCATGTATCTCTCTCTGTCTTTCTCATCCTCAATGCTGCCATATTGGTCACTCACATTTGGTACATTGCCCTTCTCTTCACCCAAATCAATACTTACTCTATCTATCTAACAGCCTTCCCTCCCCTCCCTTCCCACCCCTGGTAACCAACAAAGAAAATTTCCTTCTATAGATAAACCTTTCCTTAACTTTTTCAATAACGGACTAATACAGTATTTGTCCTTTTGTGATTGACTTATTTCACTCAGCATAATGTCCTCCAAGTTCATCCACGTTATGCAGTGTTTTTCACTTTATTTACTTTTTAAGTACAGAGGGAAATGTCTTTGCATGTTCTTAATCTACACTTACAGATTCTCCAGTTAGCACATGGAAAATGTAATGATTCTTGAAAACTACTCAGCCAGCCATTTCTTGATCTAAAAGAAGGTACTTCTACAGAATTGTCTGTTTTTATCTGAAGTTCTTTATATACTGCTAAGGCTTTCTCTTTATTTATTTAACTTTTCTGAAAATTTTATTGTGGTTTGGATGAAAGCTTACACAAATTACTGTTCCATTCAACTATTTATACACACTTTGTTTTAAGATGTTAATTGCAATTTTTTCAGTGTAACAGTACACTTTCCACTTCTTCTCTGGGTTCTTTGTTTCCATTTGTCCTTCTTTCCTGCACCTTCCTGCCTTCTGAATTTTGCTTTTGGGTAAATGCTGCCCTTTTGGTCTTGCTGCATGCTTGATTGTTCTGGGGAGT
Source organism: Orycteropus afer afer (assembly GCF_000298275.1). NCBI lineage: Eukaryota > Metazoa > Chordata > Mammalia > Tubulidentata > Orycteropodidae > Orycteropus > Orycteropus afer. Next base: position 3,529,811 of record NW_006921730.1, read on the forward strand.
ATGTCCCTCACAGATCTTACTCACTTTATAGGTTTGTTTATTGTTTTATTAGAAGGTATCTCTTTACTTGTTTTAATAATGTTTTCAAAGAGCCTGATTCCTGCATTATTCTGAAACATTCTCTATTTACTAATGCTGTTTGAACTGATTTACTTTAACATACATCATAAGCAGAAGACATGGTTCTTAATTTGATGTTCGAAAGTTAGCCATTTAATGAGAATGTTTTAAAACGATTGTGGTGATGTTGCCCAACTCTGAGTATGCTGAAAACTGTTGAATTACACAATTTGAATATGTGAATTGTATGTTATGTGAATTATATTTCAATAAATCTTTTCTTTTTCAAAAAATGGTTAGCAGTTTCTTGTAAAAATTGAAGTTGAAACAGAATTTGAAATTATGCTGCTAAAATGATTGCGTGCTTTCTTTTCTCTCATTAGGATCCTATTGTTAATTTTGAACTGCCGATTCATTTGGAGAAATGGTTTCCTCGTCATGTAATAAAGACCAAACGGGAAGATATTCGAGAGCTCATTTTGAAACTTCATTTACAGCAACAGAAGGGCAGCAGTAGCTAGTTAATCTCTACAAACATGACACAAATGTTCTATAAGATTACTGGAAAGCCGCTTACCAGCATTTGCATTAGCCAACTCACAAAGAAGAATAATAACTTGCAGTAGTTTTATAAATCATTGAACATTATTTAAAATATATAAGATTTATTATTAGAATTGTTGAGATCTCATAGATGGGGAGAGAATGGGAGTGATACAGATAAACTTACTAAATAGAAATTAGAATTTCATAAATATTTGATATTTTTCTGAGTGAATATGCTTGGATTATGCAATAGCATATGTAACGTGGCGATGTTTTTGTAGATAATAAAACGATGTGATCTATACTTCCACATGACTGGGAGTTGAAGGGAGTTAGGTTCTTCCTGGTGCCAGCCCCAGTGCTTGTCAGATTTATTGACAAGTCGTATCATATTGTAATTCTATTCTTTGCAGCTCAAGCATGCAGTATGAATACTGTGTATTTTTTTTTTTTCCAAGAATTTAGTATCGAGGCTTCAGAAAATGCCATTTACGGCATCCCTTCTGTATAGTATAAAAGAAGACATTCATGATGTTAGGAAGATGAAAAAATTCATTCAAAGTGCAGCTTATCATATTTCTCAATTGCTAAATGGAACTGTTACTCTGTTCTAACTGTAATGATTTTTTTTTTTTTTCCTTCATTTGGCATCATATATGGGGATTTGAGAATTTAGTTCATTTAGGGTGAAGTTTGGAGTAAACTAAACTCCAGTTTTTTTTTTTTCTTTTTTCTTTTTTTTATGATTTTCTTTCTGAAATTAGAGAAATAAATACCAAAAAAAATTAGTCATCCAAAATAGGTTATTAAAATTATATATGTAGCTGGCTTTTCAACTCAATGTAAATATTGACTCCTACACTATACCAGAATATATGTATACAGTTTCTATACGTATAGAAGATAAAATTGGTGTCTTCATAACTTTTAACAAAAAATACCCCAAGTTTCCCAAAGTCCTATTTATTAATCGTTAGAACTAAGTATATAATTTTAGGAGCTCTGGTAGCATAGTGCCTAAGGTACTTGATTGCTATCCAGAAGGCTGGCGATTCAAACCTCCCAGCCACTCCTCAGAAGGAAGGTTGGGTAATCTACTTCTGTAGTGATACCACTTTAGAAACCCAAGGAGGGGTCACTGTGAGTCGGGTTCAACGCGATGGCACATAATGACAACAACAACAAGAAGTATATAATTTTATAGCTCTGTTTCCCCAGTATTCATTCATCTGCCAAGCCAGATTGTTCTCATTGCTTTTATATTTTGAAATTGTAGTTTTTAGAGACTATGATCCCCATAGAACTTAAATCTTTCAGGTAACAGTTATACTGAATTCATGTGATGATGGTGGTATTATATCTGATTAAACACTTCAGAACCTTCTGATTTACTCTAACATTATCAGGAATATTTTGAAGGAGGCACGATCATATATTGTATTTTCTCAGAGAAGAAGAATGTTCCTTTAAGAATATTATTTTAAACCTCTGTTTTAAGTATCTCTTGAATTTACATTTTAGCTGTATATAAAGCAGTGAAACAGACAATTTAAGATAAGGCTAAAAAGGCTGAACATTTTATTTCAAAATCATGTGAATTGAGGTTGTTGGTTAGCTTCAGTGCCCTTAAGCTTTTATTAATCTTGTCACCATCTTTATATTGTTAAAAATATTTGTTTTTGGGAGATTTCATATAAAAAATGGTTATAATTACATAATTCATTCCTAATTTGTGTGTGTTATATGGGGGTACTTTTTTAGGTGACTGTTTTTAATTATTTTTTAAATCTAATTTTGGGTACAGCAAGTATATAGGACATCTTCTTGTGATTTCTTATCTTTTTCATTTATTTGTTTTTCAAAGATACCACTGTCCTGTATCATGTTTTAAAGATTGTTTAAATTTCATTTCCATAAATTCATGTGGAAAATGCTTTGAGAATATCAAAATTTTATATTAAACATGTTTCCAATTCATTATATTGAAGTGTAATTTTTTTCTTAAGCAACATGAGCAATTGCTAGAAATAAATTTCAGGTTGTATGTATCCAGTGACCATCTTGTAACTTATGCTTAAGTTAATTTTTTCCTATTTTAAAAAGTATATAGTTAATTTGACTGTCATTTTGATTCAAGGAACATTCTGCTGTTTAGCAGGCATTTGCTAGATGCAAAAAAAAAAAAAAAGAGAGAATGACAGCTGTCATTCCTGAGGTGTTCATAGTCTAATGGGAGAAGTAGACACATTGAAAGTTTTAATATTCTCTGGTAAACTGTGTGGGAGCACAGAGAGCAGCTCAGCCTAAGGGGTGTGTGGGAGCACAGAGAGCAGCTCAGCCTAAGGGGTGTGTGGGAGCACAGAGAGCAGCTCAGCCTAAGGTGTGTGTGTGTGTGTGTGTGTGTGTGTTTGTGTGTATGTTTCTGGTGGGGAGAGAGAGGGTTGTCTGTGGACAGAGAAAAGCCTTCCTAGAGAAGATAAATCATAATCTTGGGACTGAAAAAAAAAAAAAAGTAGTGTTTTTTTTTTTTTTAAAAGTCCAAAATCATTTCACTGGAACTTAGAAAAAGTTTAAACCCACTGCTGGTATCATTTCCAACTCATAGCTCCGTATAGGACAGAGTAGAACTGACCCATAGTATATTCTTTATAGAAGCAGACTGCCTCATCTTTCTCCTGCAGAGCAGCTTTATGGGTTCAAACTGCTGACTTTTCGATAAGCCAACTGCTCAACCATTGTGTCAGCAGGGCACCTTAGAGAAAGCGTAATACTGCTTAAATTAACTTATTTTTACGTGAAGAAGGAAAAAAAAAAAATCACACAGAGACTTCCTAGTCTAGTTCCAACCCATATTTTACCTTCATCCTATATTCCACTCTCTCCTTTTTAGTCATATAAATTTATTCATTGTGCTATTTTAAATACTTTTGTGTTAGCAACAAACTGAAAGTTTAATTTTTTCTACAAGAAAGTAATCTTAGGTTTTCAATACTGTTCCCAATCTTTCAACACTGTTTCTTTGGAAATATATTGGGCTAAGGTAATGTGAGATAGTAGCTGTCTTCAGCATTTTTTATTGTGGAGAAACAATTCTTAATTGTCGAATTGGTTGTGGACTGGAAGAACTACACAGGGACATGCAAACTCTGACCAGAACTGTATAAAATCCTTTTGGAAAGCATATGCCTCTTCTTCCCTCTATTCACTGATGTGGAATTTTGGAAACTTTGTTCAGATGCTATTAGAATATGTGGTTCTCTGTGTAAGGGGCTTCCTGATGTTGTTATGGCCTTAGAACTGATTGTATCTCTGTTGGGGTCTGGAAATCAGTATCAGTATTGCTATAAAGACTTCAGATGAAAATGTACTTTACTTGATATTATAATGACCCATTGAGATGTTTCAACAAACAGATGCCCCGCTGGAGGCATTCACTAGGCTATGCCAAGAGATTTGGAAGCAGCTCTCTGGCCAACTGACTGGAAGACATCCATATTTACACCCATTTCAAAGAAAAGTGATCTCACAGAATGTGGAAATTATCAAACAATATCATTAATATTGCATTCAAGTAAAATCTTACTGAAGATAATTAAAAAACAGTTGCAGCATTATATTGATGGAGAACTTCCAGAAATGCAAGCTGGATTCTGAAGAGGAAGTGGAATGAGGAACTTCGTTGCTGATGTCAGATGGATCTTGGCTCAAAGCAAAGCATACCAGAAAAATACTTACTTGTGTTTTATTGACTATGCAAAAGCATGTGAGTGTGTACATCATAACAAATTATGGGTAACATTGGGAAGAATGGGAATTCAGAACACTTGATTGTCCTCATGAGGAATCTGTACATAGACCAGGAGGCTGTCACTCAGGCAGAACAAGGGGACACTGCATGTTTTAAAATCAAGAAGGGAGTGTGTCAGGGTTGTACCCTTTCACCATACTTACTCAATCTGTATACTAAGCAAATAAACTGAGAAGCTGAACTATATGAGGAAGAACGTGGCATCAGGATGGGAGGAAGAATCCTTAACCTGACGACACAACTTTGCTTCCTGAAAGTAAAGATGACTTGAAGCACTTACTGATGAAGACTGAAGAATACAGTTTGGGTTACATCTCAATATAAAGAAAACAAAATCCTCACAACTGGACCGATAAGCAGCATCATGATAAATGGAAAAAAGGTTGAGGTTGTCAAAGACTTCACGTTGCTTGGATCTGCAATCAACACCAATGGAAGCAGCAGTCAGGACATCAAAAGACATATGGCACTGGACAAATCGGTTGCAAAGGAAAGGATCTCTTTCAAGTGCTGAAGAGCAAAGATGTCTCCTTGAGGACTAAGGTGTGCCTGACACAAGCCATGGTATTTTCATTTGCCTCATATGCATGTGAGAGCTGGACAATAAATACGGAAGACTGAAGAAAGGTTGACGTTTTTGAGTTGTGGTGCTGGTGAAGAATGCTGGAAGTACCATGGACTGCTAAAAGAACTAAGAAATCTGTCCTGAAGGAAATGCAGGTTGAATGCTCCTTGGAAGCGAGAATGGCCAGATTTCGTCTCACCTACTTTGGTTGTGTTGTCAGAAGGGACCATTCCATGGAGAAGGATGTCATGCTTGGTAAGGTGGAGGGTCAATGAAGGAGGGGAAGGCCCTCAAGACATTGACACAGTGCCTGCAGTGATGGGGTCAAACATAGCAGGTATCGTGGAGCTGCCGCGGGACCAGGGGGTGTTTCGTTCTGCTGTGCATAGGGTTGCTATGAGTGAATGACAACTCGACGGCACCTAACAAGAACAACTCATCGTTTTTATTATTTGTGTACATGTTTTTCTTTTTGTATTGTAAGCTGCTCAAAGACTAGAAACATTTTGCTTTTCCTATATTTGTTATGTTAGTAGCATGTGGTAAATATTTAGAAAACTTTTCTGAGTCAATAAATGGTTTGGTATTAAGGTGTAAATGGAGGAATCTGGTACTTGTTCTCTCTGCTAAAGGAGAGTTTTATTCTTCTTTCTTTCTTACTTAAGATTTTGGGGCATTTCTTGAAGCATAACAAAGTTTGAAGGCTCTTACCTGAGATTTGAAACTGTTTCCCAAAAACAATCTCCTAAAATAAAAATCCAAGTAATTTTTTTTCCTGAATAATTATGCATTCGAGAAATTTTTCATCTGTAAGTTAAAAATGCAAAATTCTGTTATGATTTTCAAGGTGTATATTATAATAATCTCAACCTTTTCAGCCTTTGTTCTCAAACCTGTTTTTTTTTGTGTGTGTGTACTTCTGTTCCTACTCTAACAAATTACATCCCATTTTCCATATAAACAATATATATTCCCACCTTATGGTCAGTTTCCGTCCTAGCTCCTAGTCCCTGCCACCAACCACCCCACCTCTGCCCAATGTAGTGGCATCCCAGCCATTCACATTTTTTATTTCACCCTGGCTGAAATGCTACATTCTCTAGTAAACCCCTAGTTGGAATTAATCTTGCTTTTGGGTTCCCGTGACACAATCTTCAGGCAGTTGTCACCTATTGCTTTGTATAATAGGTATAGCTATAACAAAGCAGTTAAAAAAGTTGTAATTATGTTAAAATGAATTTATGAAATGATGAACTTATTTAGGAGCAAAAGAACCTGGTGAATTTTTTGTATATATATATAAATCTATCTATCTATCTATCTATCTATATATATTTAAGCAGTAGAAGTTTCTACAGTTTACAAATGATATTTTGAAGAAAATAATTGACATTTTAACAGTTCTTAAATTCTCTATTTATAATAACAGTTTTCTGGAGCTTAAAGGGAATCCCAAAGCTTGAAACCTCTTCAGACTTTATGAACAATTTTAATACAGACAAATAGTACACAGTACATCAGTTTGCAAAGAATTTTCAAGTTTCCTCATTTTTAGTGACAATCCTGTGACAGGCAGAGATGGTCATACCTGTTTTATTGATGAAAAGTGTTTGGGGGATTTGCCCAAGGTCAAATACTGTGGTAAAACTAGGATTTGAGCCCAAATTTTCTGAATATAAGTATAGAAAGGACTCAATACTATGATGCTCAGAAGATTTTTCTGACTTTTTGGAATAGGCCATTAGAAAAAATAATTTCCAACTGACTAGTTAACCTGAAATTTTTCTTTGGTTCTGTTTGTGAACATGGAGCTTCTCTTGAGACTTTAAGCATTGATTAGTAAAATGTTAAGCTTTTTTTTTCTCCCACTCTGACAATAAAGTTTGACAGATAATTTCTTAGAAATATACCAATATTTTGCAAATGACACCATGTATTTAATGACGGCCATTAGATTTGTTAGCTTTTATAAATGGTGAAAGTACAGTTTATCTGAGGCTGTATTGAAAATGAAGATCATACTCGAGTTTTTCCTAAAGCATAAAGAACATTGAGGGAGATTTAGCTAATGAAGTTTATGATACCAAGAGATTCGTGCTTTAGACCTTTATAAAATATTTATACGCGAACTTCCTGAGATGTATGTGAAATAAGATTTAAATTAATTGCTAACTGATAATAAATCCTGGCTTCTACAGGGCTTTTGACTAATTGCTTTCTACTAGGTGCATTTGATAAAAAACAACTGTCCTAATACAGAGAATTTCATGTTACCCCATTGTAGTAGAAGAAATTAACTATTAGTTAAGAATTTCATGTATAGATAAATACACTAGACTTGAGGTTTGATAGCACATTAAGCACCAAAGTTACCACATGGCTATCATTTACATTATGTAGTTAATATGTATCAACAACTGTTCTAAGCATTTTCTATGTATTAACTAATCCTCAAAACAGCTCTACTATGAATTAGCTTTACTATTCCTATTCCATTTTAAAGACAAGGAAAAGACATAGTAAGTGGTTATAGTTAAAGATTTTCAAATTCCTTATCAAATTCCTTTGCAAGACAATGGCTTTATTACAAAGACAAATAGCTACAGGAAAATGAGCTTTATTCTGATATAGCTCTAGGTTACTGAAATAGCTATAGTCAATCTGAGCATTTCATGCTTATACATCTTAAGCCATAGAAGAACTTGGAACACATGAACCTGTCACATTTTGAAAAGTTGTACAAGCTCAGTGAATTATACACGAAACATTATTCTTAAGTAGACTGCTTGTAAAAGGCAAAGAGTGTTAATAAAGAGCTTAGCTAGCTAGATTAAAGAAATTGTCTCTGCCCATCTGTTCTAATTAGCTTATCTCTCCTGCTTTCATAGCATGTTGGTTATTTCAGAAAAGAAGTGAGAGGTACCTTTGAAAGGACACCATTTTTATTTAAGCTCATTTAATGGTTTTAGAATGGTTTTCTGTTCTCAAACTTTTAAATGTTAGGATTTTCTTGTAACAATTTGTTATTGGGAGTTTCAAGGCTTTGGGTGCTCAATTAAGGATTTTGTCCTCCTCATTCCTTTGGTTTTCACCCAAATGATTATGTTTCCTCTTTTTGGGAAGACCTCTCTGGGTTTTTTGATATTTGTCCTGGTAAAAGTAAACCTTTCATCATTAACAGGTATTTTAAATCTAAATTTGTTTTCTATCTTTCTGTGTATCTGTAGTATATTCTTTCTAGAAATAGCATTCTTTGATGTTATTAGTTATGAGAAGTTGATACTGCTTCATTTAATCAGTTTCAAATTCTCTCCAATAATTTCAGCTTCTTTTCATTAGGAATTTCATTCCTGATGTAAGCCTTTACTTTCCTTTATTTCTTTGTTGAAGTTAGATGTGTACTTGATTTCAGTGACCAGCAATCTTGAAATAAAGGAGTAGAAATTAAATAGAAAAAAAGATTAAATGTTTTACTCGTCACTTCCTTAGATATTGCATGCATGTCTGTATCCTGGGCATTGACTCCAAAATTCAAATGTTGCACAAGTACTACTTTGTTTGTTTGTTTGTTACCTTCACACTGTATCTTATTCATCAGCAGAAGCCTGATTCTGTTTTCACTCTGTAGCGCAAACCTACTTACCTTTTGAGGAGATCCAAGAACCCAAGAGTGCATTTTCTTTTCTCCTTACGGACTCGGAACCCACAGATTCTTCTCCATCTACTGAAAAGAAACAGCCTCTGGACCACAGAGAAGTTGAGAGACAATGGTTGCTCAGAAGAAGGCGATCTCTGTTTCCTAATGGAGTAAAAATCTGCCCAGAAGAAAGTGTTACAGAGGCTGTGGCAAATCATGTGAAGTATTTTAAAGTCCGAGGTAAGCTACGACCCACGATCCACTGCTGCAAACCCTTGGGCTTCATACATGAAATTCAAACATAGTTCTATTACATTTGTTATATCTCATTATAATTAAAAGTTCAAAATGATAATTTATACAAGGTTAGAGACAATTATCTTTTTAGTAGCTATGAAAAAATGATTTACTAAAACTATAGTATTAAAGTTTCAGAGGAGAGATTACACCATTTTAAGAGAGGAAATATTTTTAAGTACTTTAGGAATACAACTTATATAATTAGATAAATTAATTATAATTTATTCTAATTTAGTAGAGTTATTTGCCTAAGTATGTCCACATGATATACTTACCAAGATATACTTACTTATTGGCCTAATTTAGCTAATTTATATACATGAAAAGATATTTCTATATTTTATAGCTTAGTCATTCCATAGATTTCATGTTGGTAGCTCCCCAGTTGGTATATATATGAAACTGTATGTCTATAATGATGACACTTCTCACAATGTACCCTTGAGCAGCAACAACTAGTATTTTATTTTGTTTTTAATTAAATAGTAGTATCTTTGATTTCATATTTTTTATTAGGTGAATTCTCACATTTACTAACCAAAAGATACAGCCATCTCAACGTATAACAGTGACAATATCTTTAGACATTTGCAAGACCTGTAGGCATTGCTTTTTGCTGCTCAAGAACCAATAAGAGGCTAAATATAAATGTGAGACAGATGACTAAATAATAGTGAAATCTGGTTTATTTGTTTATGCATTTTTTCATTCATGTAGTCAACAAATGTTTTATTGAGCACTCACGTTTTCTAGGCACAGGCTTAAGTGAACCTTAAGTCTGAGCTCCTACTTTAGCTTCTCCTGCATTTTTCTCTTCAGTCTTTTTTCCTTCTTCAAAGTAAGTGTTTTTCTCACTCCTGTCAAGTCAAATCTGACTCATAATGACCCCTCCTTGGGTTTCCAAGGCAGTATCACTGTGGAAGTAGATTGCCCAATCTTCCTTCCAAGGAGTGGCAGGTAGGTTTGAACCACCAACCTTCTGGTTAGCAGTCAAATGCCTTAGGCACTACTCCACCAGAGCTCCCAAGTGTTTTTAACATGAAGCAAAAAAAGTAGTACTGGATTTATACGTATTTAGATACTTGATTTTTTGTTTAAGTAGTGCAATGTATTGATACTTTATTTTTGGAGCGTATTTGTATTTCTTCCTTGTGATTTGGGGCTATCAAACATTGCTAAGCAATAAGCTTTCCTTTTGCTTTTTAAATAGAGATCCATTGACCTACAAGTTTGTGTGAAAGACATAAAAATATACCAGAAGTGGAAGATTCCGAAAGAGTGGAGAGAGAGTAAAGGCACTAAATAAAAAGGAAAATGACATAATTTGTCAGGATATGATTCCTCTTACCTGAGTTTTACTCTGTGTTATTTTTAGATAGATTAAAACATATGGATATCTCAATTGCTGGTTAAATAGTGAAGAGAAAATAATCAGTCATTTAAGGAATATGATTATGCTTTTTAATTGCTTTGCCTGAGTTTTTATAGAGTCAAAATACTATTTTTGAAAGTAAACAGAAAAATTAAAGCATCCCATAACAACAGACTTTAAAATACTGATGCTATGAATGGGATCATTGACAAGGGACCTCATCAAGCTAAAATGTTTGTTACAGCACATTAAGAATATAACAGTGTCGATTTGGCTTTTACTGTCATGGTAAAGAGTAGTATTTCTTTTGTTATGTTTTTGAAAATTGGGTAAAATGGATATTTCAACATAGGTCTTGATTTTGAAGAGATGGATTTACCCTTCAAACTATCACTACAATCAAGATTGAATTTATCAGTTACTTCTAAATGTTTTCTCACACCCCATTATAATTCCTTCCTTATTTTACCAGTTTCCCTCACCATAATACACAGGCAACACTTGTTCTGTGAATTTCTTACAAATTTATATGTAAACAGAATAAAATAGTATGTACTTTTTTTTTGCCTGTCTCCTTTTATGCCATGTACTTACTTTGATATTAATGTGTGTGTTTCTTTTGTTTTGTCAGATGTATATCTAAGGATGTCATATTTTTTATGCTTTTGAAAATTTTATTTTTTTAAAATTTAATTGCTAATTATTCCTTGCTAAAAAACAAAAACCAAATTCATGCCATTGAGTTGATTCTGACTCATAGTGACCCACTTTGGGTTTCTGAGGCAGTAAATCTTTATGGAAGTAGATTGCCCAGTCTTCCTTCTGCAGAGTGGCTGGTGGATTTGAATTGTCAACCTTCTGGTTAGCACTCAAATGCCTTAGGCAGTACTGTTGTTGTTGTTGTTATTTGCCGTCGAGTCGGCCCCGACTCATAGCGACCCCTCCTTGGGTTTCCGAGGCAGTACTAGTATGTAGAAATACAACTGATTTTCATATCATGACCTTTTACCCTGTAACTTTGCTAAACTGACTTAATTCTAACAGCTTTTTTGGTACATTCCTGATGTTGATAATTATCCTATCAATTTGTGTTAATATGGTGGCTTGTATGTTACTTTGAGCCTGGTGGCTATGCTACCGGTATTTGAAATACCACAGGGTCACCCTTGGTGGACATGTTTAAGCAGAGCTTCCAGACTAAGACTCAGAAGAAGGAAGGGGCCATCCACTTCTCAAAATACTGGCCAGTAAAAACTTTATGAACAGTAGTGAAACACTATCTGATATATTACTGGAAAACTTTATGAATAGCCCTGAAATACTGTCTGATATAGTGCTGGAAGATGAGCCCCTCAGGTCAGAAGGCCAAATGTCTGGAGAAGAGCTGCCTGCTCAAAGTAGAGTTGACCTTAATGACATGGATGGAGCAAAGCTTTCGGGACCTCCATTTGCTGATGTGGCATGACTCAAAATGTAAAGAAACAGCTGCAAACCTCCATTAATAATCTGAATATGGAATGTTAAGAAGTATAAATCTAGGAAAATTGGAAGTTGTCAAAAATGAAATGGAATGCATAAATATCAATATCCTAGGTATTAGTGAGTTGAAATGGACTGATTTTGGCCATTTTGAATCAGACAACCATATGATCTATGCTGGGAATGACAAATTGAAGAGGAATGGTGTGGCATTCATCATCACAAAGAATGTTTCAAGATCTATCCTGAAATACAGTGCTGTCAGTGATAGGATATTATGTATACACCTACAAGGAAGACCAGTTAGTACTACTACTATTCAAATTTATGCACCAACTACTAAAGCCAAAGATGAAGAAATTGATTTTTACCAACTTCTGCAGTCTGAAATTGACCAAACATGCAATCATGATGTGTCAAATATTTCTGGCAATTGGAATACAAAAGTTAGAAACAACTGATAGTTGTATCAGAATTACTGATAGTTGGAAAATACAGCCTTGGTGATAGAAATGATGGCAAAGATCGTGTGATAGAATTTTGTAAGACCAATGACTTTTTCATTCCAAATATCTTTTTTTCAACAACAAAAATGGTAGCTATAAATGTGGACTTTGCCACATGGAATACACAGGATTCAGACTGACTACATATGTGGAAAGAGAAGATGGAGAAGCTCAATATCTTCTGCCAAAACAAGGCAGGAGCTGACTGTGGAATATCCCATCAATTGCTCATATTGCAAGTTCAAGTTGAAACTGAAGACAATTAAAACAAGTCTACAAGAGCCAAAATATGATTCTAATTATATCCCATCTGTATTTAGAGACCATCTGAAGAATAGATCTGACACGTTGAACACCAATGACTGAAAACCAGAATAATTGTGGGATGACATCAAGAACATCATACATGAGGAAAGCAAAAGGTCATTAAAAAGAAAAGGAATAACAAAGGGCCAAAATCCATTAAATGGGGAAGAGTATGTTTGTATAATAAATGGTGCTGGAAAAACTGGAGATCCATTTGCAGAAAAATGAAACAAGATCTGTACCTCACACCATACACAAAAACGAACTCCAGATTGATCAAAGACTTAAATGTGAAACTAAAAACTATAAAGTTCCTCAAGGAAAGACTAGGGGCAAATTTAGGGGCCTTAATATATGGCGTAAATAGACTATCAGGCATAACCCAAAATGCACAAACAGCAGAAGACAAACTAGATGAATGGGACCTTCTAAAAATTAAATTGTTATGTGCTTCCAAAGATTTCTCCAAAACAGTCAAAAGAGAACCTACAGATTGGGAAAAAAACATTTGTTAATGACATATCTGACAAGGGACTTATCTCTAGAACTTATAGAAAACTCCAACACCTCAATAACAAAAAGACAAATAATCCAATTAAAAAATGGGCAGAAGACATGAATAGACACTTCACTGAGGATGATATTCATGTGGCCAACAAACATATGAAGAAATGCTCATGATCATTAGTTATTAGAGAGATGCAAATCAAAACAACAAGAGATACCATCTTGCTCCAGCACTAGTAGCAAAGTTCAACAAGACAGAAAATAACAAATGCTGGCGAGGTTGTGGAGAGATTGGGACTCTCATACACTGCTGGTGGGACTGTAAAATGGTACAACCACTGTGGAAAGCAGTATGGCAATTCCTTAAAAAGTTGGAATTAGAAATACCATTTGACTCAGCCATTCCATTACTGGATATATATACTAAAGAAGTGGGAGCCATGACAAGAACAGACATATGTACACCCATGTTCATCGCAGCACTATTTACAATAGCCAAAAGATGGAAACAACCTAGGTGTCCATCAGCTGAGGAATGGATAACCAAATTGTGGTATGTACATACCCACAATGGAATACTATGCAATGCTAAAGAATAACGTAGAAACACCGCAAAACAAACACCACATAACATGGATGAATTTGGGGGACATTACGCTGAATGAAATAAATTAAACACAGAGGGACAAATATTGTATTAGTCCGTTACTGTAAAAGTCAAGGAAAGGTTTATCTATGGAAGGAAATTTTCTTTGTTGGTTACCAAGGGTGGGAGGGGAGGAGAGAGAGAAAAAAAAAGAGAAAAATTGAAAAAAAAAAAAAAGGAAGAAAAGACCAAGATATATGTCAGAAGAAACTCTGAAACCTGCTCTTGAACAGAGAGTAGTTAAAGCAAATGGAAGAAATGACAAGATAAAAGAGCTGAACAGAAGATTTCAAAGAGCAGCTCAAGAAGACAGTCAATTACTGTAATGAAATATGCAAAGACTTGGAGTTAGAAAACCAAAAGGGAAGAACATGCTTAGCATTTCTCAAGCTGGAAGAATTGAAGAAAAAATTCAAGCCTCAAGTTGAAATATTGAAAGATTCTGTGGGCAAAATATTGAATGATGCAGGAAACATCAGAAGAAGATGGAAGGAATACACAGAGTCACTGTACCAAAAAGAATTGGTTGTTCATCTGTTTCAGGAGGTGGCATATGATCAAGAACCAATGGCACTGAAGGAAGAACTCGAAGATGCACTGAAGGAACTGGTGAAAAACAAGGCTCCAGGAATTGATGGAATACCTATTAAGAAGTTTCAGAAAACGGATGCTGTGCTGGAGGCATTTACTCATATATGCTAAGAGATTAGGAAGACAGCTACCTGGCCAACTGACTGAAAGTGATCAATATTTGTACCATATAAGTAGAAAGGTGATCCCACAGCATGTAGAAATTCCAAAGAAAGGTGATCACACAGAATGTGGAAATTATTGAGCAATATTGTTAATACCACATGCAAGTAAAACTTTGCTGAAGATAATTCAAAAACAGTTGCAGTGGTTTATTGAGGAACTTCCAGAAATGCAAGATGGTTTTCAGAAGAGGACATGGAACAAGGGATGCCATTTCTGATCAGATAGATCTTGGCTGAAAGCAAAGAATATCAGAAAGATCTTTACTTGTGTTTTATTGACTATGCAAAAGCATTTGACTGTGTGGATCATAACAAATTATGGATAACATTGAGAAGAATGGGAATTCCAGAACACTTAATTGTGCTCATGAGGAGCCTGTACATAGACCAGGAGGCTGTCATTCAAACAGAACAACAGGATACTACATGGTTTAAAATCAGGAAAGGAGTGTGTCAGAGTTGTATCCTTTCACCATACCTATTCAGTCTGTATGCTGAGCAAATAATCTGAGAAGCTGAACTATATGAAGAAGAATGTGGCATCAGGATTGGAGGAAGACTCATTAACAACCTGCAATGTGCAGACGACATGACCTTGCTTGCTGAAAGTGAGGATGATTTGAAGCACTTACTGATGAAGATTAGAGACTACATCTACAGTATGGATTACATCTTAACATTAAAGAAAACAAAAATCCTCACAACTAGGCCACTATGCAGCATCTCAATAAATGTCAAAGATTTTTTATTACTTGGTTCTACAATCAACACCAATGGAACCAGCAACCAAGAAATCAGACGATGTACTGCACTAAGCAAATCTGCTGCAAAAGATCTTTTTAATGTGCTGAAGAGCAAAGATGTCTCTTTGAAGACTAAAGTGTGCGTAACCCAAGTCATGGTATTTTCAATTGCCTCCTATGCATGTGAAAGCTGGACAATGAATAAGGAAGACCAAATAAGAGTTGATACTTTTGAACTGTGGTGTTGACAAAGGATACTGAAAGTACCATGGACAAATGTGTCATAGAAGAAGTGCAGCTGGAATGCTCCTTGAAAGTGAGAATGGCCAGACTTCATCTCAGTTACTTTGGTTATGTCAGAAGGAACATTCCCTGGAGGAGAGTATCATGCTTGGTATAGTAGAGGGTCAGCAAAGAAGGGGAATACCCTCAAAGAGAAGGATTGACACAGTGGCTGCAACGATGGGCTCAAGTATAAGAAGGATTGTGAGGCTAGTGGAGGACTGATTAGTGTTTTATTCTGTTGGGACACTATGAGTTGGAGCCCACTTGATGGCACCTAACAACAGCAACATAAATAAAGGCAGTTTTACTTATTTTCCAATTTGTACACCTTTTATTTCTTTTTCTTGCTTTATTATACCAAACCACTTCATATGCTCTGTGCTCCACCCCAGACCAAACCAACCAAACCATCATTGAGTCAATTCTAACCCATAGTGACCCTCGTACAGTTTTGAAGGCTATAAATCTTTACAGAAGCAGATTGCCTCATCTTCCTCCTATGGAGACGTTGGTGGGTTTGAACTGCTGACCTTCTGGTTAGCAGCCAAATGCCTTACCCACTGTGCCCCTAGAGCTCCTACAGCTCTACTGTAATACCCTAAAATAAGACTTTTTTCCATATTTGATTTCTATATACTGGATAAGACACACAGCCTGAGCCCTAGTAACAGGATTAAAGACAGATTAAATGCTGGCATTTCTTTCTTCTGAAAGTTGTCATCGTCTTTTCCCTTTTCCCACCAGATACCAGGGCAGGCTATCTTTACCAGAAGAGAAGTATTTGAAGTTATCTTTTCAAAAATAGAAAGTCTCATCAGCAGTAGTTAAAAGCTACATGAAAATTCTTCAACAAGGACAGGAAAGCTGAACTCAAAATGTTTTATGGGTTTCTGAGTAGGTCTGGTTCTAGGCCAAATAGTAAAGTATGTGACATTTGTCTGATGGATGCTTGCATTTTTTTAGTACTGCTTTTCCTGGAACAATGCTGATTTTGCTTTCTCCCTTACTGCCTGCAGTGTCCTGTCTAGTTTTTCCTCTCAGCTGCATGATTGCTCCACACATCCCTTTTAATTCTCCTCCCCTACTGAAATGTAACTGTTCTGAATTCTATTATGCCAAGTAGTTAATTGGGCCCGGGGCTTGGAGGCTGTTTTTCACTTAGGTGTGGCTCTCTATTGAGGCTGAGACTGAGGTAGGCGGCTTGGGGACAGGGACTGCTTTTTGCTTGGGAGCAGCTCTTTATTAAGGCTGGGACATAAGGTAGGCGGGCCTGAAGCTTGGAGTCTGCTTTTCATTTGGAGGCAGCTCTATTTTAAGGACGGGGCCTGAGGTTGGCAGGTCTTTGGCTTGGAGGATGCTTTTCGCTGGAGTGTGGCTCTATATTAAGGCCAAGGCCTGAGGTAGGCAAGCCCGGGACTGGAGGGATGATTTTTGCTTGGAGGTGGCTTCTTAATAAGGCTGCGGCCTGAGGTAGGCAGGCAAGGGCTCTCAGGCTGCTTTTTGCTTTTGGGCGGCTCTATTTTAAGGCGGTTGCCTGAGGTAGGCAGGTGCAGAGAGGTTAGGAACAACTAAGGGAGACGAACTTGTCTGTCAATTTGTTGTCCTGTGATAGCTTATGCCCTGTGATAGCTGTGAGGCTGGAGGCAATGCCACCGTGTTGTAAAATGCCAGCAGGGTTACCCATGATGGAGAGGTTTCAGTGGCGCTTCTGAGCTAAGACAGACTTGGAAGAAGGAAGAGGCCATCCACTTCTCAAAGAATTGGCCAGTGAAAATCTTTTGAATAGCAGTGAAACACTGTCTGATATGTTATCGTTGTTGTTGTTGTTCTGTACCGTCGAGTCGGACCCAACTTATAATGACCCCTCCTTGGGTTTCCGAGGCAGCATCACTACGGAAGTAGATTGCCCCATCTTCCTTCCAAGGAGTGGCTGGTGGGTTTGAACCGCCAGCCTTCTGGTTAGCAGTCAAGTGCCTTAGGCACTATGCTACCAGAGCTCCCTGATATGTTATTGGAAAACTTTATTAATACCCCTGAAACATTGTCCAATATTGTGCTGGAGGATGAGCCTATCAGGTTGGAAGGCACTCAAAATTTGACTGGAGAAGAGCTGACTCCTCAGAGTAGAGATGACCCTAATGATATGGATAGAGTAAAGCTTTCAGGACCTCCATTGGCTGATGTGGCATGATTCAAAATGAGTAGAAACAGATGCAAACATCCATTAATAGTCGGAACATGGAATGTATGAAGTATGAATCTAGGAAAATTGGAAGTTGTCAAAAATGAAATGGAACAAATAAAGATAGATAGGCATTAGTGAGCTGAAATGGACTATTTTTGGCCATTTTGAATCAGACAACCATATGATCTACTATGCCGGGAATGACAAATTGAAGAGGAATGGTGTGGCATTCATAGTCACAGAGTGTTTCAAGATCTGTCCTGATGTACAGCGCTGTCAGTGATAGGATAATATCCATACACCTCCAAGGAAGACTAGTTAATACTACTATTATACAAATTTATGTACCAACCACTAAAGAAAACCAAAGATGAGGAAATTGAAAATTTCTACCAACTTCTGCAGTCTGAAACTGACCAAACATGTAATTAAGATGTGTTGATTATCACTGCTGACTGGAATGCAAAAGTTGGAAACAAAGAAGAGTTACCAGTAGTTGGAAAATTTGGCCTTGGTGATAGAAATAACATTGGAGATCACATGATAGAATTTTGGAAGACCAATAATGCCTAAGGCACTTGACTGCTAACCAGAGGGGTGGCAGTTCAAACCCACCAGCCACTCCTTAGAAGGAAGATGGGGCAGTCTACTTCCATAGTGATACTGCCTCGGAAACCCAAGGAGGGGTCGCTATGAGTTGGGTCCGACTCCACGGCACATAACAACAACAACAACAACAACAACAACAACAATGATTTATTCACTGCAAATACCTTTTTTTTCAACAACATAAGCAATGACTATACATGTGGACTTCACCAGATGGAGTACATAGGAATCAGACGGACTGCATCTGTGGCAAGAGGCAATGGAGAAGTTCATTATCTTTGGCCAAAACAAGGCCAGGAGCCAACTTTGGAACAGACCATCCACTGCTCATATGCAAGTTCAACTTGAACTTGAATACAATTAAAACGAGTCCACAAGAGCCAAAATATGACCTTGATAATATCCCCCTGCGTTTAGAGACCATTTAAAGAATAGATTTGGTGCATTGAACACCAGTGACTGAAAACCAGAGGAATTGTGCAATGATACTAAACTTCATCCATGAAGAAAACAAGAGGTCATTAAAAAGACAAGAAAGGAAGAAAAGACCAAAATGGATGTCAGAGAGACTCTAAAACTTGCCCTTGAATGGAGCTTAGCTAAAGCAAACGGAAGAAATGACAAGATAAAAGAGCTGAACAGAAGATTTCAAAGAGCACCTCAAGCAGCCAAAGCCAATTACTGTAAGAAATGTACAAAGACCTGGAGTTAGAAAACCAAAAGGGAAGAACACATTTGGCATTTCTTAAGCTGAAAGAACTGAGGAAAAAAAATTAAGCCTTGAGTTGCAATATTGAAAGATTCTGTGGGCAAAATATTGAATGATGAAGGAAGCATCAGAAGAAGATGGAAGGAATACACAGAGTCACTGTACCAAAAAGTATTTGTTGATATTATCCATTTCAGGAGGCGGCATATGATCAAGAACCAATGGTACTGGAGGAAGAAGTCGTAGCTGCTATGAAAGAATTGGTGAAGAACAAGGCTCCAGGAATTGATGGAATACCCATTGAGATGTTTCAACAAACAGATACCCTGCTGGAGGCACTCACTGGGTTATGCCAAGAGATTTGGAAGATAGCTACCCAGACAACTGACTGGAAGAGATCCATATTTTTGCCCATTCCAAAGAAAGATGATCCCAATGTAGGTGGAAATTATCAAACAATATCAATATCACATGCAAGTAAAATCTTACTGAAGATAATTCAAAAACAGTTGCAGCAGTATATTGACAGAGAGCTTCCAGAAATGCAAACTTATTTGAGAAGAGGGCATGGTATGAGAGATATCATTGCTGATGTCAGATGGATCTTAGCTGAAAGCAAAGAATACCAGAAGGATGTTTACTTATGTTTTATTGACTATGGAAAAGCATTTGATTATGTGGATCATAACAAATTATGGATAACATTGAGAAGAATGGGAATTCCAGAACACTTGATTGTACTCATGAGGAACCAGTACATAGATCAGGAGGCTGTCGTTCAAACAGAACAAGGGGACACTGCATGGTTTAAAATCAAGAAGGGAGTATGTCAGGGTTGTATCCTATCCCCATACTTATTCAATCTACATGCTGAACAAATAATGCGAGAAGCTGGACTATATGAAGAAGAACGTGGACTGGAGGAAGACTCATTAACAACCAGCAATATACAGATGACACAACTTTGCTTGCTGAAAGTGAGGATGACTTTAGAAGCATTTACTGATGAAGATTAAAGACTACAATCTGCAGTATGGATTATAACTCAATATAAAGAAAACAAAAATCCTTACAACTGGTTCAATAAATAGCTTCACAGTGGATGGAAAAAAGATTGAAGTTTTCAAGGATTTCATATTACTTGCTTCTGCAATCAACACTAATGGAAGCAGCAGTCAAGACATCAGACGACATATTGCATTAGGCAAATCTGCTGCAAAAGACCTCTAGCAAGTGGTGAAGAGCAAAAGATGTCTCCTTGAAGACTAGAGTGTATCTAACTGAAGCCATGATGTTTTCAGTTGCCTCTTATGCATATGAGAGCTGGACAATGAATAAGGAAGATCAAAGAAGAGTTGATGCTTTTGCATTGTGGTACTGGAGAAGAATGCTAAGAGTACCATGCAGTGCTAAAAGGACTAACAAATCTGTCCTGGAAGCAGTACAGCCAGGATGCTTCTTGGAAGTGAGAATGGCCAGACTTTGTCTCACCTACATTAGTCATGTTGTCAGAAGGAACCATTCCCTGGAGAAGGATATCATGCTTGGTAAAGTGGAGGGTCAGCGAAGAAGGAGAAGGCCTTCAACAAGGTAGATAGACACAGTTGCTGCAATGACAGGCTCAGGTATAGCAAGGATCACGAGTCTGGCATAAGACCGGGCAGTGTTTTATTCTGCTGTGCATAGGGTCTCTATGAGTTGGGAATGACTCAGTGATGCCTAACAATAACAACAAGTATTTAACTAGACCTTCCTGTCAGATAGCTCCCAATTGAAAAGCCATTAAATAATGGAAGCATGTATTATCTTTTCTAGAGAAATTTCATTTTAAAAACAGTTTTATTGAGATAGAATTCATATACCATACGGTCCACCCACTTAAAGTATACAATTCAATGAGTTGTAGCTTTTTCATAGATATGTGCAGCCATCATCATGGTCAAATTCATAGCATTTTCATTATGTCAGAAAAGAAACCCTGGTTTCTCAAATAGTTAACATAGAATTACCATGTTGTTAGTTGCCATGGAGTCAGCTTCAACTCATTATATATAGCAGAACCAAATGTTGCCTGGTCCTGTGCCATTTTCATGATTGTTGATATGTTTGAATGCCTTCTAACTCGCAGGATTAATCTAATAGTGCTATATGAGCCAGTATTCTGTTGTTCTAATAGGGCTTTCAGTGGCTAATTTCTGGATGGATTATTAGCATGCCGTTTTTCCTAGCCTTAGTCTAGAAGCTTGACTGAAATCTGTCCACCATGGGTGAACTTGTTGGCATATGAAATACTTGTGGCACAGCCTCCAGCCTTGCAGCAAAAACAAACCACCACAGTTTGATGAATTACCAGATTACTAGCAATTCTATTGCTAAGTACAAAGCCCAAAGAATTGAAAGCAGGGATTCATATAGGAACTTGTACACCATATTCATTGAAGCATCATTCACAATAGGCAAAAATATAAACAATCTTAAGTGACTATCAAGTGAAGAATGGATAAATGAGATGAAATGTGGTATATATGTATATGCAATGGGATATTAGCCCCAAAGATAAACGAAGTTCTGATACATGCTACCACACAGATGAGCCTTGAAACATGCTGAGATAAACTAGACACAAATGAACATATATTGTATTATCCCACTTATATGAAGTAACTAGAATAGGCAAATGCATAGATACAGAAAATAGTGGTTAGCAGGGCCTAGGGAAAGAATGGCATGGGGAGATATTGCTTATTTGGTATAGACCTAGTGTTGATGGTGATGAAAATGTTTTGGAATTAGATAATGGCGATGGTTGCACCAAAAAACAGGGAGAGGGCTTTATATCCTGTTGTAGGCTAAGTAATGAAGTATGAACTTGAAGCGTCAGTTTCTTGAAGCACAAACATTTTTAATTTTGATGAAGTCACATTTGTTTCTTTTTTCTTTCGTTATTCATGCTTGTAATGTCATAACTAAGACTCCATTGCCTAATCTGAGGACATGAAAATTTCTCATTATGTGCCCTACTAAAAGTTAATCTTTTTACCTTTTATATTTAAGCCTTTGATCCACTTTGAGTTCTGTTTTTTGTATATGATATGAGATTTTGATAGTTGGAATTGTGTGTCAACTTGGCTGGACCACAATTCTGAGTGGTTTAAGCAGTTGTGATGTGGGTTATTCACATCATGAGATCTGATGTATATGCTTTGGGCAGCCAATCGGTTGAAAAGGAGTTTCCCTAGGAATGTGGCCTGCTTCCAATATATTTATGGGCATCCTGGGGAAAAAGAGACATTCTTCTTTGGATCTGTATCCTGTTGTGCTGCCTACAACTGTCTGTGAGTGACAATCCACCATTCGGCCTAGAGATTTTGGATTCATTATTCATTGGAGTCAACAGGCAGTATACTGCCTGCCAACCTTGAGTTCGTCAGCCGCTGCAGCTGCATGAGTCAGGAAAAGCCTCCAGCTTGACATTTGATCCAAGAACTTGGGACTTGCCAACTTCTATAAGTGTGTGAGCCATTTTCCTAAGATAAACTTCTCTTTCTCTCTCTCTCTCTCTAAGCTTTACTGGTCCAACTTCATTCTTTTGAAAATGCTATTCTTTCTTCATTGAAGAAAAATCCCCATTGACTATGGGCACATTAATTTATTTCTGGATTCTCAGTTAGATTCCATTGTCTATCCTATGCCAGTACCATATTATCTCAATTGTTATTAATTCTTAGTAAATTTTGAAATTGGGAAGGGCAAATCTTCCATGTTCCTTCTTTTTTTAAGATTGTTCAAACTAGTGTGGGTCTGTTGGAGTTCCATATGAATTTGAGAATCAGTTTGTCAGCTTCTAAAAAAGAAACAGTTGAAACTCTGATTGTGTTGACTCTGTACATCAATTTTGGGAGTTTTGCCATCTTAAGTCATGAAATCTTTTAATCATGGGGTGATTTTTAATTTATTTAGATTTTTAAAAATTTCCTTCAACAATGTTTTATTATTTTTTAGAGTAGAAGTGCTGTACTTCTTTTGTTAAATTTATTCCTAAGTATTTTATTCTTTTTTATGCTATTGTAAATGGAATTGTTTTCTTAATTTCATTTTCTAGTTATTAATTCTAAGTGTATAGAAATACAAATGAGTTTACTATGTTTATCTTGAATACTGCAACTTTGCTAAACTCATTAGTAGATATATATCTAGTGACTAGTACCTAAGGCATTTGACTGCTAATTAGAAGCCTGGTGGTTCAAACCCACCAGCCACTCCTCAGAAGGAAGATTGGGCAATCTACTTCTAGATTAGAAGTAGAGATATTGCCCTGGAAATCCAAGAAGAGGTTGCTATGAGTTGAATTGACTTGACGGCAGCGAGTTTGGTTTTGGTTTTAAATACATTATCTAATTGCACTGACTAGAGCCTCTAGTATGATGCTGAACAAAAATACTGAAAGTGGAATCCTTCTCTTGTTCCTGATCTTGGTATAATGATGTTAGCTGTAGGTTTTTTGTAGATGCCCTTTATTAGGTTGAGTGTTACTTTCCTAGTTCATTGAGTGTTTATTATGAAAAGGTATTGGATTTTGTTAAAAGCTTTTTTCGGAGTCTATTGAAATGATCATTTTTTTAAAAATTTTATTGATGTAATCTATTACATTATTGATTCCCAAATGTTAAACCAACTTTGTATTCTTGGGATAAATCTAATTGGTCACAGTATATACTCCTTTTTATATTTTTCTGGATTCAGTTTGCTAGTATTTTGTTAAGGACTTTTGTACCCATATTGATGAAGAAATACTGGTCTGTGGGTTCCTTTTATTGTAATGGCCTGGCCTGATTTGGGTATTACAGTAATACTGACCTTACAGAATGATTTGAGAAATATTCCCTCCACTCCTATTTTTTTTTTTTTTTTTTTGAAGAGTTTGTGAGGAAACTGTATTAATTTTTCTTTAAGTGTTTGGTCATATTCAACTGTGAAACCATCTGGTCCTGCATGTTCCTTGTGGGAAGCTTTTTGATCTCTCTCTCTCTCTCTCTCTCTCTCTCTCTCTTCTCTTTTATTATTCTTTTCTTTTTCCTTTTTCCACCTTCCTTACTTTTTATTTTTTCTTTTTTTCCCATTTGATAGTCATTTTTTGTGCTTTTTCTTGTTCCCTTTTTTCCTTTTACTTCCTTCTCTTCTTTTTCTCTTTTCAATTTTTCCAATATCCTCTTTTCCTTTTTGCATTTTCTTATTTTTTTCTTTATCATTTACTTCTTCTTGCTGTCTTTTCTTTTATCCCTTCCATAGATTTTGATTATTTTCTCTTTGTCCTCTTCTTGCTTATTTTTTCTTTTCAGTTCTTTCCTTTATTGATTATTATTTTTTTATGCTGTTTGTGCTTTCTGTTCTCTTATGTTTATTTTGATGGTGGTATTTTCTCTCCCAACTGGTGGGAGAAAGCAACCATGCCCATACAGTCCATCCACACCTCCACTGGGCAAGGGCCACCACTTGCTTCTGCACCAACTGATCAATGATAAACGATGGCCAGTACTAGTCCATCTCACCCTCATCTGCTCTACATGAACAGCAAATAGAAATCTGTGGACACATTTTCATTCTCTACCACACCAAAAAGAGACAGGTAGTGACTCCCTATGTGCTGGCAAACTGGCAAACAGAGTAGCATACCAGGCTCACAGATTTGGATACATCAAAACAAAATAAAGGAAAACAAAACAAAACAACCAAAAAAACCAAAACAAAACCCTGGGCAAATCACATAAACATACATTCACCAATTAAATACAAATACAATGACATCACAGTGTCTTGGTGAAAACTGACAATCCCAGTTCAGACAAAGAAGCAAGATAAAGTAGTACAGATAAAGTACCAAAATACAGAGCCAGAAAACCTCCCTGAGGAACAAGTAGCATTGGAACTGAATTCAAAAGAATTATATTTAGGTACCTTCGATAGATTATGAGACAGATCAAGGTAAACACTGACAAAATTAAGGAAAACACAGGCAAAACTCTAGAATAATTCAGGAAAACAGTACAGAACAAACTGGCAAAATGAATGAGCAACTACAAATCACACAAAAATAGCAAACAGACATCCAGAAGATTAATACTCAGATTTCAGAAATAGCACATTAGAAGGGGTAAGGAGTAGAATTGAATCAATGGAAGACAGAATTAAAATGAGACTAAAGACCAATCTCTCAATACTGCTATGTTAAAAGAACAAACAGAAAATAGAAGAAGAATGAAAATAATGAAGAAAGTCTAAGGTTTATGGGAGACACTATCAAGAGAAATAACTAGCATGTGATGAGAATTCCAAAACAGGGAGAGACAAATAAAACAATAGAAAAAATTGTCAAAGATTTGTGGGAAAAGAACTTTCCTAATATGATGAAAGACAAGAAGATATGTATTCAAGAAGTTGAAAAAATACCAAGATGTATAAACAAAACTTTCCAAAACCAAAAAAGAGAGAGAGAAAGAGAGAGAGAGGGAGAGAGAGAAAAAGAAAGAGGAAGAATTGTTTAAGCAACTTGGGAAAAATGAAAAGGGCAACGTATAGCATTGAATTCTGATTTCTCAGCAGAAACCATGTAAGCAAGAAGGCAATGGGATGACATATATAAAACCTTGAAAGAAAAAAATTGCTACCCAAGAATGATATACCCAGCAAAATTGTCCTTCAAGTATTATGTTAAAATTAGGACATTTCCAAATAAACAGAAATTTTAAGAGAATTTGTAAAAATCAGACAAAACTTACAAGAGATGCCAAATGGAGTCCTTCAGACAGAGAATGAACAACAGCAGACAACAACCTGTGATTAACACACATGATAACATCACCTAGGAAGCAACTCATATATAAAGTAGCCAAAGTGAAATAAACTTACAAGATTAAAAACAGGGCACTAGAGACATCAATTTGTAAATGAGGACAACTACAAAGACAAAAAGAGTGAATAAGTCATGTAATTACACAACTTCCAAATGGAGAGGAAGTCAAGATGACATTGACATAGAACAAACTGTTTAAACTTGGGAAGAAAATAATAAATCACAGGGAAGCCTCAAAGAAAATCTTCAAATCTTTTCATCAAAATAAAAAAGGAGAGTCATAAGTATTTAGCAAATACTAAAACAGTAACAACAAAGGAAATGATAAAAATTCATAAACAAAATGAACTCAGCACAGAAAATTATACAGACTAAAGAAATCAGCAGTACCACACACACACACACACACACACACAACCATATAAACAACAACAAATTTATACTGGTTGATAATTACACTGAATATAAAGGTTTACATGCACAAATCAAGAGACACAGACTTTCAGAATGATAAGAAAACATGACCTATCAATATGCTGTCTACAAGACAACCCTTAGACACAAGACAAAAATAGGCTAAAAATCAAAAGTTTGAAAAAATATCTCAAGTAAATGGCAGTCAAAAAGAGTAGGTGTTAAAATTTCTGATAAAATAGACTTTAAGACAAAAACCACCATACTAGACAAAGAAGGATGTTACATAATGATTAAAGAATCAATCGTATAACTTTAATAAATATCTGTGCACCCAATGAAAGAACCCCAAAATACATAAACATTAACAGAATCGAAAAGAGAAATAGACAACTCTACAGTAATAGTAGAAGATTTTAATACACCACTTTCAATCGAGGATAGAACAACTAGAAAGAAACTCAACAAAGACATAGAAGAACTAAACAATACAATCGGCAATACAATAGACATGTAAGGTTACCCAGTAACAGGACAATACACATACTTTTACAACGTACATGGAACATTGGAACATTCTCCAGAATAGACCATATGTCATACCACAAAGCAAGCCCCAGTCAATTTAAAAACATCAAAATACTGCAAAGCATCTTCTCAGATCACAGTGCTATAAAATTAGAAATCAACAATAGGAAGATCAGAGGGGATAAAAAGCAGACACATGAAAACTGGGTAATCTCTGCTTAAAAACTACTGGGTAATAGAAGAAATAAAAATGAAATAAAAAAATCCCTTAGATCAAATGAGAATGAAAACATACATACCAAGTCTTTGGGACATAGCAAAATCAGTGATTAGAGGGCAATTTACAGGAACACATCACAAAAGAATGCACACATCAACTGGAAGAAAGAGCCCAAATCAACACCTTAAATCAACATCTCCAACAATTAGGAAAAGAGCAGCAAAAAAAACCCTACAGCTATCATAATA